>NW_028321892.1:4440000-5040000 GCF_036245765.1 Copidosoma floridanum | reverse complement strand
CCTTTATTGTAATTTGAATTCATCACACGTTTTCACTGTATGGATTGAATATATATGTATGGTTTTGTCTATACATGTATGTAAAATTTGTATTTGATAATTTGAAATGTAAGGTCAGTCGACTATGTGCCCACGTTGGGTACTGACGTTATTTGAATCTTCGAACAAAATAATCGTTTTGTAAGTCTCTAATATGTAACTGTATTTAAAATTGTTTATTATTGTTCTTAGTTCTTAAAATGTTATTATATGTGATAACGTGGATGTATTGTCACCTCAAGTTGATTTATTTCGTGTATATTTTATAAAATAAGGACTTAAAAAGGCTTCTACCCAAAGAGGAGAGAAACGTCGTCAGGGGACATAATAAGAAATTATATACAACAGCAGTAGCCATTGGTTTTATTATTTGATGAATTTTGTCTTGCTCACTGTTGTTGGAGTCATAAACATCATAATTATACATTTAATTTAATGAATTATGTAGCTATTGAGGGGCACTTGACGAAGCCATTTAATTGTTTAAGTCCTGTAACATGAATCATGACATACTTTTTAATAATAGACTGAAGAGTGAAAACTAAATCTTTATGAAGCACTTCTTCAGAGAAGTGTCAAAAGAGATCATGGTAATAACGTTTCAACCAACAATTTTTACGTTTATTTTCGGGCTTCAACTGATTACAGGGGGGAGGGGGGGTTGGGAAAGAAATGCCGTTGGTGTAGAATCTTCTTTCTCTAAAAGTCTAATTGCTTCTTTTATAAAAATGAATTTTTTAAATATAGACTTAAGGCCTTGAATATCAATCACGTATTTAGCTATCTTTGAGCTAGTACAACCAGAAGTCAGCTAACATCAATAATTACATACAACTTCTTTTTATACGTGATTTATACATTTATATTTTTTTTTATTTATTACACCACCACTAGGTAGTGCCTTTGTGTACGTAACTTAATAGGTTTTAACATATGTCAAAGCACTGTAGCAATCATTCGAGGACGTTAGCAATTGGTGTCAGCATCTTGGAGCGATTTTTTGATAATTCTGCTAATGCTGACTATACAGAAAATTTTATGATTTTTGGTGAAATAGTCCAAGTAGGAAACCAACGACTATTGAATAGTGTTAATACAATAAAAATTTAATATATAGGTGATAATAGTGTTGTAGTGCTTGAAAGCATTAAAAACTATCAGCAATCTGTGAAATTGTCATCGCACTTTACGAAAAAATTATTGAATATTGAGTGTCTCACAGCATTTTGAGAAATCAAGAAAAAGGGTTAAACACAATTTCCAGGTTAATTTGAATTTGTTTTCTTCATACCATATTTTTTGACGTATTTTTTCTATTTTCATGAATATTAAAACTAGTAAAGGTTTTGTGTTTCTTTATTACAGATGTCCGATCTGGCAGCATTAAATGAAGTTGCTTCTGGAGGCCTTCTCCCATGCAAGAAAATTACAGGGATGATAGTAAACCACTGCTACATGGTTAAAAAATTAAAGAAAATCAACATTTAATATAGAATGAAGGCAGTTATGGAACTTAATGATAATTCTTTAGTCTTGTAGAGACACATAATCTTATTTTAATCAAATTTTCATTGACGTGCACTTAAAAACTCTCCAAGATCTATTGATATTATGTTTAATTATCTGGTGTACATGTATGCTTTTTCAGTATGCTTTTAAATGAGTGACTTCATTAACTAATCAGTCTTTGGATATCTATGCTTTATTTAGGTTTGATTATTTTTGAAATAAATGGATAAAGTACCAAGTACATACTATCCTTTTCACTTTTCTTATCCTGGAAATTTAATTCAATTGTGGCTCATTTTCATCAAATATTTTTAAATGTAAGTTTACGGATGAAGTTCTATCAATGTCATGGACTAAATCATCATCATCGTTACGTTTTTTGACTCAGTGTCATAGTATTTAATCATATCATTTAATGAAAAGTATCTTGTTTACCATTACTGTTACTATTTATTTTTAGCTGATGGAAACATTCATGTGTCAATATAATTTTTTTTACTTAAAAAGTTTAAAAAGCTTAAAAAGCTTAAAAAGCTGAAAAGGCTCTTGAGATGGAGATTCAAAATTTTGCTAAACGTTTTTTTTTAATTTGTTTTACAAATGATTTTACGAAGCGAATCAGTAATAGGCTTAAAGGTGTTACTGATTTGTTTATCAAATTTTCTTTCCCCAACTTTAACAATTGTTGCTTACTTTTAACAGCTTTTCTCGCTTTTTTCATTTGATAAAGAACGTAAAGTAATCAAATATATCTATGTTTACTGCTTGATAATTAACAAAATATTGATGGAGACTTTTCTAAAATGAGTAATACTTAGTGCAAAGTAGTCAAATCCTCTTTTATTACGACAAATCCATGTTTTTAACTACCCAACATTTAACACATGATTCTTTGAAGTAATTGTACGTCATAACAGTAATAATATGGTCAGTAAAAATGTGTTTCAAATTCATATCATCTAGTCAAAATATTACTAAGATGGATACAGTCAATATTTTTGTGACGCTCCATGCAGAAAAAGACTTACATAATCTTTTTTTTCACAGGATCATCATCAAATATCATTACAGAATCGGGTAGTACCGTATCCAGAGGTCTGACTGATTTATGATGGCTTAATTAACATATTTTAAGTTCAAATTAATATTTCTGAATCTCAATCAATTGGTGTTAGTAATAAAAGATGGTAAGCTATTTATTTTTTACAGTTTGATGAATCACAAAAAGCAGCTCGTATATTTTTGGGTAGCAAATCACCGTGGCGTCTTTTGTTTTTATATTGTTTAACAAAAAAGAATCTCGAGAAGCTATGAAAAAAGCTAATAATAAGGAAAATACTAGAACACCACGCATGTTACACGTATCTCAAAAGATTGGAGATTTTTTACCGTTATTGTACCTAAATTTCCAGGGCTAAGTGCTGTAGGAAATGTCGCTAATGGTGCGAGTGGCATATATTAAGCAAAAAATAAAGGAAACGAAGCCAAGGAACAGTTCAAACAAAGTGCAAGACACAACAAAAAAATTAAAGCTATTTTACTTGTAAAGGCCTTTTCCTGAAACTGCATAAAAAAGTTTTAAGTATACTTTTCCAACCGCAAAAATAATTTAAAAAAAATTTGAAGTAAAACTGCCTAATAAGGCTTTTACAAATAAAAATATTATGAAATATGCAGAAATTTTGAAAATATCACATTTTTAAGGAGTATTTATGAGAAATGATATGCTATCTAGTGGTCCACATCTAAAAGAATCAGCTATTAAAAATCTGGATAAGAAAGATGGGCCTAGTACTCATTGGGTTATACAAAAAAACAAGGCTGTGATGTTATATACAATATTTTGATAGTTCTGGCGATCTATAGTCACCGCTTGATTTGATGTTATACCTTGGTGCTGGCATTATTCAGTATAATTACAAAAAAAATTCAGAATTCAATATTTATAACTGTGGTCATCTCTGTTCAAGGTTTTAACGTGTAAGTAATATTCTTAACTGTTAGTCTTCATATGCAAGAGATACAAAAAAATTCACATTTGTTGATAAACCGTGACGGAAGACGCATTTACTTCAAGTTTATTAAGTATTCCGTTTGTTTTCAAAGTACAACATTTTCCTTCAATTGAGCCTAACGATAAAAAATTACGCTGTTGGTTTAGTGAAATTCATTACGTTTAATTTTATACCTAGGTGAACAGGTGTTTACTTTACCAGTAGGCTACATAAGACTCAAGATAAAGAAAATTTTTCTATCGACATACTACCACCTGAAGATATTTCAGTTAATGCAAATCCAATTAATAGCACGCTTTGTAGCGTAATTCTGTGTAACCAGCCAATAGATTTTTGATTAGAAGGCTCGTTGGGACCAGCTTTGGGTTTTACAAAATGCATACTCACACCCAATAAAACTCATGAGTTAAATGAACCTGTAGCTATCCTTCAGGTAAATGTACTTCGAGTTAAGTGCAACACTACCAAAAGAGGATACGGAAGAAAACGAACATGGAAAAGACAAATCAATTATCAACGAGTAACTAAAGATAAACACGCCAAAATGCACTGTATTTAAAAAACTTAAACTTAAAAGTGATCATTACTTAAAGTTTATTTGCATATTTTTTTACTATTTTAAAGATATTTTAAATTCTAAAAATATAGTCAGATGCCACATTTGACGAATTAATTGTGCATTATGAAATTCATGCACATCAGTCTTACATTTTATCATCATTCAATAGTTGTGATGATATACATTTAAGCATGAAGCTTGGCTTTGTTAAGGACTATTGTAAAGTTGCAGTAAACGCAAAGCATGAATTACTTAACAATAGTCGTCTGGAAAGCTGCTAATAATGTTCACGGAGATTTTATTACATTGACTTAAATAGAATGGCTCATGCCTTACGTAAGTGCATCAAACAAACTCAAAATTCATCTGCTGAATATCTTCGCAAAAGATAAGCCGATTTCCATGAGTATTTGCAGTTGGCAGTTGTGTAAATATTCTCTTCTTCCGACAACTATGAAACATATTTGGACTGTAAAAACATCGAATAAACTAAAAAATCTGCGCTTTGTTGTGTTAGGCTTTTACACATCGTTAAGGTCAGAAAATTATATAAGAGGGCATCTATTGAAAGCGGACCAGTAAGGGCGTGCACGGCACTTTTCATACAAAACCTCTGATTTTGAACTCGCTCAATGGCAATAAAACTAATTTTTAAAAAATAGTAAAATATAAAATCGATAAATTTTAACCTCCTCTTTCCAATCGTGGCCTTGACTTTTTATCAAAAAACCGTTTTTGAGGTTGGAATGCATTGAATATTTAAATCAATTTTTTAAGCCGAAGGGAAACTCTAATAAAAAAAATAATATTACCAATTGAAGGATCAGGTCAAAATCGATCGAAAATGTCTCTTCCCAGGTTGCAGAAATCATATTTAGGCTTTCTACTAATGTAAGAGAACTTACGGGTATGCCCGTAAGACCCGTCTTAATACGCAGCAACGCGCCGCAGTCAGGTATCATTATTGTTCGGCGCACTCATCGAACGATCCTTACATTTTTCCCTGATTTTTTTCTTCCAAAAGGAGAGACTGATTACGTATACAATACTTAAATCCTTTACCTGAGATAAAACTGATATCTATAAATTAAAAAATTTAGGGAACAATGATTGTAATTAAAAAAGTATGATAATTCATGTAGTATTACAAATGACGTGTATAAAATACATAACTTAAAATACATTTTACAATTAAAAAACAGCAAAAAAAAAATATTAAAAATTATATCATTACTACAGTTTAATCCTCATAATTAATTCTTCTTATTTTTTGCGTCTTTTTTGTCTTACAACTACAGTGTTCCGTCGAGAGACGGAATTGAGCGGAGTTTCAGTTTCGTTCCAAATTCCAGAATCACATGCACCTCATTTTCCCATGGAGCCTTGCGTGTGCCTGCCTCCGTCGCTGATTGGCTCATGTCTCATCGGCACGATGACGGGAGGGGCGGGACTTCAGGACTTGGAAGTTACTTTTTCGCTTGCACGCTCTCTCTTTCTTGGCCTGTCGAATTAGAAGCATCTCCACACTTAGTGTTTTTTTACCGCTTACAGTTTGCACCGTCAGCAGGAGACTTCACCGCTGTCGTTGAGCCCCAGGACTCAGGACATCATCGTCGAGACGCTAAGTCTTTATAATTAACCGTATCTCACCTTCATACGTATTCATGTTTCGTCAACCTTCATCATCGCAGCTCTATAATCATTTCACTAAATATTCTTTACATTTCCACATCTCTCATTAATCATATCTCGCATTCATCTTGTGCCCCTGCATCCCCAATTCTCAGTCTTTAAGTCATCACTCATCCAGTAATCTCTTGCTCGTCCTCACCGTCATTACAACATTTTCTCCTCTCGTTCGTGCTACTCTTCCGTTCTTTACCCAACCCTTCTCTACTCGAAATCACCTTCACAATCGCTCTCGGCTTATCCTTTTCACCCTTCTGCACGTCTACGCTTATCCCATCTGCATCATCTGCGCCCTGCTCAATACACATCTCGCTAATTCTTTCACCTCACGTCAACGAACAGCTTATCCATACGTCACTTCATCCTACAACCTTTATCATCATCCACCCAGTATCTCTGTCTACATATATCTACCATCATTTTAGGTTAAATTCTATCCACGCATCCGCATTCAACCACGTCACTACATATCATACGTATCATACGTCTATTACGCCTACTCAGTGCATCTTATCATCCTGTCGTCTTCAGTACATTTCGCCCGCTCCATTTCATCACTCGTTTTGAAATCAGGGTCCTCACCCGAATCCGCCACTCACAAAACATCACTACTGAGCTGCCGCAGGAGGTAGCTAATTTCGACTTTCGGGCGCGTCGGCCCGCTTTCACCAGCCTTGCGCTGACTCGTGCAACCGTACAGGGCCCGCCGGTTCGCAGAGGAGATCCTCCATCTCCTCCCTCACTCGCCTTAAATTCATACACACCGGGAGTCGTTACCACCAGGTCCTCCAGCACATCCTCACACATTTACGTACCAACACAACACACGTTTATTATTGTTCTCATTGTTAATGGTATAATTAGTTTAACTTTTTTTTCTTCAATTGTATTCATTCTGATTCGTTTTTTTAATAAATCTGGGTTTTTTATGCCACCGGCTTTTTCCCATTAATTTGATTGTACTTAATTTTGTTTTCCTCCCTTTGTTAATTTCAGTTATCAACCATTTAAATTTATTATTATAATTTATTTTATTTATTTACTTAGCACCCCCCCTTTTTTTGTTGTTTAGTAAAGTTTACCTTGTTCTGACCTTCTGTCTCATTGTATTTTAATTAATATTAACTTTCTCAGTTATAAGCATCATTAAGTTTTCCTATATTTAATTCGTTTGAACTTGGCCCAGGCAATCCATGTTGAATCGACTGTGTTTACACGAAACATACAGTCAACGCCGTCTTACAAACGCAAAAAATAAGAAGAATTAATTAAGGGGATCAAACTGTAGTGACGATATTATTATAATGTTGATTTAAATAATAAAATGCATTTTGAACCTGAAAAACGGCCTTTTTATAAAAAGTCAAAGTCACGATCGGAAAGAGGAGGTCAAAACCTGTCGTTTCTATATTTAACAATTTTTTTTTTTTTAATTATATTTTATTGCCATTGAGCAAGTTTAAAATCAGAGGTTTTGTGTAAAAAGTGCCGTGCACACTCTCACTGGTCCGCTTTCAATGCACGCACTCATGATTATAATCAATTTTCTATACGATGCAATATGTATACAAATTTTCTAAAATGTCTATTATAGTAATAAAATAGAAACTATCATTGATAAAAACGATTTTACTTTTTGATTTTTTAGTGACTGTCCAAAATAAAATGAAATTTAAAAAAGCACACCAGTTGATGTGCTATAAGGACTTATTAGAATTGACATCAAGAGATAATTTTCCACAAGGAACAGATGTATATTGTCTGATTCTACATGATCATAGTGGAGTATAATCCCGTGAGTCAGGATGTGAGAAAACTTTTCTAAACGTGCACATAAAAAAAACAGTAGCATTAGTGTAAGCTACTAGGTTTTCAGCTGAGAAATTCAGACTAGATAAAAAAACTTCTCTATATAGATGTCAAGCCTGACAACTAACGTTATTACATGAGGACCGAAACAAATGTCAGCAATAGGTCCAAAGTAATAGTAAAAATGGCCCAAACAGGTTTTTTTGCTTTTTCTAGAAAACCTGTTATTTGGACAAAAAATGGTCCATATGATAAAGATGCGTTTTTTGAAGACGAAAAAAATAAGCTCTGGTGGACATCAATCAGCCTTATCATTTTCCCCCAAAATGCTAAAAAGTGCTGATTTCGTCCTGTTTTTTTGGTAGCTCGTAACTGGTATTCTAGTTAACGTTTTAAACCAACATCTTATTTATAACTGGGTTTATTAACAATAATTAAGAACTATTGCTTGGTTTCACAATTTATTTCTTACTTTAAGTAAGGCTAGAAATAAATTGTGAAACAAAACGAAAGCTTTGAATTATTATTAATAAACTCAGTTATTTATAATATTTTGGGTTAAAATGTTTCGCCAACGTCGAAGTGAGAACTCAGTTAATCTTATAACATTTCAATTCCAAATTTCAATAGAATATGGGTCTTGTCATTCTTAACAACCCTACATAATTTCAAGATTATCAGATGCAAACTTTTTATAAATCGTCTAAGTTTTTGTAAACAAAGCAAAGGACAGAAATTTAAAATGACTTTAAGAGGTCTACAAGAGGAGATCTTCAAGTAGTAAAATCATTTTCCAATGTACCTACTAAAAAAGGTCCTTTAACAAACAGCTCTATAAAAGTTGTTAGATCAGATAGAGTCTTCTTAAAAATGTCTTCTCTTTATAAGATGTTAATCTAACACTGGTTAAATCTTTGTACTCCTAACTTTTTGTAAATATCTTAAAAATGTATCGAAAATAAGTGTTTTTTTACAAAGTACTAGCTGCGGTGCTAGCTTGGACAAGCCGTCGATTTAGACCATGCCCTCTTTCTCGCAGTGCCATCGACGCATTTTCAACCGAGTTGCTACGAACTGACCTGGTCGAAAAAACTATTGATATTTTCTGACCTAAACATCATAAATTGACAATTTTTTTTAGAGCAGGGTAGCTCGTGGTAATATTAAGATTGCACGTATCAAGAACATTCAACAAACGTAGCTAATGCAAATGTAGTATTACACTAATTGGACTCTGTTAGTTAATAAGGCAGCATCAATATGGATACGCATTTATGCCATAGGTACTACGACACTTTCAAGCTGCATAATGAAAAAAATGGATTTATTTGTGGATTATGTTGTAGTAATTAAAATTTTTTTACCTTACATATAGATGTGCGTTGAAACGACGATCGTTACTCGAAGAAAGTGCATGTGCTTTGCTGGTTCAAGGGTGATTGTTTCATTAGAACGTTACAGAACTTGTACGCTGTAGCTCAACATGCACATCAAATTTATATTTATGAAATCTACCATGGCGTGTACTATGATAAACGTTCAGCAGTATATGATGCCATTGCGTCACATTATTAGTATAGGATATTCAACAAAGTCATTAATGTGTGCTACTCATGAGGCACAAAAGAGTCTACATAGAAAAAATTTTGCGTACTTAGTAAAAAAAAGTATTGTTGAACCAGACACAAAATGTTTTGTAGGTATAAGAGATTCAATGGCTTAGTGGTTAGCGTGTTAGCCTCCTTGCCAGAGATGCTCAAGGGGTCGTGGGTTCGAAACCTGTCCAAAATTACCAAAATTTATTTCTCAATCTTTTTTAATGGGATGAGAACCCAGGATACAAAAAATTAATTATCTAATTTTTAAAACAAACAGTCGATTTTCTGGCGATATCCAAACCTTTAGGGGCCGTCCTGTTTCAAGGAAAACTCAGACCTGGCCAGCTCATTGAGCAGAAAGTCACCGTCGGTTATATAAAAAGTCAGTAAGAACTCGCACACCATGCAATTAGGGCAAACAGTTAAAAGCAAAAAAGTCTCTGATGTAGCGAAAGCTAAAAAGAGTTCTAGAAACAGAATACCATACCATACCATGTTTATAAGACGCAATTAATAGTTATAATAAGAAAATTTTTAAAATGCTTCCCACTTTAGAATTCATTGATGGACCTAATATTTATGATACTCGTAGTCACTTTAAAACTGATGATAATGTTGACGTTAAAATTGATGAACAAGTGTAGGCAAAGAAAAAAAAAGAAGGCATAAAATAAGAGATCAAAAAATATATCTTGCAATTACTGCCTTCTTATAAGCTAAAAAAAGTGTCCAGACAGCTTTAGTTACTCTGTAACGATTGAGTGGTTAACATCAAAAACATGGGTCTTGCACAATAGCAAACAGAAATATTTAAGCCTTAGTAAGGAGAAGAATCAAAATAGCTGAATACCTATAGTACAAAAGCGAGGTAAGGCCTTGTAACTAAAACTTTAGGAGTATAAGTATGCTAAAAATATTTGCTGTTATCTAAAGATAAATAGATTTAATACATTAAAAAAAAAAAAAATAATCAGTCCTTGTTAGGGCCATCAAAATTATGTCAGATTTTTGAAGCTACTACAAATTTATGTATTCCATTTCTATTTCTGTTACTATTATAAAAGTCCGTTCACATCCTAACCACTTTGAATCTTAAATTTATCAGCTTGCTCTATTCGTTGGCAAGGTACTGCATCTAAAATGAGTAAGCTATCAATAACGCTTATTATTGTCAAAAAGCATTTATGTTCATTTTTTAGTAAAAATATATTATGACAGGTACACAATTTTTTAATATTAAATATACATCAAGTAACATTTAAAAAAAAAAAAAAAAATACAAATGATTACTAACTCAATTTAAAAGTACTTTTTACAACACTGCTCGGTATTTTACCACTTAAAAAAAATTGTTAATTCTTTGTATAAACATAACCTAATCACTTAAGTTTTTATTGCTTCAAAAACAAATCATTTGTGTGCTGCTGATACAATCCGTTTCTACATTGTGTAAGAAAAAATCTATTGGGATGAAAGCTGTGCAGAATAAGAGTGTACCTAATAAAAGTTGTATAAGATTTTTATCCAAAATTTTACCTGCTATTATAAATGATATTATGCTTTTAATAACTTAGATTCTCTCCCATTATACACAAGAACTCTTCTAAATTTACTACTATTAAAGGTGCATTTTTATGTTCTCTTAAACGGACCAACATGTACGCTGGTGTTCTTACAGAATAGAAAGAATTGTAATTCAGCGTATGAGTAGAGAGATTGCTAACGCCAATGCTACTAGATGCGACGATATTTTAGCACTGATCAGGGCGACCCACCGCGGCCAGCCGTCGTACGAAGGTGCACATTTTTCGAGAGTGCAAGACTCGTATCAAACAGCGTGTGCCTACGAGTAGAGGAGTGGATTCGCGTGGAAATGAGCATGTAGGTGGACATTTTGGAAACATGTGGAAGGGGTATACCGAATGTGTCCCTATGAGGAGAGGAGCGGAAATGTTGACTATAGCTATATAGCTGAGCGCATAGCCAAAGCAAGCGATGACACGAGTTTTTCTCTTTTGACTGCAATCGAGTATATGCTATATATATTTAACTGACTCTTGCTCTCTTGCTCTTGCTTCAATGTTATTTATCAATCTGATTCAATTAAACCGTGGAACTAAATGCTCATAATTATATGCACAGAATTTGATTTCAAAACATTGTTTTTTTATTTTTCCCGTATCTTTATACTTATTTTCAAATCTAGTATTATTTTGAAAAAATATTAAGTCTTTTTTTCAAGGATGGCAGTTCAGCTATAAACACTAATTTTAATTTTTTCTCATTATAACTGTTATGAATTGTAGGACCAGCTCTGGAGGATATCCATGAACATATGTGACTTTCAGATATCTATCATCCGAAGATCTGATAGTTAAGATGGTTGAAGTTTATGCCACTGCTCGCATTATTTTGCCATCTAAGGATTGATTTAAACTGTTGGCAGATTTATTTATTTTTTTTGTTAATGTGATTTATCATTCTTATTTAATTTTTTTTTCTTATGTTTTACTTAAATTTATAAATAATGTTACAAACACTTTTTTTCCTACACATTAAAATAAATACATTTTTAATACTCAATCTATTTATTAATTTGGTAAGTTGATACTTCTCGTTGGCAAGACCATTTCGTAATTTCATAATAATAAAATAATTTTTTAGAATATGAGTATAATTCTTACATTTAAAAAATAAATTATTAACATCCAACGTAAGAGAGAAAAAATTCACAAGAAAACTTATCTTTATTGTAATATAAAGTATGATTAGAACCAATAAAATAAAAATTATTAATATAATTTTTCAATATCAAGTATGATAATAACCAGCAAAGTAAAACACATTTAATTATACAAGAATATTTGTCTGCATACATACATTTTATTTTCTAGTTTGTTTTTATAACGTTCCGTATAATTTAAACTTTGTGATTACAGCCACATGTAACTTACGGTATCAATTTAAAAAAATAAAAGTTTGAAGCTTATGCATGATTTTTATTATTTTTTAGTGAGTGTTTTTTTTTATTGGGCCGTTCTGATCAATATTTTTATGTATCTATACAATGATCATAATCTTCGGGTTATAAGCACACCCTCAAGCTATCTATTAAAATTGTTTAAAATACGTATTAACAAAAAAACACCGCTCTTAACGTCTTAATTTAAAAAATAAAATCCTCATTACTCTGCATCACCCTGGTATATTATAGTTTCCTTTTTTTTTTTTAACAAATGAATAACATATTTTTAAATAATCCTTATGTCTTAAAAACTTGCCAATTGATTTCATTTAATGCTTGATCGAAATGCTGTTTCATTATTCTTTTTGTAGTCTGAAATTAGGACTATCTTATATACTTGATTAAGGATTAAAAACAATTTTAAAATTTTACAAAAATATTTTCTAATCTATTTTTTGAATGTTTTTACTGATAAAAATTTGAACATGCAGTTATTCGTAGTAGACTCTCGGACGCTAATGATTTGCCTAGAAAATTTAGACCAATCATGAATTTTAGCTGAGTAGCTCTTATTTGTAATACTTGGTACGCAAGACATTCAACTGCTAATCAAAGAGTTATTCTTAATCTATAAGATCTGTTTTTCATCACTGTTCAGATTCTTGTTACATAATTTTCAAAGGTATTAACTTTTGATATCTACATACGCTAATTAAATCTTTAGTCTAAGATCAACATTTTATAATTAAAATTAAAATTACATATTTCATCAATACAACAAGTGTAGTTGAAAAAGACGGAAAATAAGATTTGAGGGAGTTTTGAGTAAGTCGTGCCTTGTGCCTTAGGATTTTTTCTCTCTTACGTTAGGTGTTAATAATTTTTTGGGAGTCGCCTCTACGTTGTCTACCAGCGAACATTCTAGCAAGTTTTAGTATTAAGGGGCCCCCCCATCTTAAGAACCCGAACGACCCTGCTGCCATGCCCAGACACTATGTATACTCTATCGATAGCTATCTATTTAAGTGTATTACCGTATGTACCATACCTTTTTTTCTTATTTTCCCCCTTTTTTCTCCTTTATCAGCGTTGAGCTGCGAGTGTGGCTCTCCCTTTACATTTAGGGTATTTTTTTTTTTTTTTTTTTTTAATCATAGTGCTCTAGATCTGGCTTCTATAAAGGGCACTACTGAGGGCAGTTAGCACTTGGGTGAAGGAAAGGATGAGGAATGGGACGCCTTCCATTACTGGGAGGGGGGTAGGGGATAGGCAATTGTGCTGCGAGGAGGTCGCCTAAGCCCTCCTCGAGGAGCATTGCGTGGTGAAAAAGCACATGTGAGAAATCACAGAGGTACTTGCCCGAGAAAGCCGCTCTGGCCGGGAATTGAACCACGGTGTCCCGCGTGCCAATCTACGACCTAGCCAGCTGAGGCACCACGCACTCCACACATTTAGAGTATGTAATAATGAATGAATAACTTTTAATTCTCTTGCTTTCTTTTTTTGTGTAATTATTGTGATTTATTTTAGTGTTTTGGTCAATGTCGATATTTTTTCCTTAGTTAAAAAATTTTCAATCGTAAATATGTTTCATTACGTTATCCCTTATTTCGCATCAACTCTACGTGCGCATATGAGTCGCTTATTGAGTTTGTGAATAGTCGGTTATGATATTATGCGCCACATTTTGCCTGTGGGGTCATGTAACATATTCAAGAACACTGTAGAGTCAGATAGTTTGACAATTGGTTGCCTTACATTTTACTTGTATTTTTGGTCGAGACAAGCTTGGAGGTGTGAATAAAGAAAAATAATTTTAGGGCGGTGTATTCCACATTTAGATTTTGACCTGTATCGTACATTTTTTTAGAATTTTTCATCTACACATTTTCTTATTCTATGTTTCCCTCATACTCCTCCCCTCTTTTCTTATGAAGTGAGATTGAGAAAAGGAATTATAAGGATATTTTTTTGTCGACTTCTACTCTCGATGCCGTAGACGTATTTGCTGATTTAGTTAGCTGCTTTTTCGCTATTTTTATTTTTTTTTTTTGACAACCAAGCTTCTATTTTTCCTTTCTAATGTCTGGAGAAAGTGTACTGTCTAAAATGTTTGCGCGGTTGACTGAGTTCTCAAAGCTGAGCTTCAACTTTACTCGAGTCACAACATGATTTTTTTTCTTTTTGCGCCAGTACAATCTCCGTGTGCGGTCCTTATGGATGCAATTTTATTTTTTCCTTTCCTGCAAAAGCAGCAGTAGTTCGCGTACACTGTTGCGTAATGATGTTATTTAAGTAACAGCTTATGTAGTTGCAATCGTCTTTTATTTCTTTCAGTTAAGCATGCGGGTTGTAGATTCGTATGCCTCCAATATCGATGACCCTGTTTAAATGAGGGTGGCCTGGTAACGTTGTCCTTCGATGGCTAAGTTCTCAGAAGCACTGCCGCACACTGGGTGTGGTTGATTA
Organism: Copidosoma floridanum; assembly: GCF_036245765.1. Taxonomy (NCBI): domain Eukaryota; kingdom Metazoa; phylum Arthropoda; class Insecta; order Hymenoptera; family Encyrtidae; genus Copidosoma; species Copidosoma floridanum. The sequence continues at coordinate 5,025,348 of NW_028321892.1, read as the reverse complement.
TTTCTCTCGATAGTCGAGCAGTGATCTGGGTGCATTATTTTTAGTCTCCCTTACATGAACGATTAAGTAGTTGTCCATGTAGTTTTTGCAAAATTATGCTAACCTTAAGGTGGATGGTTTGACAAACAGTCTATTCATTGCCTTGGACGTAGCAGTCGATTCAAAACTTCTTAAGACTATATGTGTCGTTTTAGACGTTTTGATTATCAGAGGATCATGACGAAAGGAGTAGGATTGTTACTGATGGAAAATGAAGGAAAGGGGAAAAAAAGGGGTTTAACCTCTCGTACTCGACGTAAGCTCGTGGGCCTGTTAAAAAATAAATTTTTTTCCTGTGATTGCTAAATTTATTTTACTTTCAAATTATGATGTTTCTGACTCCAACAACAGCGAGTAAGACGAAATTCATCAAATAATAAAACCAATGGCTATTGCTGTTGTATATAATTTTTTATTATATCCCCTGACGACGTTTGTGACGAGGTAAAATTAGTGCTGCTAATTTTCCCTACGACCCTGCGACGCGTCCTTGCTCTGCTCAAATTCAGGCATGCTTAGCTGTCTTTGTCTAATTATATCATGTAATTGTTGTTTTTGGGGCCCGTGCGAGCCGGAAGTGTCGACAAAGACGCCAAGCCGGATTGGTGGAAACGACAGCAGCTGCAGCGAAAGAAGTAGAGAAAGGCGCGAAAAGTCAGCGTAGTGCAGTGGAAGTCAGAGAGAGGGCCATCCCAAGAGCTTGGGAGGGGTGGCAGTCTTTCTCGAGCCTTGCAGCGTAGCAGTCGAAGCAAGAGCGTGTCTCGAGCTCTTTCTTTTTTTTTTTGATTCTTGGAGAGAGTAGAAAGCGCGTTCGATATCGTTGAGTTGAGAGAAAGAGAGTACGAAAGCGTTGGAGAATCGAGGTGCGAGAGTTGGAACGTGGGAAAGAGCGTGAGTCGAGGACAGAGGCCAGCATCGAGAGGAGTCAGCTAGGGGAGGTCGAGCGAGCCAGCCAAGGAAGTCGAGAGAGGGAGCCGGACGGTGGACAAAGGCCGACCCGTGAGAGAGAGAGAGGAGAGATCCATCCAGAGGCCGAAGGTCAAGGAGCCACTCTAGAGGCCGTAACAACGTCGGGACGGGGGAGGGTGTTTGAGTATTTGGGAGCAGGTGAGAAATAGGGGACTGAGTGTGCCAGGGCCGAAACGGGTCGAGAATCGTGCAGGAGAGTGAGAGTGAGTAGAGCTGGGGAACTTGAGGAGCCGGTCCGAGTAGTGTTAGCGCGTGTGTGAGAGCTGTTAGAGAGGAATAGAGAAAAGATAGTGCGAAGCTGGGCCCGAGCTGGGGAGGGCATAGTGACTACGTATAGGTGGGGAGAACCCAGATGCGGGAGCAGAGAGATCGAGAGAGAAAGACTGTTGACCTAAGGGCAGAGTGCGATGGTGGTGGGACTAAAGGCGTGTGGACTTATACCGTAGGACGCGGGTGTCAGTCCGGTGAAAAAGTAAGCGTGCTCACGCGAACGCGGTTGACGTCGGTGCCGTGGCCATTGAATTACCGGCACCCTCGATTGGTGTATTGTAACAAAAGAAAAGGAGAATATAGTGCTTGATTAAACCTTGATCCCGCATTAAATCTATTAATCCTAATTGTTTTTCCCCCTTCCTCCCGGAGCCAGGGGAGCTTGGCGTGGACCTCTTTTTGGTTAAGAGATGGCGGTAAGGAGAGGTATAACAGCGAGAGAGCAAGAGAAAAAACTTAGTTGCCTGTTTCCGGGCCGTGGAACTCCTTCACGGAAAGCAGTTCGTGACAATTGGCATCTCTTGTGGGGAAGTGCGGTGAGCACTTTGGGATTAGTGAGTGCGTCAAGGTTATGCTAGCCTTGTGTCAACAGTTTTTAGTTTGGAGAAATAATATTCGGGCGTGAAATTTATTTATTTTTATAAGAGTGTACATGAATAAAAGTGGAAGTGTGTGAATGACTGTAGCGAACGCTTGGGTATGGTTAGCTAATGCTTAGAGGTAGCGTGCGGGGACGATAGGATGTAAACGATTCGGGAGAGATTGCACGAGTTCCTGGTATTCTTTAATTTGGTTACAGGGCGTTGAACTGAACTACTTAGTAGTCCGATAGCGTTAAATTTACGTATTTTAAATAGTAAGTATCCCTGTGGATATTGGCACCGGAAAGCGTACCGCCCATGCGTAAGAGATTTACATTATAAGGTTAGGGGTGCATACTACGCAGTGTTGCCTCCAGTGCTGTGTCACATCGGGGTGTGGCAGTGAATCAGTAAGTATTTGTGACGCTGTGATGGAACGTGAGCTCGGGTTGCATCAATGCTGTGCTATGGTGGATCCCCTAGAAGCTCTGTGAAATAAAACATTCGAAAGAGAGAAAGTGAGCTCGCGGGGTGTGCACTGACCACTTACACTGAAGCTCCTTCAGAGACTTGTTTTCTTTTTGAGTCCAGAGAAGACCTGCGCTGTCTAACCAGCTGCACCTCTGGAAGCTCTGTGACTAAGGGTAGACCGTGAGCTCGTACTGAATTGAGTTCCAACACCGGTACTGTAGCTCTGTAGGGAGATAAGCCTATGATGGCCGCCAAGTCTGACGAAGTCGAGAGGCTGTTAAGGGAATCTCGAACGGGCCATCACATCAAATGCTCGGTCCGTAACCTGCCTGGAGATGAGCTGGACTGAGAGTTGCGGATCAGGAAGTTGAGTGTCCAAGGGGACGAAGGAGTAAGGAGAAACCGGTTACTTCGTTACTGCCTCATCAAAGCGTATCCGGATAACGACGGAATACTTTTGGAAGAGGGAGACTTAGTTCTCTCTTGGCTGCAAGCCAGCCTGGACGAGGAGACAGATGAAGACGAGAAACAAACACCGGGAGCTGCCAGACATAGTTGGGGGGAAGTACCGGAGGGTGACGTGACCTCCAAGATGACCTCAGGGTGCAAGCTAAATCGTGATGCATTAGCTGCTGAAGAAGTGGAGTGTCAAGCTCAAGTGGAGCGCACTCGCGCCTTCCTGGAGGCTTTGGCCAAGGCTAAGGAACGACGTGAGGAATGGAGATGGACGAGACCACGGGAGGAGGTTCTTCAGACGTGGGCGGACTGTGAGCTGAACCCGAGCCGGTTTCCGCTCCCTCAGTCAGTTCAGTCACAGCCCCCGACGTCCTGCACTACCTTAACTATGACCACTACGTCGTGTACGACTTCGAGGCCATTCACGACCCCATCCTCGAAAGCCATGGCCCTCGGATCACGTGGGGATCTGGTGAACAAAGTGGGCCACTCGACGCCGTACCCAAAGCTACGGGCACTCACGAATATACCTCTATTCCCGCAGCAGATGGCGTACTACTCTGAGCAGCACATCCATGCCCTATTACCTAACCAGGGTACCCAAGGACAGACCCTTCTGTTTCTCAACCCCCTGGTAGCACAGTCCAATCAACCTTTGGGACTGTTGAGGATGGATGCGGGGATGGGAACGACGGGAGCGCCCAACTTTGGTAGCACTCCTGGACGCAAAGTGGAGGCATAGGTACCTCCGCAGACCTCTAAACCCAGACCACGGACGAACTTAGTTCCGAGGGAGGAAATGGAGGAAGACGGCTTTAAGACGGCTCCAAATTGGAGTAAATTTCATCATGACTCAAGAGCTCCGGACGCTCTAAGTAATCAAGATAGAGAGACGGTGATGCGAGAGCCCAAAAAAAGAGTACAAGTTGAGAAGGAAACTCCCACCCCTCCCCACCCTTTCCACATTTGTCACTAGTTGATAATTCAGAATTTTTTGACGTAGAGACTGACTACGTCATGCCCGCACCGTTACGACCTACCCCTAAGGTTCGAGAGCACCCGGCGTATGGCGGGATTCAACACGCCAGGGGAATCTGGGTTGAGGCCAACCCTGAGGTTTAATCTGTCAGGCGTAACGAGGAGATCGGTAAGGGGCTTCTCGGTCAGGCAAGGCGAGGGTCGGAAAGGGACCAACTGTGGTCCTCTTCCCCCAAATCAAAGCGAACCCCGAGGGGCTGAGACAACGGGACGGACTCCTATAGCAAAGATAAACCACGAGAAGGTGGAGGAAGGCTCCGATTGACGAGTAGATCTCGCCACAGACAGGATCTAGCTAGGACTGAGGGTCCAAGTAAGCGGGAAGCAGGACGTTCGAATCGATCCCTAGAATGTGGGCAAACCCAAGCCGTCAAGCTCCTAAAGAGCTGGGGCTTGCAATACACTGGTGAAGAGCGGAAGGAGGATCCGGAAAACTTTCTTGATCGACTGGGAGATTGTCGAGCCAGTTCGGGTATGACGGACCAGACTTTGTTGGGGGCGTTACCGAGCGTACTGCTCCAGCGAGCAGCGCGCTGGTTCCGCACCGTGAAACACGACTTCATGACATGGGAAGACTTCTATCAAGCCTTTAAAAGGCAGTTTGAAGGAGAGTATCAGGAGGAGGACCTGGTACAAGATCTTTATGCCCAGACCCAGGGCAAGACGGAGAAAATCTCGGTCTTCCTTACGAATTTTCGTTACATTGCCTCCAAGTTCCGCACGCCGTTATCCGACTGAACTCTGGCAGATAGGGCCTATCGGAACCTCCTGCCGGAGAACCAAAGGGCGATGGCCGACAAGGTAATCTGCTCCCTAGAGGATATAGAGACCTATGGGAGAAGATGGAAGAACCAGAAAGACCTAGATGGGCGCTACAGACCACCTCCGATGGCCGATGCCATACATGTACCAGGAGCGGCTCACTCGAACCCTCCTGGGCGAATTCGTTTCGCCGAAGTACTGTAGTTGGTCGAGCGACAAGGAGAGGAGCAGGAGGACTGGAGAGATCTTTGGCTTGGTAACGGGGGTTTTGCGTAAGATGAGCCACGCTCATCGGTTCCATCTCCAGAACCTCCTACCACCTCAGTGATGCTGACTCCAGCAGCGGACGAGCTGGCATTTTAACTTGCCGCCGTGACTATGAGAGGTTAACCCGGTAGCTCCCGACTATATCCGGGAGCGGCGATGCGACCAGGGCCGCCGAGGGGAACGGATTGGCCGAATTGGAGGCAGCAGACTAATGCCGCCCCTACCGAACCCGCTCAGATCGTGCCTCTGGAACGAAACGAAGCTTTCTACGGAGCTTGCCTTACGTGTCAGGGAATAGGGCACCGGGTGGTGGAATGTGCTATGGCAGAATGCTTCGCCTCTGGGAGTAAGGGACATTTAGCCCGACACTGCCCGACACGGCCTGTATCTGAACAACCTCGTTGTCAGAACTGTGACGCCCTAGGTTGCACATTTAAGACGTGCAAGCACTGCAGCGAACTGCGAGAGAAGTTGGGAAATGGGCTAGCGGGGGACCAGAGACGATAAACGTATCTGCGTCCCCCGAGCGAACGTTTCCGACGTGGTCGGATCTTGACGCAGATGACGACGCATCGTTATCAGACTCGTGGGATGAATACCCACCTTCTCCTACCACGCTCAACATGGAAGATTCCACGTTTTATCAAGCGTTAGAAGGCATAGCTGATCTTTGGGGAGAGGGGATAGCTACGGTGACGGATAGAGAGAAGGCGGAAGGCTTCCCTCCGGAACCACGGAACTATATGACAGTGACTTTGGGAGGACGGAATTTCAGAGCTTTGTTCGATTGCGGGGCGCAATCCTCACTCAGAGGAGCCCAGCTCGCTCAACTGTACCACGATCACCTAGTAGTTAGCAATCTAGTGACGCAAAATGTAAATGGAGGGATTCCACCCATCCTCAGTTTACTCCGGGTAAATTTTGCGTTAGCTGATGTGATGCGGCCGATTCATCTCCGGATCGTACCCAATATCAAGGAAGACCTGATATTGGGAATGGATTTCATCCGAGCCTTTGAGTTGGAAACAAAACTAGCCAAGGGGGAGTGGAGGTTGGAAGACGGGACTTGGTACCTCTTTGAAGGGGAGACCAGGGAAGAGGCGCTCTCAATTGCAGCGGAGTGCGCTGGGATCTGCGAGTTAAGTCCAGACGAAAAGACAAAGGTCGAGGAACTAGTGACCCACGTCTCTACCGGGGGAGAAGCGACAGTGGGGCAGACCTCATTGACCGAGCACGTTATTGAGGTTACCAACGACACACCGATTAAGCACCGCCTTATGTACGCCCATCGAGCCGCTAAGTGGAGAGGAGAGGAACAGCACCTTGAAAGGAAGAGAGCCAGCGCTCAGAGGGCTATGATGAACTGGCACGAAGACTCGAGCCCCACGCCCACTGCGTGACTCAACAGACCAGACAGCTCGCACAAGCGGGCCCAATGAGACGATCGAAAGATTAGGGTCCAGGCCTCCAACCGCTGCCGCTAGGAACGAACCTCGCATGGCCAAGCCCCATCAATAAAACCCCGACAGCGCCTCCCGTACCGGGATGGGTGCCTGTTAATGGGCTGATTATACGAGGCGTCGCATCCCAAGGAGGTAAAAATTGGGATAAGGAGAGATCTCCCAGAGGGGAGGAAGTCGCCGAAGAAATTCGACGGGAAATAGCAGCTGCTAATGCCGCATCACCGGACCGTGAATGGAGGCCAGCAGGCGAGAAGAAAGGAGCCCGACGACTGAGAAGAGGGGAAAAGAAGCTGATCCAGACAATCCCCTCTGCCAAATTCAAGGAAACGATCATGTCTCTGGTCATTCACTCTGTGGAATCGGGGAAGAGGAATCCGAAGCGGGAGAGCTGATTCGTCGTGCAGATGGTGGCTGGAGTGATCCCCAGAACATCGAGACAGAAGGCCAATCGGATAGAGATAGGCGTTTTCCCCGACGGCATACGGGCACCCTATTCTCGGGACTCCGAAGCATCGCGACGCATCTCTGTCTTGATCCCCCTCCACGAGCCTGCTTCAACTGCTGGGGACGCGGGCATCGACTGAGAGACTTCCCACGGCCCCGTAGAACCATTTACTGCTCCAACTGCGAGAGACTGCACGTGGACGTGCAAAATTGTCCGAGGTGCAGTAAGGCCTATACGTGCTATTTGAAAAGACGACGAGCCCAAGACAGGAACCCCGAGACCCGTAATCCACTAGGAAGGATACCGATGGTGCCGCGAGATCAGCAAGCGGCATCGCGATCTGCTATCGAATGTTGAGAGCATCAGCTCCGAGAGTGAGAGGCAGTGAGTTTCAGTGCCAGAGATATCTATCCAACTCGGGAGGTCGGACCAAGACGGGAGACGATGCCCTCGAATCCGGATCTACGCATCTTCCTTAACCGTCGGACCAGCTCGCCCATGGTGAACTCGGACCGCCGAGATGCTTCGTCAGCAAGCGGCCCACGACTTGAGACGCAGAGGAAGTGGGAGAGGTCTCAACGAGCGGCCCGCGTAGGGAGTTGGCCAATCCGACGTTTGGAGCAAGAGGAGCGGATCCTGAATCAGCTCCAAGATTTGCTCCGAGAACTTCGTGACGAAGTCATGCACCGAGCTTTCCATGCCAAGGACAATCAAGAGTAGCAGATTTTGACGAGGGAACTAGTCTGCAGTTGACCAGGGTACAGGAGTGGTAGATCTGACTAGGGGAGAGGAGTCTGGAGATAAGAGTGACACGCAGGAGAGAGCATCCCGACAGCTACGGATAAAGGAGCGGAGCCACTCGCCACATCCCCGACGGCGAGCCGGGTGCCATGACACCAGAGGCCCGAGGGCCACACGTAAGAGTTTTTCTGCTTTCCAAAACAATGAGAATGAAAGCGTTGGTCAGTGGTAGGCTCGGCAATAGCGGGTTATCCCCGACCTAGGGGGCGAGAGTTTGTGACGAGGTAAAATTAGTGCTGCTAATTTTCCCTACGACCCTGCGACTCGTCCTTGCTCTGCTCAAATTCAGGCATGCTTAGCTGTCTTTGTCTAAATATATCATGTAATTGTTGTTTTTGGGGCCCGTGCGAGCCGGAAGTGACGACGAAGACGCCAAGCCGGATTGGTGGAAACGACAGCGGCTGCAGCGAAAGAAGTAGAGAAAGGCGCGAAAAGTCAGCGTAGTGCAGTGAAAGTCAGAGAGAAGGCCGTCCCGAGAGCTTAGAGGGGAGGCAGTCTTGCTCGAGCCTTGCAGCGTAGCAGTCGAAGCGTGAGCGTGTCGCGAGTTCTTTCTTTTTTTTTGGATTCTTGGAGAGAGTAGAGAGCGCGTTCGATATCGTTGAGTTGAGAGAAAGAGAGTACAAAAGCGTTGGAGAATCGAGGTGCGAGAGTTGGAACGTGGGGAAGAGCATGAGTCGAGGACAGAGGCCAGCATCGAGAGGAGTCAGCTAGGGGAGGTCGAGCGAGCCAGCCAAGGAAGTCGAGAGAGGGAGCCGGACGGTGGACGAGGGCCGACCCGTAAGAGAGAGAGAGGAGAGATCCATCCAGAGGCTGAGGGTCAAGGAGCCACTCTAGAGGCCGTAACAACGTCAGGACGAGGTAGGGCGTTTGAGTATTTGGGAGCAGGTGAGAAATAGGGGACTGAGTGTGCCAGGGTCGAAACGGGTCGAGAATTGTGCAGGAGAGTGAGAGAGAGTAGAGCTGGGGGACTTGAGGAGCCGGTCCGTGTAGTGTGGGCGCGTGTGTGAGAGCTGTGAGAGAGCACTCAAAAAAAAATCAGTTGGAACTACTGAATGCCAGACGGTTAAAATGTTTCTCAAAACGTCTGTTGCCATTACTGTCACAGACTGTAGCTGTAACTGTCTCTTCTGGTAGCTATAACCACACCTACAGGTAGTCATACTTACTACCTTCAGTCTGTTGATACTACCGCTCAACTATATATATTACCAACTAATTTGAAAAAGCCATTGAACAAAATATGAGTTGATTCGAACAGTGCATTAATAAGGGGATTCAAAAAATTCTAACAGTGTTTTGAACAATGGTTGATTTTGTTCAACAAAAACTTAAAGAGTGAAAATTGGATCAGTTCATTGAACGATTTAAATGTAAGTTGAACCTATAAATTCGATTTAATTATTTATACATAAATAAGTATAAAAAAATAAACAAATAGGTGACAAATAGATTAATATCAGTAGGCTAGCTTTATAAGAAAAGTATCAGTCAAAAAAGGAATCATAGTTAAATGTGCAACTGCAACAGTTAGTGGGGTCATGGACATTTCTCCCAAATCACGAAACTCCCACCAATGAGGAGCCAGCATTTCAAACATCTCCCACCAATCAGAGAAAGGTTTGATTTCCGGCACAAAGACAAAACAGAGTCAGAGTATCGATAACGTAGATGTCATTCTAAGTATAAGTCGGTAGCGCAGGTAGCATTTTAGATACTAAAATGACCGTTAGATGTCAGACGTAGCAAGAAAAGTTAGTTTTGCGAGATGAAGTGTGCCAATTTGTGTGATTCCATGTACGTAAAGAAATAAATTTTTGTTTTTCTTTAGTGAAATAGATATCGTATAGTAAGACCGTAGATAGTATGTGTTCGTTTTAAATACTTTACAATACCATTTTCAATATTACCTAATACAGTTAAACTTTAACGTGTACATGATTTTATATAATAAATGTTTATTTTATACATATTATTTAGCATCGGAGTTGATGGAAAGGTTGGGTTGAAAGATGTAGGAAAACTTTTGACAGTATTTTATTAATGAAAAATTACAAATTTAACTTTATTTACTACATTTTTAGAGTATTTACTTTACTTTTTATGACTTTGGCAAATAGTAGGAACTACTGTAAAACTTTTTTTCAAGCGCTATAAACACAATCTTAGTACATTTTTCTATATTTATTGACACTTGTTATCGATTTCGCTTGTATGAACTAATTATAATGTTGATATTAAAGTCAACTATAATGTATTATATATTATATATTCAAATAAATAAAAACACTCTCCTTATAACTATTTTCACAGGAGTAAAACTAGATAAGCATTAACTAAACGTAACATGACATATTACTAATAAAGCACTTAATTAACATACCGTTATACAAAAAATTATGACTCTCCATACCTGACTATGGTTATCACAAATTTACTTATCATGCACATGAGATAATCTAATGTGATCATTTTCAGCCTTTATGAGCAGTCGAGTGTGTTACATTCTTTCAAAGACGGATTAAGACGATTACGACAAGCTTATTTTGTACTTTATCTGAATCTTAAGTTTTTAAAAACTACTGACCCAAAACATTAAGCGTACGTACACCACTCTTGACTTCCATATATTATTATAAATATAAGTAATCAGCATCTTTCTTTTCTTTCCTGGCTCTTTTTCCTCTCCCGTACTCAAGTGCACTTGTTGGCTTTCTTTTCTTCACAACTAGTTTGTTTTCTTTCTTTTCCTTTTCTTCATTTTTCTCGACAGCCTTGACTGATGGCTCATTTGATTCAAAATTTGAATTAAAAGTATTAAGATTAATTTCTTGCAGTCCACTGTCCATACGTACCTTTTTCCTCTCCCGTACTCAAGTGCACTTGTTGGCTTTCTTTTCTTCACAACTAGTTTGTTTTCTTTCTTTTCCTTTTCTTCATTTTTCTCGACAGCCTTGACTGATGGCTCATTTGATTCAAAATTTGAATTAAAAGTATTAAGATTAATTTCTTGCAGTCCACTGTCCATACGTACCTTTTTCTTAGACTTCTGTAAAAAAAAAGCACGTTAAATTATTAGTATTACTTTTTGGACATGCACTGCGCAGGCTACTTTCTTAATATACATTTTATAATAATAGCATCACTACTTAAACAAAAAGTACTCTCATAAATTATAATGACATGTCCCATTCAATAAAATAAGGAAAGAAAATTATTCATAGAGTACTTGTAGTCCTTGTAGACAATGCTGCCTCTGAATTCACTGTTAGATAAAATTTTATTGTTTACATAAAATCACCTTTTTTGAGGCTTTTCCAACATCACAATCACACTCAGAATTGTATGCAAAATCATCGAAGTCCATTACTTCATCTTCGAGATCTGAGTCAGCAATCTCGTTCAACTCTTGTTCTGATGACTCCTTAACAATTATACCTGTTGTTATAAGTGTTTTATATAACTATTTAATAAGAAAATTTTTTCCTTACAAAAAATTTTAAGACTGATGCAATGTAAATAGTATGACGATGAAATATGTATTGATAATTGAAAAACTATATTACTTAGTTCTAAGACTTCAAATATAGCATCTTCATGAAAGCCTGAGACGTGATTTATAAATTACTCCACTGTCCAAGGAGAAGACGATCGCAGTTCCTTCCACGCGTCTTCTATGATTTCATCCCGAGATCGTTGCGCTGATTTTTGTCCAACCGTTGTTTTTAACATTTTTTGTCCCCTCTTCAGATCAAGCAAAGCTCTTTCTTTTATTTTCATAACAACGTCTGCAATCAAAAAATTTTTGAAATTCAACGAAACCAATGTATAACATTGTATTTATTTATGAAGCACACTGTTTTTTCTAGAATTATGATTTTTGTTGAAACTTTTTTAATGATATAATATTTGTTACTAGTAATAATATAAGTTGGCATAGTCGTGAGTTAATATGTGATATAATTTATTATTTACTGTGTTTTCTTCCAGTCTTACTAAAAATTCTTTATCGAATTCTTACAAAACATTTTTTGGAAACACATGTAATGTGTATAGTTTTCGTCAATGTAATAAAATGTGAAGCAATGCTTAATAAATCAGCTCGGCAGTCTTTATAATAATTTAGTAGAATTATTATTTTTTACGTTTGGATGCACTATTTTTTTTTTTTTTTTTTTTTTTTTCATGCCAAAGTACATACTTACATAAATACGTGAAAGTGCTTGGGTTTGTCCCCAACATGTCATTTAAAAAACGATGAAAGCTTTCCAACACTGAATTACTTCTATCGATCGCTTCATGCACTGAAAATACTGCAGGGGTAACTTTTTTCATCCACTCTGGCGTGTAATAATACTTCACATAGCGAGTCCACAATTTTTGTGATCTTAGATCATCAGTGAAGTTCTTCTTTATCAATTTTTTAACAAGCCTCAGTCCTTTTTTGATTTTTTTGGGGGGTAGTAACGGCAAAACTAACAGCTTCTTCAGAATTTCATGTCCTTTTGGATTGGCAGTAGAATTGTTCACTCGAAAAAAAAGTCGATATTCAGGAGATTTTGCCTTACGAACCAACGCCTAAAACAAGAACACATCAAAAATTTTATTTCAAACATTCATTTTATCACCAAAACGTGCGTATTTTGTATGTCTGAGTGTCATCTTCAATGTCCAATATTACTAATAGTCAACGAAGCTACAACTAATTCTTGAAATTATAGCAGTGCTAATATTACAAGGCCATCTTTTTTATAGCATAATTAAGCTTAATTTGCAGTAAGTCAATAAAATAACCAATATGCATTTAAATTGTAACCCTGAATGTTAATGTGTCAATGAGTCCCTTTTAAAGTCGTCTACACATTATTTTTGATTTGCAACAATACTGTTGGGCTTGTTGATCCCAACAAGAGATAATTTTTTTCGTACATGCAAGCAAAAACAGATTTTCTACAATTTTTTCTCTTTGTTACCAGCAAAACATTTCAGTACTTGCAATTTATTTATTTAATTTTTTAGTGCATTTTTTAAATTCTTTGCTTTCATGAACAGTATACATTTAAGTACAGTTTAAAAAAAAAAAATTATCTAGTGTGCTTTTAATCTGAAAATAAAACGAAATTTTCACAATTTAATAATACAAAACTCACGTCAAGCTTGACAGATATATTTATTGTAAGAAATATTTAAACAAAAGCTCATGGCACGGATAATTTGTTGAGAAGTTAGTCATTTCCATACTATTTTAATATGAACTACATTTGAAGAAAAATAATTGGACTATATCAATTCAGTACGAACTGTGTCAGTTACTACGAAACAAATGAGGCAGATTTAGTGAAAACATCCTTAAAGTTACTTGCAATTATTATTACCATAAAACAAGATGAAAACGCTAGTTTTCTTTAACTGTATCAAAATTTACTACTTTTAAACGGCTGAAAATTTTAGCTAAGGCCCTAAAAAATTGATAGAAAGGTATAAAATAGGTTTTTGGCGTTCAAAAGAGAAGTTATAGTCTTATAAAAAGGATGTGCAATCACAACAAAAAATCTAGACGCATTAAGCCGAATGTTACCCCGTATTAGTTTCGAGAATTAGGATCTTGCATAAAAAATTTTTTATTTGGTCTATCTTGAAGATTTTGAATAAATGTTGGATACGTATTCTTTCTTTTTCCATATAAACGTGAACTGACAGAGATAGAGCACGTCAGAGTACAGGAGAGTAGGTAAAATACGTCATGAGGACATAAATATCGTATGTCCTTTTAACGTCGTAAGCTCACACTCGTGAACTTCGATTTGCTCTATTTCTTTTTTTTTTTTTTATTATTATTTTTTTTTTTATACGATAAGGATAAAATAAAGTGGCCAGAATTTTTTGCTAGATCGCACTTGCGAAAAACTATTTTTCTCCCATTTATTCGAATATTTATAGTTTGCATTCTTATAAATATGAGACACTCAAATTTTGATACAACGTAGGAATTACGCCTCTTCATATTCAGACTGAATTAATGGACGATCAGTCAAAAAATTTTTTCAAACTGCTAGGAAAAATAAAAGTTGTTAGATGACAACATTTTTAAAACCGTGCTGCTTCTCTTACTCTACAACTTTGTCCAGTACTTATTATAAGTTTAATTAAGCGAAAGTACTAAGAAAAATTGACTTTAAACAACTGAATTTGAGCACTGTAGGCGGCCGCTCAGTTCAACGCAACACGCCTAATTCCCGACATAGCAGGTTTGCCCTTTTTTTTAGTGCTTCTATGTGTTTGTTAACAAAATATTTCAATGATATTTATTATGACAAACTCTTTAGATGCAGGGAATAAGTGTATTTATGTTTTACATGTGCATAGAAAAGAATTTTCAAATCTTAGAGTTACTATGAGTGGAATAGAGCTTGTAGTAGTCCAACCAAGCTTTTGGGTGGCAATATAATATTTTCCCTTGACTAGCAGCAGACTACAGTGCAAGAATTCAAATTTTCTCAATCATTTTTTTGTACTTATTTACAATAAACATTTCTAGAGTTTTGTTATAGAGTGACTGTAAACAAAAACAAGTACTATGACAAAAAGCTCCCTCTTTTGACTAACAACTTTTTGATGGCTATTATGAGGAAAAACCTTCTTTTACTTTTCTTAGCGGTTTGCAAACAGTTTTTGACCAATCATTATGAAATTTTGTAAATATTTCGAGATGCACAATACGCACTTTGAGTTGTAATTTTGGCTTGTCATATATTTTAGAATATAAGTTAAACATATGTGACAAAGTAGCCAATAAACACTGTCTTTTGCAGTTTACAAAAATTGAGAAATTATTTTTGCTATTTGTTCAATTTTTTGGGAGACCGTGGCTGAATCTTACAGCTGTTGACAAGTAATACAATTTTTTATGATTACAAAACATCTCACGTTTCATGTATTTATTTCATATATTTAATGAAAATTTTTTGATTCAAAAAGCAGATTCTGCCCTACTAAATGAAGAGGTTGTGATTGAATAACAGTATAATATAATGAATAAAACTTATTGCTCCTACTTTACGAAAATGACATTTTAATTTACTTTTACAGTCGCTGCTACAAATACCGTAATCATAATTTATTTACAAAATGTTAAGATTGACCCTAATTGAATTCGTCAGTCAAGTACAATCGTAGTTTTAAACTCTGCACAATGGTACTTCTATTTATGTGTACTACTTTAGTCATACTGAAATAAAGTCTAATTACTTTCTTAAGCAGACGTAACGATATTTTTTCAAACATAAAGCTTTAATTTAAACTTTTCTTACTTGCGCGTAATGAAACAGACATCCTCTCACTTTGATGTTTGGGAAAGAGATTCGCAAGGACTTCATTAATGCCTTCTCGTAGTCGCACATCGCACGCAGTGGCTTAAAAGATGGACACATGTCTGTTAAAGCTTTCCAAACTGCCATGTACGCTTGAGTAGTTCGCCTGGTCATGAGTACCCACGCACATGGAACAACCTTATTTAGAAACAAATTTGTTATTAATGTTACATTCTGAAATATGTTTTGTTAACAATATAAATTTGATCATAAGCATTAGACTGTGCCGAGCGAGCCGAGAACTCGAGTCATAGGCCGAGAAGCCGGTAAGGCAGGAAGGCTTAATAGTCTGATATAATAAGCATTTTAAAGTTTCAATTCTGCGATCTGAAAAAAATTGGAAAAACTAAAATCAAATAATTTTTGGTTTTGGGAAATGGTTCAAACAGAATGGTGAGAATAGCCAAAACCAGTTTGATGATGTCCGACGAAAACAGATTGAGTAAAAAACGCTTTCCATAAACTTATTAACCATGAAAAAATAACTAAAATAAGCTCCGGATGAATCTGATTAGTCTAGCAGTGACCTCGACGATTGTAAGAAACTATTTTTTTTTGCTCGAAATTTCAGAAATTAATAACTCCTATTCTTTGAAAAATTAAGAGCTAAAATTTTTATAGTTCATAGCTTTTAGATTCACCAACTTCCACACAAAATTACAGCAAGCTCAGATGTATACATTTTGCAAACTGCAGCTTAATAAAAAAAAGCACTTTTGTAAAATAGCCCTAAAAAAGTTATGGTGCGGTAAGGCGCTATTTTTTACGAAATCATCTTTTTTAATAGTTAATTAACAACTTTCTAAAGTTTTGACCTCTTCTCATTCGTAAAAGTTGCTAAAATAATGATGTTAAATAACGTGGCCTAGCACAGCGGCTGACCTTTTCACGCTCACCGAAGAGTTAAGTTTAGGCAATTTTTTTTTGAGAACTCCAAATTGTGCAAAAATTACCGTCATTTTTTGCTGATTCTGTCACACTACAAGTCAACTCGGAGTGAAAACCTTAGTGCAATAGTACATACCTATATAATATCTTAAATAAAAGACGAATGCCTGTCAAAGTTCTGACTGGCCATACAAGAAATCTTACAGTAGTATTTGAAACACTTATTGAGCCACTTAAAGAATAAAATACTCAAAGTATGTCCAAATTAAACCATTTAAGTGTCCGGATTTTTCTAAGGTGCATTATTAGTCAAATCGATAGTTCAGTTTTACACAAAGTAAAAGCACAACTATCGTCAGAGAATAGAAAGAGATTTACATCTGTTTTACATCAATCTTTGAGTGGAATGTATTAATCGCGGCTACAACTACATACATACACACGTGCGCGAGTGCGCGCATACACACACACAGACACACTCACACACGTGTATCGTTTTTGGTAATACTATTGTATCATAAGCGCACGTGAAAAATAATATTTTTAACACTAACTGAAAGTTACGATAATTAGAAAAAGACACTTGTAACCTACGTAAACAACAAATACATTAGTAATAAAAAAAAGATTTTGACAAAAAAAGTATCCATGACAATTAAAAATAAATGTGTTTAATGTGTTTTTATTAAAGATCATACTTACGATTCCATTTTTTTTGGCCATGACATGCAAGACTTGATCTAGACCCTTTATATTTGGTTTGCTTCTAAATGTAGCATCAATGTAAATATCGTTATTATTGTCAAATTGTTGCAACAACGACAAATCATAAAGTAGTAGATGGTGAGCTTGCGAAGAGGATGTAACCAATTTCATTGAAAGGGCCATGTTGTTTTGAGTCAAAAGTTCTGGATAATCCTCGAGATGCTTGGCAAAAGCTTGGACAGAGCTATACTTTTTAAGCACACCGCTCTTGTGTTGCGACCCCCGATTTGCACGCTGCATAGTCTTTTGTACAGCGGGATAAGTCACCTCTGCGGCAATTGATTTGTTTCTAAAAAAAATCTCAAGTTGCATGCTATTTCGTATGGAGTATGTATAAACATTGACTATGATAATAAAGTAAAAAATATAGAAGGTAATATATGTATAAATAAAGGGAACTGTACTTTAAACTATACAGACACACAAATGTATTAGTTAAAGCCGGTTGTACCTTATAGTAATACAAGTCCCTTAAAATTTTCATTTTTTCAGCCAAAATATTAGAAAGAAGTTAGAATAAAAAAAAATAATTATATTACAAATATTCCGCTATTATATTGATTCACCACATTTTTAATATAACATGTACAATTGTACCAGATTCCATGAGTTAAGGACACTTATAGTTTATGTAAAAAAAAGTATCAGAGCTCGAAAAACCCGAAAAAATCTACCAAAGAATACCAAGCGTAGCTTACTATCCACCAAGGCACTCCTTTCATACTATCGGCAAACTGGGGGAAGAGCTGATGCGGCATCATCGGCAAGTTCTACTCATTTAATAAGGTTCTGCTCATTGGGATCTGGCTTATCTAGGTCAATAGAATTGTTTTTTGTAATACGTTGCATTTGGGCATATTATATGGCTAATCAAAGTGTTTGTCTAAATTTTTAAAATATCAACTTTAAAAAACTATGTTTAGCAACAAGCAGTAAGATAAATATTTCTTACTTAATCAATTGTTTGATTAATTTTCCAACTTTTCGTACATACAAAACAAATTTTATTATTAAATTTTTGTAAACTATGCTTTTTTTCTGAACCCAGTTAATTCATAGCCCCCTTCTACTCCACTGCTAGTGTGGATACACAAGTACTCGGCGATAAGTTCTGCTTGATATCTATTATTCTATGCCCAGTTATGATTTTGTGGGCTTTGGTATTTTTTGTTATATAATCTATAAATGTTTAACTAATACAAAAAACCTTCAAAACGGTTAAAACTGTGGCGAGTATGATTGATTGCTTTTTTAAAGACTTACTGCAATGACAACTCATCGAAGACTGTTCGGGTTAATGAACCAGGGGCCATTTTGCTTGCTTCTTCTATTAATTTTTTTTTGAACAGTCGCTCTTCAAGCGATTAATGGGATGATTGCAGACATGTATGTGGCTCATCAGATAGACGTATACTTGTTTTGTCTTGGTTGTCGTTAATGTACAGTAGTGCTTTACAACCCTTCTTAATACAACCATATCTGAAACAATATACAAGTATTTTGTTTAAGGTAGATGAGTCATAAAAAGTGTTTATACAAATTCAGTATCTTATTACTCAAGTAATAATACATGTCTTCTCAAAAACTAAGATAATTCCTGTCTCGTATTACAATTATTTTAATCCAAAGTTCGCGTTGTTTTTCCATGTTTTATGGAGAGGTACGTCATTTTTATTACTGTTGTAAACTTTTCGTCTTAAAGAAGTTACAGTTTTCTTCAAAAAATTAATATGATAAGAATGATAAGAGATGATATGAATTAATAACCTACTATGATGTTTCGAAGATAGAATAAATATCGTTAAAGTAAGGATGTTTTATAATTGGGTGTAATTTACATAAATATTTTAATAACTGAATTAATAAAATATTATAAAGGATTCAATACGTAGAGAAGAAAAATGCAGAATATAGCCATAGCACGTCGCGACGTGCTGCTAAGCTAGCTAGTACGAGACTGTCAGCTTTTATCCAATCTTCCGTATATTTCACAGCTGCCTACATGTTAATAACATCTCTAACGTCACACTCGTGTACCTTATAACATATGCTGACACGCTCATTTTAATCACATTTATAAAACCCATAATATTTATTTTAAAAAAGGCTTAACAAGGAAAATAATTAATAATGTGTCCATGGAACCTCGTTTGAATGAGCCTATAAACTAATTATGAAAAAATATGAAAAGAATGTGTTACTGTCATTTAAATCATTTTGAAAAACAATGATAAAATTTATAATTAATCATATATTTATTAATAAATAGTAAAACTGCTACTGAAAAATAGTTGTGGTAAGTTTTGAAAAAAGTTGTTGAATCAAATAAATAAAATTAATAATTCATATAATACATGAAAAATAAAATAAATTAATAAACAGTTTATGGATATTTTAATTAATAATTAGTTACGAGCCACAATATTCAAGAAAGTAAGGGTGCACTCCTCCTAAAGACAACTCGTGGCAGAGTGAATACGATTCTTGAGTCACACGCACAAGGCGAATAAACAATTTATATAATTATTATAGGAACTTTTGGGCCCAAACAATAGTCATTAGCTCAGAACTCTTTTTTTACATAGCAGTAGCTAATATCGACACCTCAGACGAAGACTATGCCCTGCTTCGAAGTATAGACGCTAACTATGCCCTTTTCCTAAGCCCAGGCGAAAACTATGTCTTTTACAGTAGTTCGGACGAAGATTATACACTTTTCTGAAGTCTGGACGAAGACTATGCCTTTTTTTGGGCTTGGGCAAATATACTAGCATGCTTCAAGATGAATTACAATAAAAAACATGTCTTTAAAAATATCAATAAAACATAATAAATGTCACTAAATATATACTTTTACAGCGTTGAAACACGTATACTAAAAACTTTTGACTGATTATAGATCTATTACTTTAATTTTACATGGAATAAAATGAAAATCGGTATTTTCTTATATTCTTCTGGAAAATGGTTTTCTATGCTGTTAACGTGTTTAATCACTTATGTAATATTAATGCAATTCTAATTTTTAGGAAAATAGCTAATCTAGTACTTTAAATTATCGTACAAAATTCTGAAATTCCTATTGGCAAAAATAATAAATAATTTATACTGGGATACAAAAAAGATAGTTCTTATTTAAGCTTAACAAGTGCATAGTTTTTGTCTGGGCTCGAAAAAAAATCATAGTTTTTGTCCGGACTCAAAAAAAAGGGCATCGTATTTGTCTAGGACCAAAAAAGGGCAGAGTATTTGTTTGGACTAAAAAATAAAAGGTAGGCTTCGCCTGGGACATGAAAAGGGCGTCCAGGATGGTAAAAGGGCATGTTCTTCTTTCGAAACGTCGATATTAGTTAAACTAACCCTCACTTCTCATTTTTTTAGATGATGAAATTTTGAGACATTCTTTACATTTAAGCAATTTATCCAAAATTTAAAAGAACCTTTAGGCTCTGACGAAAGTTTTTCGCCCAGACATCCAAAGTTTTCAAGTTTTCGCCTGACATAGCAATAGAAAATTGTATCTAAAACCCGAACCCCAACTTTTTCTTCGTAAATTACTGAAATATACATTTTTTTCATCCAAATAAGAAGTCTCCGTCAAAAACAATTAGTGTATAGTCTCGGGTCCTCTGACAGCAGTAGAAGTTCAAACACATGATATATAAATTAAATAATAAGAAATTTGCTAACGTCACGAGTGTAATATTATTTATTTTATTCTTGGTTTTTATTTTTTGGTCATAAGTTTAGAACAAAAATTAAAAAAAAAAAATTTGTTTACATATGTACTTAATGTCTCAACGTGGTGTAATTTTTGTAAAAATGTTTTGATTGAATTTCATAAGAATGCAGCCAAAATAAAAATAATTTCGTATAAATAACTCATAGAAGAACACAAGGTTGTTAGAGCATGACTATTTAAAGATAAATAATCATGCTCTAACAACCTGGTGTTCTTCTATGAGCAATTTATATTAAATTATGAGAAAGAAGTGAGTGATAAGGTGTTACTACATTTGAAAAATAATTTTGGGTTATGTTATTAAATTTCCTAATTCCTTTCTACGTGTGCGCCTTCATGCTTCTGTTGCCTTGCAGTAAACTAGCAAAAATTGTTACTTTAGCTTATCTTGCTTTTATTTTGAGATAGGGCGTTTTTTCTGCTTTTTAAAAATAATGTAGCAAAAGTTTTAGGAATAAACATTTCATAGATATACACGTATTCCGCAAATATGTGTCACGCAGCAACTCCTTAATCTGTGGAGGGGAAAAGGAGGGGAGGGGTACAGCAGCTGTGGACACTACTCGTCTCGTCCGTCTCCTTGTTGTCCCTCGTCCTCCTTTTCGGATTTTCGCATCTGTAAAAAAAGAAGGAGGATCTGCGCGGGGTTATTCTATTTCTACGGAGAGAAATAATAAATAAAGGGAGCACAATCACTTTTAGTTTCAAGGAAATTGTTTATTAAAGCTCTCCGCACTGCTCTACAAATTAACTTCTCGATGGCGCTACAGCTGTTCCACCTTGCTGCGCGAACCATGAGCGCACGTCCGGGGTCCTATAACCAGGAGGGGCCGCTGCCCTAACGCGCTCCTTGCCACGTCACGCACACACACACTCGCGCACACCCTTACATTAAAAAATTTATATATACTTGTTAGAAACATCTTCATAACATACTAGAGTTATAGCTGGGTTTTTTAGGATTTGTTTATATGGCTGTCGAAAAACTGTTTGCCGAGCACTTTGCCTATTTGGCGTTATCAACATGTACTTTGGTTCCAGATCATTTAAAATTTGTAAAATTATTTTAATTTTCAGCAACTTTGTTTTATGAAGATAGTTTACCTTCATTCAGGGAGATATTATATTTTAGTATCTGTTAATAGTTGAATTGACTTTCATAAGAGAGCAAGTTAAAAGTAAATTTCTAAGTGACTAGTCTAAAACATTTTGACAAACAAAGGACTTTAAAATAACAGATAAGTTTCGCTTAATTTTTTATGACAGTTTGTTTTATTTTTTTTATACAGAGTTGTAGTTATGTGAATTGTTGATGAGCTAGTTCTGGTTTGTATAAGTTTGTTTATGTTTGGAAATGGCGAGCAAAAAAATGTTTCGATTGATCGTAATTGTACCGATAGTATTGACAAATATATCAATTCGTTTCTACATATTTATTGATTATGCTCCGGGTTTTTACTGCGCGTAGGTAAGGATTAACGTCCAGTTACTTTCATACCAGTACCAGTAATTAAGAATTTACAGAGCTGTTAGTTTCAATACAGTATCGTCTGGCAAATGTGTTTTGTAATTTAATCACCAGCAAATGGAAAACTGTCGCCAAAAAAGAAGTATTTTCTTAATTTTCTGGAAATCTAAGAGTCTATTACTAATAGAGGTTATGATTGTGGCCATTTATATTAGATAGTATAGTTGTATAAATGTTTAAAAACTACATTAAAATTTTTTTAGTAATTTTAGCACTGGCGAATAGAAAGCTATTGCCGAAAATATGCGATTTAAAATATCTTTCAGGTGTTAAATGCCTTTCAAATAGTAAAGGTTTTAGTTGTAGGTGCACTAGAGTACACAGCCAACGATTAAATATTATTACACAATATCACGAGCTAATAGGTAGATGTGTTTGAAAAGTCCTGCTTGTACCTTTAGTTTAACCTGTCATATTATATATATATATATATATATATATATATATATATATATATATCGTTATACATATGTTGAAACTTTTTTAGCAGTTTTTATAATTAATTTTTATTTCATATGTTCGTATAATGTACTTTTGTAAGTTATTTTAGTTATTAAGCCAAATAAAATAATTTCAGATTTTCGTTCGCTTCTAACGTTTGAAACTTTAAATACATCCTTATAAAGAGATAATCTGACATGATTAGATCATATTATATTTTATCATGTATAAATCATATAATTGAGGTACACAGTTTCTGAAAATATTGCACCTTTGGGATATTACAATAAATGTACATAGAGTGCCTATCTAACCTTAAAAAAAAATTTTTTTTAAAAACGTCTTATGTTAAAGAGAGAGCTAGATACGCTAAAAACAGT
The DNA here is from genome assembly GCF_036245765.1 of Copidosoma floridanum. Classification (NCBI taxonomy): domain Eukaryota; kingdom Metazoa; phylum Arthropoda; class Insecta; order Hymenoptera; family Encyrtidae; genus Copidosoma; species Copidosoma floridanum. The sequence goes on along the minus strand of NW_028321892.1, from coordinate 5,002,675 downwards.
TATTATTGCGTGTTTTTCTCATGGAACAAAATAATCAAGCCACAAAATAGAGAGTGGATAAACTGTATGTACATACATAACCTTAGATTTATCTTGGTATAAAATAATATTTCAAAAATTTATTCATACAAGAAATTAAAGAATACTTCGTGATAAAAACAAAGTACTAATAACACTGTCTTGAAAACCAGTGGGCAGTGGGTGTTTGGATACCCACGTATGAAGTTATACTTCTATAAAATTATATGGCAAACAATATAATAATGAGTATAAAAATACCTTCTATGAAACAATATTGTGTACCGAGGTGGTGCAAGTACCGTGAGAATGAGTATACCTACGTTGATTGGGTATGTTTTCAATGAATATGTAATAAGTTAACGATTATAAACAATATAACAATATATTACGGCACAATACAACATAAGTAATATATAGGCTGGCCAGTACAAGACTGCACTTTTATGGAATCTTCCGATGGTTTCAAAATAAGTTTCTACTACCAACACTTATTACATCCGTAACGTAACGCTAATATCTATCACATACGCTCCCACACTTATTCCTACTCTATAATTAATACCCAAAATATAATTTTATCTAGAAAATTAGGAAAAACCATCCTGCAGTATCAATTTCTGTAACAGGGGTATGACATGCCAGTAAATGTCCCTTCAGGACGTTTATCACACATAGGTTTTTTTGACAATTATTATTCAAATGTAAAACGTATATTTAAAATAGCATAAAAAATACCCACAAAAAATGGCAACTTGTTTGACAGTACCAGTATTTTATATATGTTTAAAAATATATATATTTGTAAAAATCGCAATTTAACACGTAACTGTATGAAAAAACACTTAAAATGTCGTTTATATGACCTGTAGAAATCTCCCAATTTTTTGGGTACAAATAATTACTTTTAGAAAAACCTCAATCAAATTTTTAAGTAGATCAACAAGTTGGTTTTTAATTAAATTGAGAAAGAGAGGAGCAAGCATGTGTCGAAGCATGATGTGAGTACATCCGCATGAGAAAAACAAAATTGCTAGTTTTATTGCACACATAAACATTACTCTCAACTCTCTAAACTTTTCCTGTGACGAACGTCCTTAAGTCAAAAAATCATCTCAATTACGAATGGCAGTATTGTGAAAAAATAGAACGATATAAATATCTTTTAATGTATTTATACAGTGCAAAATATATTTATTCATTTTTAAAAATTAAAAAAAAATTTGGAAATAGTGTATAATTAATTATTTATTGTAAAAGTAAAAAATTAATCATACATAAATTAATTTTTATTTATACACATCAAAGCTGCTCTGCTAATATAAACTAATTTTTTAAAAAAAACATTGACCTAAAAAGTACATTTTATTAAATAAATTAATAACGTATTGAAATTGTAATTAAAGTAAATAAATTAATACACAGTAAATAAAAATTTACTTAAAAAATAAGTTTCAAGTAATAATATAAGTGAAAGAAACTGAGTTTCACATAACGGGCGTGCTTATAGCAGAGTCGTAAGATAAGAGCCTTTGCCAGTGTGCAAGAGGGTGGGGGTTCAAATCTCTTTGGATTTTTTTTTTTTTTTTTTTTTTTTTTTTTTTTTTTTATAGAAATCAGTAAGTAAGTAAAAGAACTGAAATTCAAAAAATTTTAATTGGTGTACAGGAGACCGGAAGTACGACATGCGGGGTGAGGTGAAGGGGGCAGAATCAAGCAAAATCCACTTCCGTTACACTTTTTCCGAAGGTCACCAATCTGAATTTGTTGATTTTCCTCGTAGGGCAAATGTGCCTATAGAAGTATAACTTAAAAAAAAAAATTTTAAATGTACTTTTTTCTCAGTTACGTGTATGCCGAAGATGGTCATATGACTGAGATCCAAGTAATACTTAAGGAAAAAAAAAAATGTTCCGGAAGTGTAACTACAATTCTTTTTAAAAGTTCCGAATCGTTGTGTTGACGTTTACGATGCAAATTTTCAAATAAATAAACTGCAAGATAATTGTCAAAAAATAAGACAAAAAATATTATTTGTTGTAACACTGCAAATGAGTAGGTTGCGGAGAACGATTTTTTTTGGTTACATGCGTAACTGGTAAAATTATTGAGCTTATGCTAATTTAAGTATATTTTTTTTAAGTGTACTTAAAATGACTTAAGTTTTTACGAATCACGTTCATGTTTCAATTAATATTTTAATGAAGAACTACTATAAAATCTTGTACAAAGAGCCAAGGGCTCTTATTTTGCTCTTATTGCATTATAAAAAATAAATTAAAAACAGTTAATACTATGAAATATGAATTGAGAAAGAGAGAGAAAATATATGTAGCATACATATATGGTATAGTTATTACCATACCACCTTTGCATGGAGTTATACAAAATTTGGTATTTCAACTAAAAAATTTTGAAGTTTAAAAGAAAATTGATTTACGATCAAAACGAACTTTTGATTACAAAAAACTTTATATTGTAGGTGACAAAGATACGTAAAAATTAATTTAAAAAATGGTTAACATTTTCAGCTCATAAGCGGCTATGTAATCTTGGGATCAAGTAAGTACTACCGTTTATTGCCGTGCAAGTGGCGTTGCTTCGAATTCTTGGACATAGCGAACAACAAACCGAACTTTACATTTACCATAGGGTATTCATACCATTTAGATATTGGTAACAACTTACATGCGATACAAATAAGGGGAATACATATGCAAGATATGGGAGCAAAAGAAAGTACATAAAAAATAACAGTTAATAAGAAATGAAGGGCCAGATAGATTAACCTACTCAGCGATCGGGTAGAACTGTTGTACACACACACGCACGCGTATATACTCTCCTGCTGTAAATATCTAAGCCTTTGTTATTTAAAAAACAGAGCAAGATTATACAATTTAGTTCAATTGTAATGAGGAAAAAATAAAAAAGTGATGGATAAGAATGTCACTGCAAACAGAAAAAAAACTTTCGTAGAAATGTTTAAACATACTACTTGTAAATTATGATTAACTCCAATGAAATCTGTATGTAATAAAACAGACAATACAACAGTAGCAATGCTCGATTAAACATATCTAAAGAATCATGGCAAAGCTGAGGCTTTACAACAGTAATATTTCACTAAATGGTACAACGGAATAACTATTAGTGCTAAGTACATTATCATAATACTCACCTGGTTTTTTCTTTGTTTTTAACAGCGTAGTTATACCCATTGTAGTGAAATCCTCTCAGACCAGATGTTGTTGTCTCCTTTTCATTTGGTGGCAGTAAACTCATTTTTTTACCGACGACCAACCAGATGAACTTTTAAAACAAAGTTGTAGTGTATTGTCCTGTTGAGCCACCATCAAATGGATAATTTTAACACTTATAGCACTGGTACTTTATGAAATAGAATTTTCTAGATGTTGATATAAAAAAAATTCTAATTTTAAACATTCTAGTCTAGAAGATACGCGAGAAAAATTACTGTGGCACTAGCACGGAGGTTCTGTGCACAAGTAGGACAAAAAACTGGCTTGGCACGTCCGATCCAGACAAGAGTTCGTGCACGTTTGAACAAGCGAGTAGTTGTCGGACTAATGTTTGTTGGTGCGCTGCGGCTGCGGCGGCGCGTGGCGCACAGCGAAAGGGGATGGTGTTGAAAGGGAAAAGGAGCATCTCTATACATGACCTGCATGCTAGTGAGCTTCAAGGGAGTGAGCAGCAGAACCGCCGCCATTCGGTGCAAAATCTACAAGGCGTATATATCTATATATGTAATTTGCCACGAACAAAGAGTGAAATGCTGTGTTAATCTTATGGGTCGTGACAGCCAATCAGCTACTGTCCCCCGTTCTGCTGCTTACTCCCTTGGATCTCACTACTGCATGCCTATTAAGATATAGAGATATAAGCGTGGCTTATATCTCTATGAAGTTAACCGTCATGTCGTGCGTGGTTAAAAATTTATGTTAATATGGCCATACAGTAATGTAACAGGGGAATAATAGAATAAACAAAGTTAGAGAGAGTGGGGCCACTTAAAACTGAAGTATTAGATTGGTACAATGAAAAAAGCTGACTGCGAAATTGAGTCATCACAAAATAACACGTATAAGTGAGAATGATTTATAATAACATACAGTTAATAATTGCAATAGTTATTTACCATTGCCACAATTATACTATGTTTGCTTATAATACAAGGTAAAAGTAAACCATTGTATGAACTAAATAGTTACACCTGACAGCTGAAAAATTAAAAAAAAATTGAAAACGAGTATATACTATCTATCATACTATAATAAATGTATTTCACTTAAGAAATACAAAAATTTATTTGGTAACGTTAATGAATCTACTTAAATTGGCATACTTCATCTCGCAAAACTAACTTTTCTTGCTACGTCTGACATCTAACGGTCATTTTAGTATCTAAAATGCTACCTGCACTACCGACTTATATTTAAAATGACATCTGCATTACCAATACACTGACTCTGTTTTGTCTTTGTGCGGGAAACCAAACCTTTCTCTGATTGGTGGGAGATGTTTGAAATGCTGGCTCCTCATTGGTGGGAGTTTCGTGATTTGGGAGAAATGTCCATGACCCAGTTAGTGAATTAACGTTACCAAGTGTTTTTAATTCTATGTTTAATAGCTTAGTTGTATTGGGTGTCAATTAAGTCAGTTGTGGTAATAAAAATTGTCAACCAATACACATAAGTCATTGAAAACAGATAGGATTACTTCTGGCAATTGATTGTACTAATGTAACCCATGCGTACAACTCAAAAGTTAAAATTTTTTTCTTCAAAATTTTGGCAGTTTTGCTTCAAACTTTGATTTTCTTTTTCCCTTGTTTTCTACTGCTTGAACTAAGGTAATTAATCCAAAAATATCCTTTGGCACTGCTTCAATAATTAAGTAACTATTTCAGATATCTTGAATGCTCTGGACTAGTTATTTTTTCATGGGATTCAAAGTGTATAATGGTATTATTTAAATAATGCAGGCAGTGACAGAGGACTTTTTTTTTAATAAATCAGGCCAATTTAATCTGTAAAATGAGTATGAGAAAAAAAATAATTAAAAATTAAGACCAAGTGTGTGTGTGTGTGTGTGTGTGTGTGTGTGTGTGTTCAATAAACAACCATTTTATCATTTACCAAACTCATTATCAATACATATTCATTTCGTAATAAAGACACAAAAACTGTCTGTTACAATAACATACGTTGTGCTGTAGTAGCTACTATCGGCTGATCTGTTGCTACAACCGTCTACGATCTGTACTCCTAACGGCCACAGTAGTGGCAGTTGTTCCAACTGATTTTTTTTTTTCAGTGAGGGATAGAGAAAGGAAAGTGCAAAGCTGGGCACGAGCTGGGGAGGGCATAGTGACTAGGTATAGGTGCGGAGAACCCGGATGCGGGAGCAGAGAGATTGAGAGAGAAAGACTGTTGACCTAAGGGCAGAGTGCAATGGTGGTGGGACTAAAGTCGTGTGGACTTATACTGTAGGACGCGGGTGTCAGTCCGGTAAAAAAGTGTACGTGCTTGCGCGATCGCAGTTGACGTCAGTGCCGTGGCCGCTGAATCGCCGGCTTCCTCGATTGGTGTATTGTAACAAAAAAAAAGGAGAATATAGTGCTTGATTAAAATTTGATTCCCGGTTAAATCTTATAATCCTAATTGTTTTTCCCCCTCCCTCCCGGAGCCGGGGGAGTTCGGCGTGGATCTCCTTTTGGTTAAGAGATGGCGGTAAATAGAGGTATATCAGTGAGAGAGCAGGAGAGAAAACTTAGTTGCCTGTTTCCAGTCCGTGGAACTCCTTCACGGAAAGCAGTTCGTGACACGTTTCTCTTCTCTTTGGGTAGGAGCCTTTTCAAGTCCTAATTTTATAAAATATACACGAAATAAATTAACTTGAAGTAACAATACATCTACGTTATTACATCTAATAATATTTTAAAAACTAGAACAATCATAAACGATTTTAAAAACAGTTACAAATTAGAGACTTACACAAAGATTATTTTGTTCGAAGATTCAAACAACGTCAGTTCCCAACGAGGGCACATAGTCGACTGACCGTACATATTCAAATTATCAAATACAAATTTTACATACATATATAGACGAAACCAACATGTGTTACATATATATTCGATCTATACAGTGAAAACGTGCGATAAATTCAAATTACAATAAATGACATGAAAACACAAATATTAATTTATCTAAGTAACAAGTGTATATACCGTTTAAAAACTTTATTTGAATTATCACAGTCTAACATTATTTTAAAATTGTTTGTCTTTTTAATTAAAATCATCTCAGACAATAATCTCTCGTAATAATTCTGTTCTATATCTATAATGTTGATTTCGTTGTCACTAAAATTAAAAGAGTGTCCTGTGTCTAAATGATGTTCATATAAGGCAGACTTCTCACGTTTGTGTTTTATGTCACTTTTGTGCTCATTTAACCTGATACTTTATTCTCCTAATATCTGGCCAGTATAAAAATTACTGCAATCTGAGCGATCAATCTTATAGACAACATTCGGGTTATTCAACTTTTTCAATATGTCTTTTCTATACATTTTATTGAAGGGCAATTCATTACTACTCTTAAAAATAATATTAATAAACCTTTTCGAACAAGATACCCTTAACTTATAATCTTATCCACGGCAATAAGGTATAACTAATGAGCCAATAGCATTATTAACAGGACTAATATTATTTTGACTATTATTAATGGACTTAAAAAAATCTACTCTTTTAAATTCAGTGACAACGAAATCAACATCATAGATATAGAACAGAATTGTTACAAGAGATTATTGTCTGACATGATTTTTATTGAAAATGCCAACAATTTTAATAGAATGTTAGATTGTGATAATTTAAATAAAGTTTTTAAACGGTATATACGCTTGTGACTTAAGTAAATTAAAATTTGTGTTTTTATATCCTTTATTGTAATTTAAATTTATTGCACGTTTTCACTGTACCAATCGAATATAAATGTAACACATGTTTGTTTCGTCTATAAATGTATGTAAAATTTGATAATTTGAATATGTAGGGTCAGTCCCCTATGTGCCGTCGTTGGGAACTGACGTTGTTTGAATCTTCGAACAAAATAATCTTTTTGTAAGTCTTTAATTTGTAACTGTATTTAAAATTGTTTATAATTGTTCTAGTTTTAAAAATGTTAATAGATGTTATAATGTAGATGTATTGTTACCTAAAGTTAATTTATTTCATGTATATTTTATAAAATTGGGACTTGAAAAGGCTCCTACCCAAAGAGGAGAGAAACGTCGTCAGGGGATATAATAAAAAATTATATACAACAGCAATAGCTATTGGTTTTATTATTCAATGAATTTTATTTTTCTTTTATTTTTTCATACTCCTCTCTACCTAACAATAAAAATGAGTTTTTCTTATACAATGATGATGTCAATGTGTTACAAAACGAAATTGTTATTTGTTCATACTCTTTTCGTTTACTGATTTAACATAAACTTTTTTGCGTACCTCCCGCATATATTTATTTAAATTTACATATTTATCTCAGCCTATACGTATTCATAATTATTTCTGTTGTACCATCTATAATTCGTACATTTGTCCTGTGAATTAATTCTATGCTTATTGAAGTATATCTCCCTATTAGAGAGTGTCACACGCGCCTCTCATTCACTTTGTTTTTGTTCAATTAATGTTGTGCAAATTCTACTATTGATTAATGTTATTGATGTTTTGTTCATGCATACCTCCCCATAAAATTTTTTTTCCTGTAAGCTTGCGGCGCGTCTGGGGGCCGCGAAAAATTTAATCGTAAACTTAAGTGATCCCTCTCATTTGTTATAATTTCGCGCTGCGTCAGGGGGCCGCGAAAATCTCAAGTGAAGTCGAATGTTCAAGTCTGTCTCTTCGTGTCCTGCACCCTGTTCCCATTCTCTGGCGGTGCTTTTACCATACGTGCTTTTTTGATTTTGACTACGTAGGATACTTTTATTTCGGCACCTCTCTGTAGCTTTACGTTTTTGTTGATATAATATGGGCCCTCGTATTGCGAATCATATTGACCCTTTGATGGCTCTTTCAGCACATAAACCATTTCTCCCTCTATGAAATGTCTTGTATTCAGTTGGCAGTCATAGTAATACTTTGATCGATATTTCGCCTGAACTTGGTTTATTGCTGCGATGGTTCTCATTTCTAATAGGGTCTCAACTAACTCTTTAAAATATCCATCCGAAGTTCGGCCCTTAGGTGAAAGTTTGATACTAGATGGTGTTCTAGCTTTTTATGCGAAAACTAGTTTGTGCGGTGAGTATCCCGTACTCTGATGGTCCATGGTATTGTGTAAGTGCATGCACATAGGTAAATGTTCGTCTCAGTAATCATTTCGTTCTACGTAGGCCTTGATGTATTCCGTGAGAGTATAATGCATACGTTCGGTGGCACCGTTCATTTGTGGGTGGAATGCTGTTCTGCCTATTTTGTCTATTTTAAACAGCCTTGCAAGTCCATTCATACTTTTATGATTTCTTGAGGTTTAGTGCATAAGCACACGATTAGTAAGAGCTCATTTAGGAGAGAGAATAAAAACTCCAATGTCAGGTGTTAGTTTGAGCAACGTTTCGTTGGTCTTAACGCCAACCTCATCAGGCTCAGTCTTTATCGTCAAGACGATCGTTACAGATTCTGTAACGATCGTCTTAACGATCGTCTTAACGATATAGACTGAGCCTGATAAGGTTGGCGTTAAGACCAACGAAACGTTGCTCAAACTAACACCTGACTTTGGAGTTTTTATTCTCACTCCTTAATTAGCTCTTACTGATCGTGTGCTTATGCACTAAACTTCAAGAAATCATGGAAATAATTGGGAGCAGAACATCACGTTCAACAAACACCATTCATACTTTTGTTCATAAAATGAGTGCCTTGGTCTGATAATAAATAGTCCAGCGGCCCAAAGTACGCTATAAACTTATCTGTTATCGCTCTTATTGTTTCTTCGGCTGTTGCTCTCTTTACAGGTGCGAGAACTATAAATTTTGTCAACCTGTCTTGTATGGATATAATATGTGTATGCTGATTTGCTGAGAGTTTACTGATGGGCCCATAGAAGTCTATAGAAATTTTTTCAAACGGTCTACTAGGTGTGTCGGTGATAAGCATGGCTTGTTTCGTTTTAATTTGGACGAGTTATTTCGTTTGGCATAATGTGCATCCCAAGATGATTTGTCTCACATCCGGGCGCATGCTTCTCCAATATTAGTCTGTGGCGATCCTGTTATATGTCTTATTAATTTCCTATGTCCATCTACTGCCGCTTCGTGATATTCTCCAATGATTTTAAATCTTTGATCTGCTAATGAGATTACGAGAGTGTTCAGGTAGAGTACTACTGCTAGTCTAATATCTTTAAATATTTCCTTAAAGGTATCTACAAAGTATCCTCACTGGGTTAGATTAAGAATTGCTTGATCCCTAAGAATTCCAATTGTTTTTATTTCGTTTGCTACTACTACCTCTTTAAGGGCCTTAATACTTTTTTTAATGTTTGATTAAAGTGCCGTTTCTTTATAGTGCTTCTTTACATACATTTGCATAATGTTTATTCTTCTTGCACTTGTCATTTTGGCTCCTCCTACACCTTTGTCTTCGTTATTCATACGTGTCGGGTAAATATATTCTCTCTTGTGCAGTGCATCTATGACCTCTGTGTTGGGTACCACATCTGTTATTGTTATAAACGCTAGATCGTCTAGGTTCTTAAATGGGTGACCCTTAATCCTATTTAGTTTTTGTAATAGGGGTGGATCTTCCCCCTCTTTTGGTGCCCATGGTGGCTTTGCCGTTGGTAGGCGTGTTCTGCACACTCTATATTTTTACATCGATGGTGAGTGCATGACCCTGTTGGCTTCGTTCTCGCTTTTTGTTTTATATAGCGCGTCATTCAACTTGTTGGCTTGCTCCCTTTCTTCCTCTGCTGTACTTTCATTGCTGTCATTGTCACTGCTTGTTTGCAGTCTGTTCTCTTTCCGTTTTTCCGTATGCTAACGCGTATCCACTACACTTTTGAAAGTGTCTTGCTCCTTTTCTGACTGACTTTTGTCCTCCTTTCCTCTCTTGCCTCTGTCCACTTTCTTGTCTAGTTCGGACTTATGCTTACACTTCCCACTTCCCTTAGTGCTACTACGGTTTTACTGTGGGATCTCTACCCCTGACTTAAGTTCTGTATATATCGCGCTAGAAACTTGTATAAGAAGCGTATAATGTGCATTTTCCCTACGCCTTCTAGATGTAAATAGCCAAATTTACCGTCTTTCGTAGCAATGTAATGAGTATAAATATAATTTCCATTGGTCAATGCAAAATGTACACAAACATTTTTCTTTAATTCTTGAGAGAACAGATGAGTACAATCGCTGTTCCCATACATTATTTGTGACTTCAAAATTTTCTTTGTTTCTTCCGGCTCTCTGCATTTTTGTAATAAATTAGAATTGCGCAGAATCGTTCGTAACTCAGTAGTTAAGATGTCGAGTTCGTACAACCGTATAAGGCTGTGGAATAAACAGTTTCTGGGTGGGTCAGATGGTATTTCCGATATTTTTGCCAGAGTACTACCATGATGTGTGCATTCACAAGTATCCCTTTGCATTTCGTCTTTTAAATATTCTCGCTATTTATCTGGGCATGCAACTTTTTCTAGCTGCTCATCGCGTTCGTTTCGTACCGTGTTCTCATTTTCTTCTGACTGAGCCATATTCCCTCCGTTACAAACTTACGAGCAAGAAAAGATGTAATTTATACGAATTGACTCTGCTCAGTAATGTTTTTGTCAACGTCAAATTTAGACTTGAGAAAGACTGCCAAAGTGTATTCGAAACATTGTCACGACACAATAAAATTGAACAGCATTGCCCGTAAAGTTGTTTATTGTCTTGATTCTCCCGTTATGTGTGTTTTCGTTTACTTCGTCTCTTGTGCGTAGCGCTGCTTTGTCTGTCGTTACAATCTCACTAGGCTCCCACATATTTGTCCTCATTTCTAGTTTGCCTTCTACATCTGGCTTTTCAATATCAATCATTACTAGAGTTTGTAACTCATCGGATCCTTCCTCTAATAAATCATTTATGTTCGGCTCTTCTCATTTCTCTGTTGAAAAATTCTTTCCTTGTTTCGTGCCTCCTTCTTTTTCTCCTACATCAATTCTTTGCTCTTCTGTAATTAACTCTTGATTTTTATTTGCAACGCTAGGTAATTGTGTGTCACAATTCGCTATTCTTATTTCTTTTGCCAGGTTTGTCGTCAGTTGCGTAGCTGAAAAACATGGATTGTGCCTGTGCAAAGAGTCAAGTTGTCGTTTACGTGCTTTCCGTAATTTCTTTTTTTGTCCTAATATTGCTGGGGTGCTTGTAGTAGTTATCCTCTTACGAAAGCCTGGCTCTTGCTTGATGTACCCTAATGTTCCGTCTGCTGGCCCCTGTAAAATTAATCCTCCTTTCACTGCAACTTCTCGCACTTCCCCCTCGTTTCGATCCTTTATTGCTTGTAGTGGTGGCGAATTCTTTTCGTAGGGCTCCTCTGATTCAGAGTCCGCATCACCGTTTTCTTGGCTTTCTGTACTCATATCTAAACCTTTTTCACTATTTTCACCGAGATATCGTGTCTTTTTTCGTGTAATAACGGTGGAGTTTTCCGAATCAGTGCCATGGATTTTTATTTTCTTTTAATCACCTTAAATTCTTCTTTTACGAGTAGCCCGTACTTTAAATATGCGTGCCTGTGCTCCGTCGCTATCGGCTGGTTCTTCATTCTCTTGTTCGTCCACCAGCTGATATAGCTGTTGGCGAAGGCGTTAGGGACTTACTTCCCCCTCTTGTCGTACTGGGTTTCGTGAAAATGCGTCAGGTGGTCTGTTTTTTACGCCCGGACGGCATACAACTTCGAACTCATACCCTCTCAGTTCCGCTTTGAGTCTGTTAAAACGAATGTCTGGCTTTTTAGATGAATGAAAGTTCTTGAGTGGCTTGTGATCTGTAACCACCGTAAACTTGCGTCCATATACATATGGTCTAAATTTCTCTTTTGCAAATTCAATTGCCAATAGTTCCTTGTTGTATGTTGGGTAGCAGAGCTTGCTTCCTTTAAGACAGCGAGACGCGTACTCATACGGTCTATCTTTTCTGATCTCTCCCTGACTAACGATCGCTCCAATCACGTAATCTGACGTGTCTGTCGTGACGATAAATGGTTCTTCCAAGTCTGGGGCAACGAGCACTGGTCCGCTACACAGTATTTCGATAAGAGTTTTAAATGTGTTTTCTTTGTTGTCACTCCACGTAAACTTTGTGCCCTTCTTTAATAGAATCGATAGGAGTCGGGCGATCTTTGCATAGCCTTTCATGAATCGCCTACAATATCTGAAAAATCTAAAAAAATGTTTTACTTTTTTTGCGTTTGTCGGACATGGGTATTTTTTGGATGCTTCGATCTTCTTAGGATCGATTTTTATTTGTACATTACCTACGATATGGCTCAACACCTTTGCTTCCCTCTTAAAAAATGGAAACTTCTTGGGTTTGATTGTCAAGTTTGCGTCTGCCAATCGTTTCAATAATTTTGTAAATCGCTCCCCATACTCTTTAAAATTGGTTGCAAAAACCATTATGTTATTAAGATACACTTCAACCTCATGACCTTGCAATCCTGCGAGTGCTAACGCAATTGCCCTTGAAAATGTCTTTGGCGAGTCTTTACACCCCATGGGTATTCTTTTGTATTGGTAATGCCCGTCTGGCCTCGAGAATGTCGTTTTGTGCACGTCATCTTTGTGCACTTCGATTTGAAAAAATTCTGACTTGAGATCAACTACTGTTATGTAGCTCGTAGATGCAAGATTTTCTTAAATATTACTTTGAAGTGGTAATGGATAGCACGATCCCACCGTGACTTCGTTAAGCAGATGAAAATTTGTGACGACCCTTACTCTTTTTTTGGTGTTTAATCCCAGTTGTTTTGCTACTATCTAAGTGTTTGAGCTGTACGGGGAGGTAGATGGTTCCAGTATCCCCTGCTCTGCTCTATTGTTTCTAGTTCTGTCTTTATTTGGTCTCTGATCGACGGTGGGTATCTGTACCTCTTTGCCACTATTGGTTTATCTGTTTTCATCTTTATTCGGTGTTTGAATAGATGCATTGCTTTTAGAGGTTATTCGTCAAAGCCAACTACGTGAGGGTTTGTCTCGATCAGTCTTCTCACATGCTCTATATCTTCATCATTACAACCGGCTGTGTCTACGAGTTGCATTATTCTGTCAACCTGTGTTGTTTTCCTAGCTCCTTCTCATCGCTTGCAAAATTTTTTGTTTTTTCTTTATCATCGTTTATTTCTCCATTAAATAACATCATCACTGCTTCCCTCAAACTTTTAACATTGTCCCTTTCAAAATCTGAGTGCTTCTAGTGAATTTCTTCGTAATCTAGCAGCTCCACTTCCAGAACAGGCACATATTTTATCTCATCACTCATATTAATACGTTCTGCAACTATTTTTCCGTTAATATTTCTCGCTATAAAGTTCACAAATAATATTCTCTCCTCCATCTTTTGGAGGGTATACCAGCCATTTTCTGCTTTATTTCTACCATTTTTTACTTGCGCATAAATAATTTGTTTCGATCTTGCAGGAATTTTAAAACACTCTGGCTTTAACAGTGGTATCTCTACATCTTCTTATCTTACTAATATATAAAGCAGAAGCGCTAAAACCGTTGTAATCGCTAACTGCGAAAACTACTGAACCGATTTTGCTGAAATTTTGAACACTGATTCATGATACTTCCTAGATGGCTTTAGTATAGTTTTTATCTTAAAAAATTTGATAACAATAGCAATAAATGAGCTCAAAGTTTTGCAAAAATACGCCAGCTTTTCACTTTAGTTCAGTAAAATCCGCTAGGTGGCGTCGACATAAAATCAAAGCTACCTGCAACATAATTAAATAAGTGTGGTTATAATAGGCCAGAGCGTATCGATAGTTGTACAGTCGAGCTTAAGCAGCTCAACAAGTTGAACAGAGAATGCTGATGATAGTCCTGCAGCTGGGTATCCCGGTTACGGACAACACTCTTCTCTAGGGGAAGGGACCTAAGTGTCCCTTCACCTTGAATCTCGACGAGTGCGATAAAAAAAAAAAAAATAATTTTCAACCGATGCTGTCTGCCAGAATTCCAGGAGACATATCTATCCAGAGCACAATCTGCACCAACTCTTCAGAGTTGTGTGGCAGTCCCACCATCCCACCTGGTATAGTTAGAAAATTTGTGGCTACAAATGTAAGCAAGGGAAAACAGCTCTGAGGGGCACGGGCAGCCACAACGGCTACCTTCTTGGTCGTCGCGTCCCCAACGTGCTTACCGACATGTTTGCGTCTAACGATGAGCGGTTGGTTATCCGGGGAACGACCCGAGACGAGATATTCTTTGGTCAGCGGCGTACCTCCTTCCATCACAGTCTCCGTACATCAAGACTCCCAGGGTAAGAATCAAGCAACCCGTAGCCAGCTCTTCATCATCAGGAATAATAATAAAGAATAGCCTGGAAGTTTTACCACTTGCGCTTTTTAGGGCCATTATAAGTATTTACGTTCCCTACTTAACCATCAATTTCATCGGTTCTTTTTAGGGGCCACCTAAGTGTAAACTACCTTGCCAACAAATACATTTTTATTACCATTTCCGGAAGCGATTCGTCGACTAAAAGACTATATTAACTAAAGACGGGCACTATTAAACCAAGTCAGCTATTCACTGGCAGACGTCACCTGCGGAGTTGTTCTTCGCAAAGCTGGAAAACCCGGTGACCGACGACTCTATATTAACCTCTTGACTCTAAGCATTTAACCAGGAATTACTGATCATCTCCAAGGTCTGCGCTGGGCAAACTTATAACAGCTATAAAGGAAAAAAAACTTGAGCCAACGGGACAGCCTCCACTGGACAAGTATCACTAACCAATTTCCCCATCTAAGATCACCAAAACAACTGAATCTGCAAATAAAAAAGGTGCTTTAGACACTAACGTCTTCGACGTTATACTGGGAGACGTTGGGAAAGAGCACTACAACTAGCCCCAAAGCTTCGGACTTTGTAATTTTTCTCCCAATCAGTCTGGGTCTTCAACAGTAAGCCAGAGAAGATCACCCTGAGGTATCCAGGCAGTCACAATTGCTGTTAACTGCAGTCAAGAAAGATTTAACTTAAGAAGCTCACCGGTCTTTTTTAGGGCCATCGGACGTCGAACTACCTTGCCAAAAAATGTATTAAAATTAACAAAGTTGACTGAAAATAGCCTTTAGGGGTCATAAAAGTCGTAATCATGCCAATAGTCGCAAAATGGTATATTGGAAAGAAAACTTCAAATGTATCTCATGAATACAATTTGAGGCGTTAAGAAACTGACGCAGAAAATTTATCGAGATTGAAGCAGCAGCGTCAAAATCGACAACTTAAGAGTCCATTACGTGAGAGATCAGCTTTTCATTGTACCCTCACAGCAATCTCTGAAATCTTTAAAGATCCTACTTCAGATTTTGAAATAAGTAGAAAATGTATTTCTGTTTTTGTGGCAATAAAAATGTTGGGTTTTAGGTCCAGGACTTTGTTGCTCTGGTAATAAAATTGTGAGATATGAGAAAAAAAAATTTTTTTTTAATATAAATTTTTTGGGGGTTTAAAATCTTAACAGCTTTTAAAAATAGCCCTTTTCGTGAATTACACAGAAGAAACTGTAAATCAACAACTTCTTATAGCCATCGATTATTTTATGGCATAAAGAACGCACGGTACTTTTCAGCATAATTATTTTTTTGAATTTTTACACCTTATTATTTGACCAAGTAAACTATATGGATTCCGAAAAAATATGTTTTTAATAAGAAGATTTTTGTTCTGAGATGTATCGGGAATATGTGTAAAATTTTCTAACTAAAAATGTTTCACATTACATGTCAACACACTACGGTGTTTTATTTAGTAAGTCTCGGGCGAAGCCGAGACGGGGGGCTGCTAGTTTAATCATATTCTCGACGGCGCTTATCTGGCCCCGATATCGCTTAAAAGTATCCCACCCTATGATTCCTTCCGCGTCAATAGGGAAGTCATAGGGGACAACATGTAACGTGTACTCCAGCCCTTGTAACTGAACATGTACTGTGCCTATTATTTTGCGTGCTCCGTGAGTCGCGCCGATAATAGCCACTTGATGCCTTCTATCTATTGGCATGTCTGTGCTAAGAAAATTTTTCCTTTATAATCGAAATCTCTGCGCCTGTATCTGCATAAAAAAATGCCTTTCTTTTTCATTTACCTTGTTCTCGTGAGTTTTATGGTTTTTCTGGGAAGCTGCTCTATTTCTTCGTCACACTCTGAAAGCTTAAGTTCGTCATTTTCTATGTATGTGTTTGGCACCTTTATCCGATAACTCTTTCTGCGGGCCCTCCTGCCTTCCCTCGTGCGTCTGCCATCCTGTTGTGTAGGAGTGTCTTCGCACTCTACAGTGTTGCATTCTATACTTCCCCGCACTGCGTAAGTACTCGGACTGTTAATGCGCGATTCTGCCTCCACTTATCTCCTCCACAGCCTCTCTCTTGCACCTTCTTTCTCTCCGGACACGCTTCTCTCCGTTTCTTTTTCTAATTGATGTTTGACATTTGGGGACCACGCAAAACGTCTTGGGAGTTTAAAACTGCCGGTGGATTTTTTTTGCTGTTAGGGGCGTATACACTGTTTCCCTGCTGCTGTGAGCTTCTATCCTGCGGCAGCCCGTTTCTAACTAAATTCCTATTACCTATTATAGTCGTCCCTGGTACCCTGATTTTTATAGCCGTTTCCATAGGTGTTAAATGTATCCCTGCTGTCATTATTATACGAATCACCATAGCCGCAGTTGCCATAATAATTATTACCTCTTGAATTGTAGTTATTGTACCTGTTATTGTAATCATTCCTATCATTACAATTGCTTTTACTATTGTTGTTATTGTTATTTTTGTTATTTCCATTATTGTAACTGTTGTTTCTGTAATTGTAGTTGTTATTCTTGTTTTTGTAGTTATTATTCCTGTTATTAGGCTCTGTTTGGCCATTGTTAAAGCCCCTGTTATAATTATTATAATTATAATTGTGAGCATGGTCATTTCTATTCCCGTAATTATAGGTTGGTATTGGTATTGTCCATGGGGTTGGTTATGTTTTTCGCTTCGCTGTCTCTCCTCGTCCTCCCTGTCTTGCTTACGCGAGCGGCAGTCTTTCGCTAAGTGCCCCAGTCTCTGACGAAAATTGCCATTTCTCTTTAGTTCTCTCCCATTATCTCTTAGCATTTTTCTGTCGTTTATCACCGATAACAGTTTTCGGCATTCTTCGACTGAATGCCCGATTTGGTCTTCGCAGTATATACAGCGTTTCACGTTTGCTGCTGTTGCTGCTCCTTGCACCCTATTGGTGGTTTCTGTTGTTCTTTCCCCTATATTTGCCAGATTGACAATTAGCCCCCACTCAGTTGTTGCTTTATTGTGTGCGGGCAGTGTGCGTACTGGTATCGCATGCCGCAAGCTAAGATCCCTCTCTATTTTTAGCACCTCTATAATTGCTTCGCAAAGGGTCCTTGAGTATAAACATAAAATTTTACATCTATATATCGGGTGCAGGCCATATGTAAATAGTTTTACTGCCTCTGCCTCTGCACTTTCTTTCAGAACCTGCTTCTGAATGGGGAGTAGGCTGTGGTTAGAATCATGCAGCATCGTCAGCCCATTATACAGTTTTTGTACTCTCCCACCATAATCCTCTATCGATTTCTGGTTTTGCTGTCTTATTATCTTTAGCTGTGCCATCAGCGTATCTGAATTATTCATGCTACCATATCTCCTCGCAAGTTCCCGAAGAAATTCCTAAGCTGTTACGAATGGAGCCAGTCTGGGCGCAAAATGTTCAGCCACTTTTCCCTTTAGTCTGCTTGCAAGTGTGCCGAGAAAAAATAATTCATTTTCTGGGCCCACCCTTTCCGCAGTCATCCTTACCATTCTTTCGAATAGTGGAAGGTTAATTGGGTCTCCATTAAAGAACGGAATATTGCTTGCCATATGACTGAGCGTGGGCAGAATGTTTAGTTGCACGTTTTGCGGTCTGCGTGGGTGGTTATGGTTGTTGGTAGCCTGTATGTATTTTGTGTGTTGGGCCCTGGTAGATACTAAATCACCCTATGTTCTATTTCTATTTACTTAAGAATCGACTCGATTTGCGTAATTATTATTTGGTGGTGGTACTGTTCCTAGAGATGGGGCTTCCTTCATTCTTTCGAGTTCCTCGCTCATATTTTTTATTCTGTTCCACAGCTGTTGCTTGTATAAGTCTCTTATCGCGGTGTTACTTGATCTTTTATATTCGTAACCGGATGCAACTGAAACCGGCTGCTCTGACTTCTTTGGTATGCCCCCTTATGTCGATAGCATTCTGATTTTGTTTGTTTGAGCTCCACATATTTTTTCAGCTCTTTCCGTATTTCACTCGCTGACGAATCCACTCGAAAGAAGACCCGCTTCTTTGTTCATACATCCTGTGTTTACGTCTGTGTTACAAGATATATCTCTGTAATCCCCATTTGTCGGTAACCAATTTCAGATGGTCTCTGTGACCACCTTGTGCGGGACCTCCACCTCCTCTGTCTTTTTTAGCTTTGCCTAAATCCTTGAAAATAACCCCATTACTATAGTCTTAGTCTTTTCGTCTAGGGCGTCAAGTTTCTTACACCCTTCCGGTTCAAGCTCCAATTCTAACATTTGTTCCATCATATTTTCTTTTTGCTGTCCTCTACTGGGCCCTGGAATGCCCATGTAGGCTATAATATTATTACCTGGGCCTTCGTTATCGCCTTCCAGCTCGTTAATAATGTTACTGTACTGAGTCATTTTTCTTACCACTTTTTATATCTATATATGTGTCGTGCGTCGTATTTCCTTTCTTGATTGTAATAAATCTTGTTTATTTTACTAGCAGCAAAGCAAAGTAGCACGTGTGCTTGGTCTGTCCAATCTCCTTTGTTCGCCTGACAACCTTGAACTCCCTGACTCGTTGGTTGCCTGACTGCTGCCCGAGTACCGCGATTAGAGTCCGACTGCTGAGGGCCAATAGCCGTGATTAGAGGCTCGCTAGGACTTACATAACCTTGTCCCCCTTCTGTCGATGGTCTATTGCTGAAATCGCCTCGCTGTTGTCAAGGGAAGTCAGTGTGGTGTGCCCTGCATATCGTATGTAACACATATCCTAAAAAATTATTTTAATATTATGAAATTACAAAATGGCCTTGACAACGAGAAGCATTAACTTACTAAATTATCTAATAGAATGAGTATTAAAAATATATTTACTTCAATGTATAGAAAAAAAGACGTTTGTAGCATTATTTGTAAATTTAAATAAAATATAAATAAATAAAAATTTAATCAGAATGATAAATCACATGGACAAAGAATAAAAAATAAATCTGCCGACAGTTGGAATCAATCCTTAGATGGCAAAACAACGCGAGCAGTGGCATGAACCTTAACCATCTTAAATATTAGAACTTCGAATGATAAAGATCTGAAAGTCACATATGTTTATAGATATTCTTCAGAGCTTGTTCTATAGTTCATAACAATTATCATGAAGAAAAATAATAAATTAGTGTTTAAAGCTGAACTGCCATCCTTAAAAAAAAAACGTAATATTTATTTAAAATAATTCTAGATTTGAAAATAAGAATAAAGGTACGGGAGAAATAAAAAAACAATGTCTTAAAATCAAATTCTGTGCATATAATTATGAGAATTTTGTTCCACGGTTTAATTGAATCAGATTTATAAATAACAAGAGTGAGAGAGCAAGAGTCAGTTGATTATATATAGCATATACTTGGTTGCAGTTGTTATAAGCGGCCTTTTGGGGGGGGGGTAGGCAGCTTTGAACAGAGCGGGAGAGTTGAGGGTGGTTGGAGTTGTCTTCAAGGATGTCGATCAGCAGTCGAGATCGAGAAGCAATAAGCACCCTGTGCTAGAGACTCAATGCTTGGAAAGGTGGTGCACATCGCCCCACGTCGAGCGCCAAATTGTTATAAGTGGCCTTTTAGGGGGTAGATGGCTTTGAACAGAGAGGGAGAGTTGGAGTAGGCGAGAATTCTCTGCAGGGGTATCGAAGAGGCCTTAGAGCTGAATCAACAGTGAGGATCCTGGATTAGAGACTCTAGGCGTATTAAGGCAGTGCTTCTGCTGGATTCGGTTAGATCAAATAAGTACATGTGTTGTATGCATCTCAAACTCTTCCAACTGCTTATAATTCCAAAAAGCAGTGGTAGAGGAATCGTACATGTTTAATAAACATCACTGTATGTAAAACTCTCACTCCCTGTCTTTTCTTTCTCACCTACCTTCCTCTCACTTTGTCTTTTCCCGATCTTGGGTGCTCATGACGTCTCTGCCTCCTAATCAGGAGTGGAAACAATTGACTCCAGGTCAACGGATTGACAAGTTTCCCTCCCACGGACACATTGCGGTCACCTCCCTCAGATTTCTACCCAGAAAATTTACCCAAGACGTGACCATACAACTTTTGGAGGACTTTTTTGAAGTTACCCACATACACACCCCGCATCTTATAAGGAGTGACCCTACCCAATGGGTCAGAATCACCCCCACCTACCCAAGTGCCTTTGCACTAAGAAGGCCTCCCCCTTCAAATACCCCGTTACCAACCACTAGCCCCGAACTGATAGAGGGCCCTGAACCGCTAATACAGAGTGTGGTCCAGGTATTGCCGCCACTACTAGATCCTGAGGTATCCAGGCAAAGAGAGAAGCACGGGGCTGAGGTGAAGCGATCCCGTCAAGGTTAAGATGTTATATGTGTAATTATAAGAAATAAAAAAATAAAAAAACAAAAAAATAAATTTGAAAAAAAACTACACAATAACCCTGGTGACCAGACCATCGAAAGCCTTACGGATAACGGCCCAATCACCACACATCCATGACGATCCAGAATATGACGAGGCCAGCACACCAACCACACCCACAGCTTCAAGGGCTATACGACCTTCGCTATTCGGATTGAAGGGACGGCTAGGATATCAAAACAAGGATATCAGTCCTCTTCAACTTCCCCTCTCAGTTATAGACAGCTCACCCCTACAGGCTGACCATAACAGTTTACACTGAATGGTAACAACGGGAATAAAGAGGTGTATCCATTTATGCTATATTTTAACAAAATTAAAGTAGGTAATTTTATTTTTGATTCCAAAGTGCGTCAGTCGGGGATATAAAATCTATTCCACTAAATTTAGTAACAAAAAATTGTTTTAAACTTCTTTTGTTTTTAACGTATGAACAATAAATACGAAAAATGGTTTCCATTTGGAAAAAAAAACAGACAGTTTTTTTGTTGACAAAAAAAAAGAGATCTGTGTCTCACTTTCAAACATGTTAAACTGTTACATGTTTAACGAACAATTTTTTCCTTACTCGTTTCTTTAACGCAGTTAAAACATACTTTTTAACTATGTGTTATTTGAGACATTACATACCCAGCTAAGTGATACAAAATATTTAATTCAGATTTATCATAGCAAATAGATATATTTGACAAATCTGGCATAGCTTTTTGCGATTTTTTAACAAAATGAGTTGTTAAGCATCTATGTTTTAATAGAATATTTAAAAAATCAGACATCACTTCTCTGTCATCTTGTTCATCATTGGAATTCGAAACGGTTTTCATGTAATGCAAAATAGTAATTAGTTTCAAGTTATTCTTGAATTGTAAGAAATTTGGAATTACATTTTCTTTTCTTACTACAAAAAAAATACTTTCTAAACAGTCTTGAGTTAACCAAGATGGAAAAAAAACTATTGATTTCTAATAATCTGTTAAATTTAAAACAGTCTGGTTGATATGACAACCCCAGTTTTGATTGGTTTCCACTCGCTTTTGAGACCAATTTTGATATCTCTGAAAAGTTCTATGAACTCAGATAAAAAAAATTTTTCTTCTTTCAATTTCTCTGGGATACATTTACTTAAAGTGGAATTTATGTTCCGACTACACATTATTAAAAACCATCTCACAAAGAATTCAATGAACCATGCAGTAGTAAGCCTTTTAAATTTCAAAGCAGTAGCCACATCTCTACTAAATACCTGAGCAGTACAATTTACTATTATTTTTAAGAAGTGATTATTGGGATCCAAAAGTTTACTGTGTAATTTTGGAGCTCATTTCAGTTCATGATTTTTATCTGCAGTAAGTATGGCATCAAGATGTTTAACTACATGAGAAGGAAGCTCATACTTTAAGACAAATTTTGTTATTATTTTGAAATCGTGATTAATAAAAGATGCTTTTATATTCTTCAAAACATGGGGAACATCAAGACAAATGAATAGACGTCTATCTTTGTCACAGGGTTGTTGACAAAAGTAAGCAATTGTTGAAAATCTGGAAGCGTTGACGTTAAAAACTCTCCACAAACCTTGATTAGTTGCACCCATGTCAGAATTAATGACATGTATGTGCAAACTTATGCTTTCAGCTCTGGAAACAATATCTTAACATATACGTGCAAAAACAAACCCTTTTACACTTTCAGAAGTAAAATAGTAAGCTATAACTTGCTTCCACCTGGAACAGAGTCTAGCCAACATAAAAACAAAAGCTTTTGTCGCTACTTGCATTTGATTGTGATCTGGTAGGATAACGTTCCCAATTACGGTATTAGTAGACGGATCATAGAACTCACCGGGCTTAATACTCATTTCCTTGAGAATGAGAACAGCATCCTTATCGATTTTCTTATTTAATATCGACATTTTGATTTGTAAAAAGCTGAATATTTCCTCTAAAATTTTACTAGAAAGCTTAAAGTTTTTGAATTTTTTGGTTAAAGTTTTAACACATAGATAGGGTAATTTTTGCTGTAAAATTTTTTGATAATTGAAAGTCCCACACGTAAATTGTAACTTTAAGGAATTAACCATAGTTTGATATTGCACCACCGAGAAACCTTCTTACACCTCAAAGATAACAGATGTCGTTGATCATCATTAAAAATACTAATCTCCTCTTCATCATTAATACCTACTTTTTTTTTGGAACGTTCAATCTTTTATCTTGCTTCAAACTTTTTCTCGAAGTTCAACCTTGACTTTTCACTTTGAGCAAATCATTTTTCTAATTTTTTAAATCTGATTTTTGTAGTTTTTATTTCTTCTAATATCCTTGGAAAATCCTGTAAAATAAAAATTTTACTAACTGTAAGTGCCAACAATAAATCTCTTTTCTTACAATACATTTCAGTACATAATGACTGTAATTTTATTGAGATGGTTACTAAAAATCTTTTACAGTACATTAGTTATAAACAGAGGAAAGCAGGTTTGACAAATTATTGTTATATACGTTTTTTTCCAATTTTAAGAAATGATTAACCTGTTTTAAGAGAGAATATTTTTATTTAACTGTATGCGTTAGTGTAATAAAAATTTCTCAGGATGTAAATCGAGATCATGCATCTGAAAATTCCTAAGAACTTATAAACATCCTGTGGGAGAGAGAAAATGTACGAGACAGCTGACCTACATTACAGTAACACTAAATACGATTGTTTAGATATGATTACGTGCATATGTATACGTACGTGTGTATTTAGAAACAAGTATGTACTAAATAAGTATATACTATTCATTCCCGCGCTTCGATGACTTGCTAATGAGCGCGACCAATCAGCCCTGTCACCACTGCCGAGCCGTCTTGAACCACGAACCATGCAATGTGTTAACAGCTTGCTATCAATAAACAGTTCATGCATTGCCATGTTCACTCATACTGTGAATCAACGAGTATTTGATTAATACTTTGATTTTGAACTTTTTGCAGCAATTATTTATTATTGCACCGACATTGTTATTTTTTTGAAACGTATCGTAATTACATTGTGTGTTAGTGAAAATAATAGTGCAACGATATAAAACTTTAAGTGAAGTTGTTGTTTTGGGAGGCTTCAATAGCAATGAGAGCCTACGATTTCCGTCAGTATCGATGCTGTAAGAAATCAAAGCAGCCTGCAGCGAAGATCTTTAGGTTCCCCAATGCTACAACACAAAAAGATTGTCATGACAAATGGATTCTGCACTTTGGTAAGTTTTCCATACCACGATTGTTGTGTTTTATTTTTAGGTGTGAGTGTCGTTTTTTATAAAGTGAGTGCAAAATAAAATTTTGCATCCTTTGTCTTACTCCAAGCCATAAGGGGATAAAGCACTATTATGTCTTGAAGAGCGCAAGTTACTGATGAAAAAATTTGAATCCTTTACAAGTTCTCACGCTCGTACGCGCAAGCACATACCCACACACATACGCTTATAAGGAAATCCAATTCAAATTTCGAGCAAGGACTTGTACTGGATTATTAAACCAGCTTCTCTTTTTAATACTGTACAATATTAGGTGTTCATTTTAAAAGGGATCTTGATAAACAAACACATATACAAATTCAAAATTTATTCGTTTTTTTAATTTCCAATTCAATATTTAATTTAAATTATAAAAAAATATTGAAAATTCAAAAGTAAGTCGGCATACTACTACAAAAAAAAATGTATCGTTTCAGAGTACTATTTTGTTAAACAGGGGGTAATAGCATTATATCCAATTAACGATATTTAAGGTGTACTTAGAATTTTATCTAAACTCATCTTACTAATATATAAAGCAAAGTTGCTAAAACCATTGTAATCGCTAACCACAAAAACTACTCAACCGATTTTACTGAAATTTTCCATACTGATTCTTCATGATTCCGAGATGGTTTTAGCATAGTTTTTTTCTGGAAAAAGTTAATAACCATAGCGATGAACAAGCTCAAAGTTTGGCTAAAATAAGCTAGCTTTACGCTTTAGCTCAGTAGGAGCCACTAGGTGGCGTTGAGGTAAAATTGAAGCCACCCGCAACCAAAGATAGTGAAGAGTGATTATAAGATGCCCCATCTAGGAGACAATCATCGCAGTTGATCATCGGCACTGCACCAAGAACAGAGGAGTCCGTCGTGCAGCTGGGCACCCTGGCTACCAATGACACTTTTCTTTCATGAGCAATCAAAACAAATCGGTTCTTACCCTGGATCCCGAAAACAAACGAGTGCCACGGGAAAACAGGCGTTTGGAACGTCAACGTCTCTAGTGGAATACCAGGAAACGTTTCTAGCCAGAGCACAACGGCATATTTACAGAGAAGGTATTCTTCAGGCCCACTTTCCTGACTACTGATAAATGGTTGCCAAGCTACCTGCAGCTGGCTCTTCATCATCAAGAATAATAATAAGGAATAGCTGGAAGTTTTTCCACTGGCTCTTTTCAGGGTCATTGTAAGTATTTACGTTCCCTACTTCACCATCAATCTCATCGGTTCTTTTAAGGGCCACCTAAGTTTAAATTACCTTGCCAACTAGTACATTTTTACTAAGATTTCTGGAGACGATTCGTCAACTCAAAGACTATGTAAAGCCAGCCACTATTAAACCAAGTCAGTTATTCACTGGCAGACGTCACGAGCAGAGTTGTTCGTCACAAGGCTGAGAACCCCGATGACCGACGACCCTATATTACCCTCTCAACTTTAAGCATTCAACCAGAAATCACCGATCCTCTCCAAAGTCTGCGCTGGGAGAACCTAACAGATATGAAGAAAAAATTATAAACGTAAGCCAACGGGACAGTCACCAACGGGCAAGCATCATGAACCAACCTTTCCACCTTAGATCACCAAAACAACTGAGTTTGAAACAAAAAGGTGCTTTAGACACCATCTTCGATTTTATAACAGGAGAAGTTGGAGAAGAGCTTTAAAACTAGCTCCAAAGCTTCAAACCCTCAGTTATCCAGGCAGTCACGTTTGCTGGAAACTTCAGTCAAGAAAGACTTTATTTAAGAAGCTCATCGGTCCTTATCAAGTTCATCGGACGTCAAACTACCCTGCCAACAAATATATTACAACCTAATAAAGTTAAAAAAAATAGCCTTTAGGGCTCACAAAAGTCTGAACTATGCCAAAAGTCACAAGAAGTCGAAGTAGAAGAAAACATTAAAATGCATCTTATGAATACAATTTTAGGCGTCAAGAAAATGACGGAAGAATTTATTAAGTGAGAGATCAGTTTTTTACTATAACCCTCAAAGTAATTTCTTGAATTTTTCAGATTTTCAAAAAGGTTGAATATTTATTTGTATTTTTGTTGCGATAAATAACGTAGAGATTAAGCTCCAGGACTTTGTTGCTCTGGTAATAAAGTTGTGAGATAAGAGAAACAAATTTTTTAATGATAAATTTTTCGTAAGCTTTGAATCTTTACAGCTTTAAAAAATAACCCTGTTACTAGATTATACGGAAAAACTGCAAATCAACGGCCCTTAAAGGCTAACGATTATTTTATGATATAAGAAATGCACGGTACTTTTCAACGCAATTTTTTTTTTTACTTTTTACAGCTTTTTACTTGACCAAATAAACTGTATGCATTCCGAACGAATATGTTTTTAATAAGAAGATTTTTGTTCTGAGAAGTGTTAGAACTAGATGTATAATTTTTCACTAAAAACGTTTCACATTACATATCAATACACTGTGCTGTTCCATTTAGAGAGTCTCGGGCGAAGCCGAACCGGGGGGCTACTAGTACCCCATATAAATCATTTTTAATTGGGATATACAATGCTAAAAAAGTGTTTGATTCATTTCTTTATTGCAGTATTGATATAAATACTTGTAAATATTTAATCAAAAACAGATGGTTGTTTCTAAAACATTTTACAATCGTATTTAAGTATTATTAGGTAATAAATTGCTTCTTTAGGTGTGCAACCATAAGTGATTAAAAATCTACTTCTTTTTTAGTATTATTTATAAAAAAAATGTGCCCTCAAGTGAAGTAAGCATTGGCTATGGAAAACACAATCATTTTTTGATATTATTTACTATTTAAATGTGCCCTAGGGCCAGCAAACATCGGTAATGAGCAAATCCAACTGTTAATTAAAATTATTTATTTAAAAAAGATGCCCGTTAACGAGCAAACATCAGTAATTAGCAAACAGTTATGTTTTTATTCTTATCTGAGGATGTATTTTGTTAACTAACATTTACTAGAAATCAGAAATTGAATTAAAAATACGTTGGAATTTTTAAAAACAGTTTTAATGTTAAGTAATATTTCAGAAATTCAAACATGTTCATAGTAATTGTATATTAAATTGATTTTTTTACGAGAAAGAAATAAGCTTAGCTTTTTTCGCTAGAGCGGAACGGGTATGTGTATATATCTTCCTATATTATATAGTCGTAAGAGTTAGTCTTCCTATATTATATAGTCGTAAGAGTTAGAGCAAGGTTTTGCTCCCCCCCTGCTCCCCCCACCTCCCCCGAGCTCCCCCCAGATCCCCCCAAATAAGGTAGTTATTCTTTCATTTTCTTGCATTTTTCGAGTAATCCTACTTTTTTATAGCTCCCCCCCACTCCCCCCACCTTCCCCCCTCACCCCCTCAGCTCCCCCCGCAGCTCCCCCACAGCTCCCCCCATTTTTTCCATATATAATGTAAATATGTTAGTAAAGCCTTGTATATTAACCGTTACAAGTGGTCTAATTTTCGAATATAATTTTATTTGACTATAACAACAAATTTTGTTGCAATTATTTTACTTACGATGTTTTTTTTGATTACATACTCTAAAATGGTTTTTTAGGTGCTCTGCTTTTAGGGGTAAACGCACCATCTACCGTACACCCGTAAATTTACTTTATTTTGTTACCATGATTGTAAGACAGTTTGATACTAAATATTGACTCAGTAAATTTTAAATTGTTGTTTAGGATCTCAAGAGGGCACCGAAATTCTTTTGAGATGTTAGAGCTTGTTAAAATGATTTTATAATAAAAATGAAAAATTAAGTTAACCCTACATAACCTTTTTCACAATTTTGACAAATATTTTTTGGAACTTTTTTTTCATGACTTTTCAAATGTCTCTGTAAGTGATGATTTCTTTTTAAACTTTTTTCGCATTTAATACTCTTAAAAATTTTTTCAATGTTTTGGCATTCCTTTGAGTGACGCAAATAGTTTTTCTTGTTTAATATTGCTTGTTAAAATGATTTAATAATAAAAATAAAAAATTAAGTTAACCCTTCATAACCTTTTCCACAATTTTGAAAAATATTTTTTTGAACGTTTTTTTCATGACTTTTCGAATGTCTCTGTAAGTGATGATTTCTTTTTAAACTTTTTTCGCATTTAATACTCTTAAAAATTTTTTCAATGTTTTGGCATTCCTTTGTGTGACGCAAATAGTTTTTCTTGTTTAATATTATAATGCTACACAGATCACATACAAATAATTTTTTTTTGTGAATTTTTTCGTGCGATGATAGACACTCTTGATTTGAAAATTTTGAGTCACATTTATCACACTGATAAAATTTTGCATCCATGATGGTGTATCTGAAAACATGTAACAAAAAACCGATTGTTTATGATTACATAAATCTGGATACTAGACGGTACTGAAATTTGCTTTTTTGATGAAAGATAAAATTTGCAAGAGAGTATAAAAATAGTAATGAACTATAAAATAGTTTTTTTGTTACTCTAAAACTTCATTCTAAACAATATTTTTAATTTCAAATTCGTTTTCTGATTCAATTGGAATAAAAATTTTTTTTTGTTTTCAACATCTAGACAGTGCAACATTTAATGGCCCATTAGAAAATAATGGTTTTCTAAAGTACAACCCTAAGGCATCAAAACTTTGACCTTAAGATTTATTGATAGCCATAGGGAGAGTTAGGATAAATGGAAATCGTTTTCTGTACAATACAAATGTGAAGAAGAATTTTTTGTATTGAGTGTTATACTTCGACTAAAGACTTTATTTCCTTTTTTTTTACCTGAGATTATTCCAGCTTCGATGTTGTATGTAAATAATTTTGTAATTCATAATCTTGTACCACTGCAAAGTCCTTAAGATATGTTTAAGTTTCGTATTAACATAACAATAGCGTTGATTTTTAAATCTAATTCGTGTGAAAAAAGACTTTCTTCACTACTATTTAAATATTCTGTAGAGAAATTAGTATAAATATTAACGTCTAACTTATCTACTCCTTTGTGATTTGCTTTGTCAATACCGTAATACGTTACTAATATTCCTACGATATTATTTTAAATTTTTTTGTTCAAAAAGTAAGTGTATTTATTGTGAGATGTTAATATAGCTTTACTTATAAAGGAATCATCATCATTATTAAAAATTTAAGAACATATATCATTTGTTTTTAATGTCTGAGGGATTATAAAAGTTTTAATTTTGCCTTCTCCTATATCCAGTAGCAATGAAGAAAATTTTTTATCAATTAAACGTATATTATTTTTCAAATACAAAATATTAAATAAAGGCAAAAAATTGGAGAATTTTATGGTTTTTTGAACAATAGTACTTTTGCTTCCGTTTTTTACTACTGGGAGAATTTGACGAAAGTCTCCACCTAATATTATTATTTTATTTCCAAAAGGTTTATTACCACTAGATAAATCTTTTTAAGTCCTATCAGCGATTTCTAACGCTCTTTTTGGTACCATAGAAGCTTTATCCCAACTAATTACTTTTACATTACGTAATTTTTGTTTATCTGGCTCAAACTGGAAAAATGCACTTTTTATAGAGCTTAATTCCAAAGGAAGTCTGAAAGTTCTGTAAGTGGTCATTTCCTTTGGAAACAGAATAGAAGCAATACCTGTCCAAGCCATTGTAAGAATTTTTTTTCAATTGATATGAAATAATAAATTAATCTTCTGTATAGAAAAGTTTTTCCAGATCCACCAGGACCATCGATGAAAAAAAATTTTTTTTTTAATTTTATTATTTCTTGAAAAATTCGACATTGATCATAATTAAGTTGTAAAAACATTTTATGGAATTTATGTTTACAAAATATTCTTTCTTCATTGTCAGTATCAATATTTTTTTTCATTGTTTTTGTTGGTTCTGGTAAACTGAAATCTTTACAAGACATATTTTCAGAATAAAAAATTTCGTTTGGATGTAAAAGAGCTTTATTTTGATCATCTTAACAATTTTCAATAAAAAACTTTTTGTATTTGTTCCAAGTAATATTACCAAAAAAATTTTCAGACATAATAAACCATGCGAAAAATTTTCGTAGTTGAAAAGGCAGCATAACGTTACATGCTTCTTCAAAAATTATATTGTTTTGAAAATCGTGTTCTACTAATCCCATAGAAATAGCTGTTATTAGTGAGGGAAAATAAAAAGTGATAGTTGAAAATTTATGTAATTAATTATGAATAATATACATTTATTACATATATGAATTTTAAGTAACTATTACTGTAATTCGGGTATTTTTCTATACTTCGTAAATCTAATTTGCAATTACGGGGGTTGGTGTGCAGAGCGCTCAGGGGGCATATATAGTTATAAGAGCTTAGAAATATCTATTGACACATACAGGATAGACAGCTCATTTAAAAAAGGGAGCCACTAGAAGAAATAATAAAGCTCACCAACAGAAATTTGAGGGCACATCACTCATAATTTTACCACTTTTATTTGAAATTAGCAGCTTGTTCTTTATATTCCTTTAAAAACAGACCAGTAATCATACCCCAGCGTAGAAAATTTATCCCCGAGTATTTATGAAAAATGCCATAGTCTTTTGAATTCTGTAAAATATACTTTAACACATTATTTTCATACTAACAATTAATTTTATCATTTTTTAAGGCCTTAAAAAATATTAATACAAACCTTATTTTTAAAAAATAACACTTAGAACACAATAAAAGGGGGGGTTGGCGCGCGGAGCGCGCAGGGGACGGAGCTCCACTAGTTTATATATATACATATATATATATATAAAACTTTAAATCAAGAACTATCAAGAAATTCGACTACAAATCGAAACAAGAACGATATTACTGATTTATGAAACAAGACAAGATTGAGAAAAATATCGTATTATCCTGACTTGGGATTGATACAAATCGAAGACGGTACTCTACACTTTTGGGCTAACGCAGTTCCCATAGATTGGTGAGTGGCTGAAGCTCAGATTATGGACGAAGAATCTAATCTTGAATTCAAGCGAATAGCGCAACTGTATTATATGGACCATAACGCAAGCGAAGTTTAAAACGTACGAATAGACATTGCCGTTAGTAGTCAGCGAGAAAGTACACGTATTAGAGAAGCATTTTCAATCCCTTGCGGCGTCAAAGATAGCAGTAAATTGTTCGTTGTAACAAAGCACTTTAATAATTTATCATATTATTCAAAAAATAACATTTGTTCATAAGTCGATGAAAAGAAATCTAACGAAGTTTATTTGAGTCATAAAGTTTATCATGATAACAACAATACCCTGAAGGATGTGATGATTAACGGGGTAGAATGCTAGAAGCATGTAAATTAAGACATTAAAAATAACAGAATTTTAAAGAAAAAAATCACTGTCAGTAAATTTTGTTCAGTCAAGTGTAAAAAGAAAACGTGGTTTATTGAGCGTCGGATAAAGTTTCTTGAAGAAAAAGTGACCTATTTAAATACAGTATGCAGAAATGTCTAACAAAAAAACTCTCGATTAAAACAGCGTAGAACGTAAAAAAGCTAAACAAATGGAAGATATAAATAATTTTCTGATGAACCTTGATTTTAGTGAGTCTCGCAAAACCTTAATAGCGATGCAACTCAAAATAAAAAATGGACAAAAGTTCACACTTGCTGAACAAAATTTATGTACAATAATATACTACCATTTTGCAGCTGGCTATTCTCAGGTAATTCAATTAGGGATAAGGTTAGCCGTAGAGTCAACTGTTAGGAGTTGGATAGAGCAGTTATATGTAACGACGAGATTAAGTAAGAATGTTTCGCGAAAAATTAAACAGAAGTTGAATTCATTACCTGCTGTGGAGCGTATATGCTCTTTAAAATTTGACGAGATGAGCCTTAAAAAAATGAAAAAATATTTTCCAAAATACGATTAGATAGAAGGTTTAGAGAAAATGTGTAATAAGGAGAATGAAAAAGTTTCTAGATATGCTCATTGATTTGGATTTGATAGTGGTAAAGCTAAAAACCCTTGGTGCCAGCTTCTTTATTTTGTTTTTTTCGGTTCTAAAGTGGTACATCTGCTAAACAGTTGCATACTCTTTTACGTCAAATATTATCAGCACTGATTGAAATTGGGGCACTTGGTGAAGTTATTGTATGTAACCAAGGTCTAAACAACTAGTCATTGTTAAAAAAACTTCAAAAGGTAGACGTAGAACGACCATACTTTGAGCATAAAAGCAAGAGAATTTTTGCAGTTTTTGTTTGGCCTCATATTAACAAACGTTTGATTTATCGGTTGAAAACACATAGACTTATTTTCGTACATGACAAAGTTATTTTGTCTTGAAAAGATGAATAAGACACTTATGAGGTGGATAGAAAGTAAATTTCTCATCTAATTTACTTGCGTTCTTAAGCGATAGACATTTTAATTCAAATAACTTTGAGTGTGGAAGTTATACTAGCTTTTTAATTTCTTAGCAGACGAATGGCAGCTGCTATAAGAACTGCTGGTAAAAAGGGTAGAAAATTTTGAATCCAAAAGCATGTATAAGAGAAATGCTGTTACTTACTTGAGTGGTTCCTCTGCTAAAAATGCTTTTAAAAAAAGCAAATGACCTGATTTTAAAAAGGCATTTATTAAAACTGTAGAATAAAAGGTTACTGATAACGAATATTACACTAAGTATAAAAAATACACTTATACTGAAAATTCACTCTCAGAAGTTGCCTATTTAACAAGACCCATGGATTTTTTTTCAAAAAATTTTTTTTTTCAGTTGGATGCTTATGAAAAATATCATGCAAGTTCTTGCCCTCAAAAGAAACTAATTGAGTGTCTACTAAATGTTGTAGAAAAAATGATTAATGATGAATTTTCTGAATTATTTGAAGAAAAATCCGCACAATCAACATCGCATCAATGCGTTAAAATTTTTATTAAAATTAAAATTATTTAATCTATCTCGGAAAAACAATGACAAATGCAGAGCAGAAGCTAAACTGGCAATTAAAACAAGTAGTCGTGAAATAAAAATAGTGAAAAATCCTTAATTTTTTTTTCAGTATTAAGAATTTGAGAATTTAAAATGCTCAAATATCAATTAAAGATTTTTTAACGTTCAATTTAAAGACGGTTTTTACCTACATAAAGAACTAAATTTAAAAAATATAGATTTATTTCTTACCGGCAATCAATAGTTTCATAAGTGATAAGGTTTTAGTCTGAATAAGTGAATTTTCGTCTGATATTTAGTCTCAAGGGACACTTTTTTGAAAATTATTGATTTATCTTTTTATTCTGACGTATAATTTATGTGATGTTATTCTTCTTGAATTTTAATTATTGGTAGTTTTCTGCAAATAATTAAATAATTATAAGAAGTTTTTCCCTTAATGTCTAAAGGGCAACCAACACAAGTTCAAGTGTAAATTTTATGTACTTCTAAGCGAGTATGCATGAATAAGTACGCATATACATAGATTTCGCTGTAGACATATATGTATATGTGTCTATGTAAAATTATGTGGATATGTAAATATGTATTATCCATGTGAATATGTATCATACATGTTACTATGTATCATACATTTTAATATGTATATGTGTAGCAATGCATGCAATACTTTTTAATCTTTTTACATTATAAAAGTGAGTTTTTTTGTTCCTCTGGCTTTTTTCTCACGTAAAGATTGTGTTGTTCTTTCAGTCATATCTTATACTTGGACTTCTGTATTCAATAGCTTAAGGTAGTTCATCGAAAAACGCAATGTCGACAGAAAAATTTAAATTTATACTTAAATGGTACCTAATGATTGACTTAATACGTAGCTAAAATTTTATTTATTTCTGACGTACCGTTTTTTAACTGTACTGCTTCAAAAGTATCCTTTTTAGCTCGTGTAGCATAGGTAAACAAACTCTCCTACTGATTAAAAAAAATTCTATCGACAGAATATTAAAAACTAATATTTATTCAGAAGGCAATGTCTTGCCAATCAAAATAAAACCAAGAATTTTCAAATCTCACGTACCGTTTTTGAGTAATCATAAAGCAAAGTAATTAATTTTGTATGAAATACATAATAAGCTGAAATAAAGAATGTGAGAGTGGCAACAGCGCACTATGTCGATAATTTCCCTGCAGCTGTGACCTATGTTATCGAGCTCGAATTTACTTTCTGTTTGGTACATACAATTTTTATTATGATATATACAATGAATACTACATTTACAAATAATTAAAAATAGAACATTTAATAATAAATGACACATTTAGAATGCTGCAATAATTTTTTTCAATACTTTTTTGTCTTTGGTGACTTTTGGCTTACAATTAAAGGACTGTTCTGATAGAAGATCAATTATTGCATCTTTGCCTTTGGCATTATACAATTCTTGTAACTTATTGTATGTAAGACTTAATTTAGCCATACTTACAATGTTGCCAAACCATTCCAGTACTTCTTATGAGACTATGTTAGTGTACACATACACACATCTTAACCTGTGTGATAGCCAGTAGTGCTCAAAGTTTAGATTTTCAGTTATGAATGTTCTCATACGGGGAGCCACATGAAAAGAATGAGAGACACTTGTGTGGATGAACTACCTTAAGCTACTGCATAGCACTATTAGACTAAGTTCAGATAATGTATAAGTAATTTATCATATTAATATAAAAGAACCTGTTTTTTCTTTTTAAATAAGTAGACAAACACCGAAAAGCGCTGTATAGTTAGAAATCGTCTACTGACGCATTTGTGATTAATCAAAAACTCAAATTTAAATTTAAAAAAACAAAGCAAAGTTAGCCAGAAGGAGAAGATTTTAGTGGCTTGATGGTAAAAAAAAAATTTACCAACTGTTCTGTAATCAATGATCTGTTAAACCTTCTCTCTTCTGTTTATAACTAATGGACTGTAAACGGTTTTTGGTAACCATCTTAATAAAATTAGTCATTATGTACTGTAGGAAAAAAAGTTTATTGTTGGCACTTAATATAATTTTTTTTTCTTTAAAAACCATACTGTGAGTATAAGTGGTATTTACTACCAGGTAGAAGTTAGAAATGTAAATACAAGCTAACTAATACAATACATGAATGCAGACAACTATTAATGTATAATTAAATGTATGTTCTACCTTGCTGGTGATAATTGTATTCGATATTATTGTAATAAAGGTAAGTTTTTTTGTGCTTTATCTCTCTTACATTTGATGTTTACAATTTTTTGGGAGTTTTAAAATGAATAAATTAGACTCATATCCTAAGAAATTATTTCATTAGTGTAAAATTACGAAATGACCTTTCTAACGATAAGTATTAGCTTACCAAATTACTTAATAGAATTAGTATTAAAAATATATTTATTTGGACGCATAAGAAAAAAAGGGTTTGTAACATTATTTAAAAATTCCAATAAAACATATGTATAAAAAAAAAAAATTTACCAGAATGATAAATCGCAAAACAAAAAAAAATCTTTCGACAGTTGGAATCGATCCTTAGATAGCACAACAAAAAGAGTAGTGGCATAAGCCATAACCATCTTAGCTATCGGTAGTTTGGGTGAAAAAGATCTTGAAGTCCCATATGATCATTGACAACCTCCGGAGCTTGTCCGACAGTTCATTACAATTATGATATGGAATAATGATAAATTAGTGGTTATAACTGAACTGCTATCCTTAAAAAATTGCTGAATATTTTTTTAAAGCAATACTGGAGTTAAAAATAAGTATCAACGTACGAGAAAAAAAAAGTTTTGAAATCAAATTCTTTGCATATAGTTATGAGCATTAAGTTCCACGATTTAATCGAATCAGATTGATAAGACAACATTGATGCAAGTGCAGGAAAGCAAGAGTCAGTTAAATATATATAGCATATACTTGGTTGCAGTTAAAGGAGGAAAACTCAAGTCATCGCTTGCTTTGGCTGTGCGCTCAGATAAATAGCTATAGTCAACGTTTTCGCTCCTCTCCTCGTAGGCACACATTCGGTATACCCCTTCCACGTGTCTCCAAAATGTGCGCCTATATGCTCATTTTCACGCAAACTCACTCCTCTTTTTCCAGGCGCACGCTGTTCGATACGAGTCTCGCACTCTCGTAAAATGTGCGCCTGGTTCGATGGCTGGCCGTGGCGGGTCACCCCGATTAGTTCCAAAAAGTTGTCTCACCTCGTAGC
This sequence comes from Copidosoma floridanum, assembly GCF_036245765.1. Lineage (NCBI taxonomy): Eukaryota > Metazoa > Arthropoda > Insecta > Hymenoptera > Encyrtidae > Copidosoma > Copidosoma floridanum. The sequence continues at coordinate 4,966,223 of NW_028321892.1, read as the reverse complement.
ATTGGCGTCAGCAATCTTTTTACGTATCCCTGCCCACCAAAGAGTAAACTGTAGATTCTACAGTTACAGATAAGGATATGGCTTTCATTTCAAGTAAATTTCACAAGTTTTTAAGCAAGAATAGTGTCACTTATCACTTTATTACCCTATATCATCTGGCGACCAACATTGCAGTAGGTAATGCAGTTAATAGGTTAAAAAAATAATTTTAATTTCTTTCTACTATAATGTTATAAGAAACTCAAATCTATAGCCAAACATCTTTTTAGTTATTTATCGACTCCACACATTACAATAGAAGTATCTCCTGTGGAGCTAGAAATTGACAGAAAAATTATATAACAGATTCATTTTATTACAAATTCCTCTAGCACCTTCTGTACCAAGTCAAGTTCAGAAAAAAGAGTTTTTAGAAAGTAGGGATATCAATTTTGAAATGAATGACAGTGTTATGGTGAAAAATTTAAAGCAAGATCATTAGATAAGAGCTGGGATTTCAGATAAAAAAAGTTTAGTTACCAATACTGTAAACACAAGGATACTTAAATCTACAAAAAAAATGTAAATCATCTCAAACCTTTACTTCTTAACCCAAAGTCTACACCCTGTTCATCGAAAACGTTAAGGAAGTTGGGGTGCAATTCACTTATAAGTGAAAAAATTTTTTTTCAATATGTGTCGTAAAAAAATATTGCATGGATGTAGTCATCACATTTCAACACAATAGTGTCTAGAGATTTTGAGAAAAAAGCTTACGAAGTCTCCCATTTTCGTCATCTTTAACATGGGCTCAATTTTAAATTTTTAAAAAAGTTGTAAGAAAAATACGTATTACGCTTGACGTAACAATAAGAGTGTTTTCAAAAACTAGTATGTCATTTATGACAACTTTATTGATACACGCACATAGTTTTAAAAAATTATGTCTGCAGTTACGGAGATATTTGCACAAACGTAAACAAATTTATTTCATGCTCGTATGCTACATTCATGCAGAAGATCAGAACGCACTGAGTACATTGTCTGGTACCAGCTCAACATCTTACGTGGAACGATAGCATTTTACAAAATCACTTCTAGAAACTGTTCTGCTCAAAATTATGATAAAAAACATTTTAGTAATACAGAAATAAGTACTGGTAAAAAAACAAAAATGCATTTTCCGTAGTCCAAAAGGCAGACATTTTAAGGCTAGGTTAGTACAGCAGAGTTTATCACGGCATCTTATGCGCATACGCATGGTTCCCTTCACCTCCCTATAAAAGTGACCCAACTTCCTTAAACCAAAGCACTCTTGCTGCTAGTGACATTTCTGATGTGACTTATACAAGTACAGTTAAGTGACCACTTAAGAAATCTGTTGCTGTAAATTCTGAAGAGCCAACTAAAGATAGTGTAAATGTGTCAAAATCAGCGAAACCACCAGAAAATATTATAAAGTTAAGTTGTTCTCAGCGTAAATAAAACAAAGAATAGAGATATAAATTGTGCATGTATGTACGGATGATTCTCCCATTAGTCACTAACTTTGTGCCAGAGCTCATGCTACTACAAGAAACTAAAATTTGATGTTAAAATTGTGTAGTCATGTTTAAAGTATTGAACTCTCTTAAAAAAAACTTTCAAGCTGATACATTAATTCCTTAATGAGATAATTTAGAAAATATAATCAAAATGTCACATATTACATTCATGTCATACGAACATTTATTAAAGTAAATTTTTTATAATCACGTATTGAAAATCTATTGGTGAGTACAACTGGCTAATTGCATCGCAAAAGTGTCCATTCAGTTCTTGGTAGCGAGAAGAGAATGGAGAGCAGAGCCTGAGAGTAGCGTACAAGCTTATCAGAGTAAATGTGTGGTAGGGAGAGAGAAAAAAAGAAAGAGATAGATAGATAGGTATATAGATAGGTAGATATATAGATAGGTAGATAGATAGATAGATAGATATATAGATAGATAGATAGACAGATAGAGTGATGGATAGATAGATAGATGGGTAGAGAGATACATGGATAGATAGTAGATGGATAGATAGATGGATGGATAGATATATAGATAGATAGATGGATAGAAAGATAGGTACTTAGATAGATAGATAGACTGATAAACAGATGGATAGATAGACAGACAGACAGACAGACAGACAGTCAGACAGACAGACAGACAGGCAGACAGACAGACAGACGGACAGACAGACAGACTGATAGACAGACAGACAGACTGACGGACGGACGGACGGACAGACAAACAGATAGATAGATAGATAGAAAAATAGATTGATAGATATAGTCTATGTTTCCACTCAGGAACAAAATAAAATATACAATCTTTGTCTATAAATATAAACACTTAAGAAAATAATAATAACAACAGTAATAATAAAACAGCATTAATAATAAAAGTCCTAGTGTTAGTTATTTGAGTACAATATTATTAAACCTACATCTATGTGTGGCTTTTTGCGTAATATCACAGTCATAATTAATAATTTTGCATATTACAGTATGTCCATTATAGTTTAAATATAATATCTAGTAGTAGCCAACAAATTTTTGTAATTTTACACAGTACAATGATGTTGGAATTATTTCCTCATCATAGACTATTTTTGTAGTCAATGTGATGAAGTCAAAGAGTAAAGAAAAAATAATGAATGTTAAATAAAATAAAATAAATAAATTAATAAACCAGGGGGGATAAATGGGTCATGGCACCCACGGTAAAAACGAAGTTCTTTAAACATGACATGAGTATAACACAATTTCTCAGGTAACAAGGGGGTCGCCGGATCCGTAGGAAAAACGAAGCTCTATAAACGTTAGTACTGCATTCATGTAGCTCACTAAACAAAAACTTAAAAAATGAAAAAAAAAAAAAAAAAAAAAAAAAAATAGTTCAGTACGCACGATGGTTGAACTTCATGAAAACGTCGTGCATAAATACAGTACTTATGAAGTTAAACCATCGTGCGTACTGAACTTTTTTTTTTTTTTTTTTTTATTCATTTTTCAAGTTTTTGTTTAGTGAGCTACATGAATGCAGTACTAACGTTTATAGAGCTTCGTTCTTCCTACGGGTCTGGCGACCCCTTTGTTACCTAAGAAATTGTGTTTTTATACTCATGTCATGTTTAAAGAACTTCGTTCTTACCATGGGTCCCATGACCCATTTATCCCCCTTGGTTTATTGCTTTGATTCCTTTTATATTTTATTTATTTATTGAATTTTTTGTTTTCATTTCTTGTTTAATTTTATTTCATTTAATTTCTTTTTTTTTTATATTTCATTTTTTTTTTCATATTTAATTCCATTACTTTTTTTTTTTTTTTCATTTTTTTGTATTTTCTTTATTTTATTTTTTTTATTTTTCTATTTATTTTCATTTTTTTGTAATTTCTTTATTTCATTTCTTTTTTAATTTTTCTATTTAATCTTATATTTTTCTTTTCCTTTTTTTGTTTTTGTCATTTCTTGTTTTCTTTTTCATATTTCATTTTATTATTCTTTAATATGACATTTTATTTGTTCATCTTTCATTCCATTTCATTGCAATATTTTTCAATATGACATTTTATTTGTTCATATTTTATTCCATTTCATTTCATTATTTTTTAAGATGACATTTTATTTTTTTATATTTCATTTCATTTCATCATTATTTTTTTTTCATATTTCATTTTTTCGTATTTTATTTCTTTTTTTTTCATATTTAATTTCATTACTTTTTTTTCATTTTTTTGTAGTTCCTTTATTTCATTTTTTTTTTTTTATTTATTTACATTATTTTGTATTTCCCTTATTCCATTTCTTTTTTTATTTTTCTATTTAATCTTATATTTTTTATTCCCTCTTTTTGTTTTTGTCATTTCTCGTTTTTTTTTTTTTTTTTTTTTTTTTTTTTTTTTTTTTTTTTTTAGATGTATTATTGAGAAAAAAAATACATAATTCATTATGAATTGAATGTATTATCAGTAAATGCATATAAAAATGGAATATTATAGTTACGAACCACACGATAAATACAAGAAACCGAGTTTTTATATTTTGCAGCGCTCGTAGCAGAGTGGGTAAGGTACTGGACTCATATGCAGGAGGTGGAGGGTTTAAATTTCTGAAGTGGAAAATGTTTTTTTTTTTTTTTTTTTTTTTTATTATTGTAAAAGAAAAAATTTCTAAGTTAAAGAAAAATTATTGTGAGAAAATAAAATTAAAATTTGTTTAAAAATTAATTGCTTGGGAGTGTGATGGAGAATGGTGGGCAAAGGTGTGCAGAAAAGTAACACGGCACAGTTGGCAGATATACATATATAGCGGGGGGAGGCGAAGTGTGTAGAGAACAGTAGATGAGGGGGACGGGGTAAGGGGATAATTTTGAGAGGAAGAGACTTCGGGTACACCACTTCCGTTTCAAAAAATCTGTTGGTTTTAAAATTCCAGCCCCCCGAGTACTTGACATAAAGAACTTCGTCCTAAAAATACGTTAATGTAAAGAAACAAATAAAAACTGTGCATACATTTGTCAACACGTGTCCACAATTAGTCAAATGTCTGTATTGGGCATCACAATCAAAGTAATTTTGTCCAAGCTTGTCAAATATTTTTTAATAGCTTGCTTAAACCTCGTCAAGCTGGGGAAGTTATGGATTTTGAGAGAAAGGGAGCTTTAAAATCCAGCTCTGGCAGTACTGAACGATCCCCTCCTCCATTCAGTCCTCGCAAATGGGACACTCAGCTCCCGTACCCCCTCACCCCTCACGGTCTTCTATGGGTATATTTTTTGAGAGGCACTAGGTAGCTCAGGGTGGGAAGATGCAGAATTTTATACAAGATTAAACTCATGAAGTAGTCTTGACGCGTATCAACCCGAAGCCACCCCAGTTCTAATGGGTAATGTGCTCATCTCTTTCAGCACCCACCACGTACCTGACGCAGGCGTTCTGTTGCCTCTGCAGTATTTTCCAATGCTTCAGGGAGGTGTTTAGGCATAGACCACGCAATCAAGGAAAGGATAGATTATGGCAGAAGCAAGCCGCTCACGCAGTGCTGTGGTGGTAAACTGTCAGAAAAGCCTGAGGGTATAGAGTGCTCGGTTGATTCTCTTAGTCACGGCAGTGACATGCGGCTGCCACGTAAACTTCAAGTCAAGGATGACGCCAAAGCTTGTAGCGATCGCAGAGAATGGGACAGAGGCCCCCCCCCTCCACCCAGAACGATACCAGGGTGACCCCGAGCAGCAAGCTCGTTTATGTTGCGGTTGCTATCGAACATTATGGACGTGATATTCCCATCATTAAGCCAGAGGCAGATGTTTCTCACCCAACCCGCAACTACCCGCTCGAGCCTATCAACCCTCCCCCTCAGAGCCTCTTTAGGCACCACGGTGTAGACCTGCAGGTCATCAGCGTACATAATATAGTTTACGTTAACTAAAGAGAGACTATCATTGACCTAAAGGCAGAACAACGAGGGCTGAGAGCTCTATTCTCTGTAGAGAAAGAGAGAGAAAGAACAAGCGCAGGAGTCTACAGAAATAGGTATACTTATACTCATTTAGAAACCAAATATATTATTTAGCAGAACGCCAAAGCGTGTGTAGGTGTGTGTGTATGCGCGTAAAAATTCTCATTGTATAGGGGACTTGTGAAGCTGGTGCCTGTTAATAAAAAATATTATTATTTTGCAACAATTTAGGGCTTCAACGATTTTTCCTCACTTGCAGACTTATTCTTCACTTGAATTTTCGTTTGCAGATCTATAGTTAGCGAGATATTTGCAAAATAAGAAGTCGAAAAAGAAAGTCACTGCGCGGAAAAATAAAAAACCTTAGTTTTAAGTACTAATTTAGATAAAACTTTAATTATGCCTCTATGATTCGATTCTTCCTCTCTGTTAGATTACGGAGATGCATAAATTAACGTAATTAAATGTCACAAAGTTTCTAAATCATGAATTTAATTATTAAGTTAGAAAATCTAGTGGAAAAAACAGTAATATATTTACATTTTTTCCTTTATCCTTTATTTTTTTTATTTTTGTTTTTTTTTATTCGTTAAGAACGCAGTGGCTTTAGAACTAAGGTATCAACGAGGTGTTTCTCAATTGAATTTAAACCTGAAAAGAGCATAGCTTTTATTATTCAAAATTTAATTGTATGTAATAAGGACAAATGAAATACGAACGTACGATAAAACATTATATCAAAAATATTATCATTTAAGAAATACGTTTAGCCAATTCTCATGGGTAGAGACTTAGAGAGTGGCACAATGACTTATTCAAAAAGGTTTTTTTTTTTTTTTCTCTTGTAATGGTAATTGATACTGAAAAGATGCCAAGGTATGCACACCTTGGATTCATTCGTGAACCACAACATTTGAATTTATATTATTCTATAACATTAAGACCCAAGTAAAAATCATATAATGATAAAGTAGATTGATGGACCACGGCATTTTTACATTTTGAACTTAAATGTTGCGCTGTGAGCCCCTACCAACTGCAATTATGATAGCTTACCTACATAAAAAATAAATAAAATAAACGAAAGTAATCCAATTAGAAGGCTTTTTTTTTAAATACAAACTTTTTAAATTATAAAATTTATAAAAACTGTACCTAACACTACGATTTCTACACTGAAAGAAGATCGCGAGCTCCGCTGCCTCTGAGCGCACGTAGTCTGTTTCTTATACTGTGGCATCACTTGTCAAGTCTCTAGCGGCAGCAGCTACCGCAGATTATGAGCCCATGCTGTACGATGGGCGCACGTACGATGCCTATACACTCAATAGTAACAGCTACCGCACAGCTGATAAGAAAGTCGCGTTATGAGATACCCATACACCAGCGGCTTAATGCGTGCACTCGATTAGCCACAGCAGAGCTCATGACTTTAGTACGTGCGATGAACCAAGTCAAGGGGTACCTGTATACCAATTCACTCTTTACTGCTTGAGGCTCTGCAATATTATGATTTCATGTGAATAATCTTCTGTTTTACTGTATGATTTTTTTAAACCACAAAGTTGCTCTATATATACATCCTCACTTGAATATGTTATGAAAATAAAAGTATACTTTTTTTATGATAAAAGTTTTTTGTTTCTCTGTTTTTGCTGCCTAAGGCAATAATGGGGGGGGAATAATAAATTAAAGAAAACTAACGAAGTTTATATTGTTATCAGAATCAATTTGTAATTTATAATCATAACAACATCATACATATTACGTGCTATGCATATCTTAGAATATTGATTATCATGAACCTGACTATTTTTTAAGCGTTATGCGGTATATGAAATATATAAATCACTAAAATATTACAAATAATTATATCTGCAGTAGTTTTATGAACAATCAAATCGCGGCAGGCACGTTTAACATAAGTAGAATGTGTCTCGTACACACTTGTTTAATGCTAGAAAAGAAGATCAATTTTATATCAACACAATCAATGGTACGAAGAGTAATGTAATCAGCGACTGCTGCTCTTTTGTCTATACACACCAATATATATAATCAAACGCAGTAAATACGTATGTGCGCGAAAGCATGCACAAGCTTATACAAGTTGCTGATGCAACGCTGCTGATACTATGAGACTATAGACATGGGGCAACGCTACATTACGTGCTTCAAGGGAAAGCAGAGCACGCGGCCTTCGAGGTTGCAGGTACCACCTAGCACGGGACGTCGCGCGTGCAAAATCCGCGAGCTCTGCTGCCGCTAATTGAAAGCACGCATGAGGTCACTGTTGTGTAGGTACCTGCAGTGGCGACCTTCTTTCAGTGTACAAAAACGAGTTTAATAAATCACTAGTTGGAATTTTTACTTCAGCTGGGGATCCCAAGACCCACACCTAGTTTTTTTTTAATCTATAAGCAAGAGTTCTCATCAAATTCAAAATCTCCCAAAACTCAAACAAAAATGTCGTTTAAAGTGGACTTTACTTTGAAAACTACAATTTTGTGTTTCGCAAAACCTTTCAGGAGTCACTATTCTAATCTTCTTTATGACAACTAAAAACCATTTTAACTGGATCATTTTCTTTATTTATTTTATTGATTTGTAGATGGCAAGAATCACCGATTTTTTGTATCAGTGGTTTATTAGTTACTGGTCTTTTTATTGCATTGAATTGACTTGCACTCACTTCTCGCGATTAGAGTATTTTTTTCCTTGAATGTTTTGTTAATTTCAAAAAGATTAAGATAAGCGTCATTACGAATACTTTGGCCTTCTCAGCTTTTAGACAGCTTTGCAGGTGTTGTTTTGTTTTTTTTTGGCTTGTTTCTAATAGACGCGTTAATCTTTTAATACAGAACCCAATCAGCATGAGATGGTGCAGTAACTATACAACAAAGATAAAAGTATTAGCATGTACAGTGAAAGTAACCAAGTTAACTACTATACTGAGCGAAAAAAATTATGAATTTTATAGTAACAGGATGGACAAAAATTACCGTGCAGTTCGGTAATCGTGAAACTAAACGTCACGTCAGACTATTTACCAAGCCACCTTTAAATTTTACCGTGCAGCACGATAAGACTTATCGTTTGCTTCTATAAAAACTGTTTTCCGCACCAAAAAATTTCCCTGTATAAACTGAGAAATTCTACAGATCGTCTTCCATTTCATGCTTTTTTCAATTTAATTTATTATTTTATCGTTATCGTACTGTCTTGAAAAATACCAATAAAATATTCTACTGCATCATAAAAATCTTGCATGCAAGTATCTATTCACACTCATGCACTAAAAATACATATAGGTATTGCTGTAACATGGAGCAGCTGAGAGACTGCATGAGCGGTGACATACGTGTAAAAAAGATTTGAGGTGGTGTCTGTATTTTGTTATCTAAGTTATTCACACGATAATATTATGGTCATCAGAATGTTGATATGTGCCATGCCGTTTTTCCCTTACACAAATTTACGTATTTGCCTCAAAACAGTGGTGTTAATGTATGTGTAGATAAATAACATAACCTCAATAAAAAGTTGGACCCAAAAAACAATAGTAAGGATGTACTTATGTTTCGATGACTATAATGTGCCTAAGAGTGTGAATAATTTAGATAAGTAATATTTAAATCTACAAGCAAACTTCCTTTATTTCTCTTTCTTGTTACTACTTTATATTACGACTATAGATACATGGTTAAAGGCTATGAAATTTCTAGGCTAAAGTGTTAAAGATCTTAGGATTATTGGATTACAGAGCTTGGATTACAGTTTTTAAATTCCTTTGGGATTCTAAAATCACTTCAAATTTTGTTATAACCACACTGAACTGTGCTGTCTGCTAGTTGGCGACGATTGATAGTACCAATTTAATACTGTTAGGACATTGGAAATAATTTTCTATACAGCTCTGCTTGAGCTTGGAGCTCTGCGTATTTGACGATATTCGAAGTAAAAGGCTTTCAATGTTGTTGCTTTGGACCTCTAATTTGAGTCAACAGTAGTTATATTTCTGCAAAAAGCTCTGACAAACCATGCTTTTTCGGTCGTGGCTGTTCATGGTCATATTTTTGTCTTAGCAGCACTCCCTAAAATTATTTTTTCTTTGATTGCTATGGATGATAATGATATTAGAGTACTTAAGAATATGTATAAAGCAATGAATCTTGATACGTTTGGTGACAAAGTATTGCAAAACAGTGCGTTTAGACGATTGGCACAAACATTTAATAATTAGCTTACAAAACTAAAGAAAGATAATGCTACTGCTTCATTGTGGGTGCAGCATTTAAAAAAAAATGAAATATGAAAAAAAATAAAACAAGAAATGAAAAAAAAAGAATACAAGAAGAAATAAAGAAAAAAATAAAACAAGAAATTAAAAGAAAAAAAAACAAATGAAAAAATTGTAAAGGAAATTAAAACAACAAACCAGGGGTAATAATGGGTCACGGGACCCACGGTAAGAACGAAGTTCTTTAAACATGAGATTGGTATAGACACAATTTCTCAGGTAACAAGGGGGTCGCCAGACCCACAGGAAGAACGAAGCTCTGTAAACGTTAGTACTGCATTCATGTTGTTTACTTAAACAAAAACTTGAAAAACGAATGAAAAAAAAAAACAATAAGTAGTTTAGTACTCACGATGGTTGAACTTCGTGAGAACGTCGTGCATAAATACAGTACGAGAAATTGTGTCTACACCCATCTCATGTTTAAAGAACTTCGTTCTTACCGTGGGTCCCATGACCCATTATTACCCCTGGTTTGTTGTTTTAATTTCCGTTATAATTTTTTCATTTGTTCTTTTTTTTTTTAATTTCTTGTTTTATTTTTTTCTTTATTTCTTGCTGTATTTTTTTTTTTTTTTATTTCTTGTTTGATTTTTTTTCATATTTCATTTTATTACATTTTTTTCATTTTTTTGTATTTCCTTTAATTAATTTCTTTTTTTATTTTTATGTTTGATCTTTTTTTTTATTCCGTTTTTTATTTCATTTTTTTTTCTTTCTATTGTATTTATTCATGTCTTTTGTAATTTTATTTTATGTGATATTTAGATTTTATTTCATCAATTTGAAAAAAATTTTTTTTTCACTTATTTTTTTGCGATTTTATAGCCCATTAACAAAATTTTTGCTTTATTTTTATTTAGTTACTCAATGACATTGTGCCATTATTTATTTATCAAATTAAAAATAAGTGCCTATAAAAACTATTAAGATGACATGAAACTCGAAATATATTTACATCATGATCTTACATAATCGATTTATAATTGATTTAATGAATTACTTTATTGATGTAATTATGTGATAATATAACATAATTTGTTTGGTGAATTCGAAATAAGCGTCTTTAAAAACCGTTGATAGCTTCTTCAATTGATAGGTTCTTTAACTCTATTCTACATGTTTATTTTAATTTTTTTTTTTTTTTTTTTTTTTAGATGTATTATTTAGAAAACAAATACATAATTTATAAAACAAATACATAATTGAATGTATTATCAGTGAAAACATTTAAAAATGGAATGTTATAGTTACGAACCACACCATAAGTAAAAAGAAACCGAGTTTCTATAGTCGGCAGCGCTCGTAGCAGAGTGGGTAAGGTACTAGACTTACTTGCAGGAGGTCGAGGGTTCAAATCTCTTTATTGGAAAATGTTTTTTTTTTTAGAATTGTTAAAGAAAAAAATTCAAAGTCAAATAACAATTATTGTGGGAAATTAAAATTAAAATTAATTGCTTGAGAGTGTGAGGGGGAATGGAAGGTAAAGGTGTGCAGAAGAGTAACACGGCATGGTTAGCAGATACACATATATAGTGGAAAGAGGGGAAGTGTATGGAGAACAGTCGGTGAGGGGTGAAGAGGTAAGGGGGGAAACTTGAGAGGAAGAGACTCCGGGTCAACCACTTTCGTTTCAAAAAAAAAAAATCTGTCGGTTTTAAAATTCCAGCCCCCGAGTAACGTGACATAAAGAACTTCGTTCTAAAAATTCTTATGACAATTTTCAAGCACTTTATTGAAACAGAACGAAGTCGTAACCTGGGTTAGTAAGTACTTGCAATGCGTTCGTGAAATGCTGCTCATCTAGGGCTTCACGAGATCTTGAAAGTCATCTTGATGTGGTCTTGTATCGTCTCGAATTTTCAGACAAGATCAAGACAAGATACAGCTTAACATTTCAAGACAATACCGAGAGTAATATCCTTAAGAATCGTGATTTTTCAAGAATTTTTGAGCTTACTTATTTACTCTTTATTTTATATTGAAGTGATTAAGGTTTAACATAAAATGTTAAATAAAATACAAAATTCATTTAAGTTTGACTGCGTTTTTATAAAAAATGAGTAAAAGATGTAAATATTGTATAAATATATTTTTTAGTGTTATGTGTTACGGGTATTTAAAATAGTAATCGAAAACAACAAGTATATAACAAACAAGTCTTTAATTATAGCAATATAGCACTAGATACACATTGGTATGACGTAACGCAACAGTCGTCAGTCGTAGACTTAAAAGTGTATGTTCATGTGTGTATTATAAATACACTATAAATATCAAGTAACTTGACACCTGTCAATTATAAGCATTTTTACGTAAGTGAGGTTATGGAGAATGTTATGAGACTGATGGTCGAGACAGGTTGCTAGGCAGTCATCATTGCTGCCAGTGTTCACGCCCAGGAGAGGAGGCAGGCAGGAACATGAAAGGTCTCAGTTAATAACTTAACAACGATAAATCTTTAACATAGAAAATTACATATGTCTAATCGGCACGAGCTACAGTTATAGCCCTAAACGATGTTGCTTCGGCAACGAGCGGAATAAGTCTGGCGTGGCGGCGCAGCTTGCTGATGCAAGAGCGAGAGACGCGCAAATATATATGTAACTACATATATAGTAGACAAGGTCCCCACACACTCCCCCCCGAGTAAACGCAGTACGATAAAATTAAGTTAATTTTCGCAACGAATTAACAAAAAGGAGAGCGATGACTACAAGCTTGCATAATACAACTTTAAATTATAAGTAAATGTAAAAAGTATAAAAAAATTCGATGGAGTATAACTTGTCTTATTTATTTCTCGGTGAGAATAAATTATGTGAAGAACAAACATTGTTGCATTAAGCTATAATGAATTACGCAAGTACAATAAACGCACAAATCGAACGTCGTTATAATTTATAATTGCAAGAAATTGGTGCAGGTGCACACAATAAATTACACACTAGTTTTTTTAGGTACGATAACATGTGTTTAAAACTTTAAAAAAATTGACTTCGATCAACTACGATAAGTCCTAAGTAAAGTTTACAATGTAAGTCAGTCTCATCGGTTACAAAATAGGTAACACTAAGGCACAAATTTGGCTATAGATTAGAAAAAGACGCATGACAATAGAGTTAACGTTATCGTTAATGCTAAAATCACAGTAAAAAATTTCTAAATTAATAATGATCAGGTGTCGCTGAGAGGAAAACTAAAAATATATTCAGAATAAGTTACAGGAGTTTTTTCCTTTGTATTAAAATTTACTACTTTTTTGCACTGCTCCGTGCAACGAAAAGTTTTAAGAATAGCTATGGGCTTTGGAGGCTGAATGCAGGGAACGGTGAGATCAATCATTGGGGTGGCAAGGTCATCCGGAACAAAGTGAGCAGGTTTGAGTTGCTCTGTAGAGATAACTTTAGGAACACCGTTAACGTCGATCTTTTAATTAAAATCTGAGACACACGCAATAATTTTGTAAGGACCAGAGTATGGTCGTTCAAGGGACTTTGTCGCTGGACAGCGATGAAAGACATGTGAGCAAGTTCGAAGATCTTTGAAAAAAAAGGGACGACTTTTATGACGATGCTCAATCGGCACAGGTTTGAGTTCTCTCATATGTTGACGATAATCTTTAATAAAGATCTGAAGATTAGCGAAAAAATCATCAGGGACAAAAAATTCTCCTGGGAGATAAAGAGGAATCCCATACAAAAGTTCAGCCGGAGAGTTTCCAGTGTCGCTTTGCACAGCTGTGCGAAGGCCCAAAAGAACTGTTGGTAAAAGTTTTACCCAGTTAGGTTTATTATGGCACATAACTGCAGCTTTGAAGCTACGGTGCCAGCGTTCAATAAGACCATTGGCAGCCGGATGATAAGCTGCAGTCCTTTTTCTTTGACATCCTATAAAAGAGAGGTATGCCTTGAAAATGGCTAACTCAAATTGGGAACCTTTATCGGTAGTTACGAATCTCGGGGAGCCAAATCCCTAAGTGGAACAGTTTCTACCCAACGAGAAAACCGATCAATCATCGTAAGAAGGTATGAGAAACCTTCACAAGTTTTTAATGGACCAGCTATGTCCATGTGAATATATGTAAATCTATCGTCTGGGGCAATGAAATGACTAGGTTCATTCTTTTTTTTTTAATACCGAGTTACCACAACAGCCTTCTTGGCCTAATCACGGGGGCCACCCACTCACCACCTATGTGTGGGGGTGTATTGCCACACCCATTTCTAAACCTTTTTCCTTACATCCTACCTGAATCTATGGGTACAGTGAGAGTATCTCCGGTGGAACACCTTGCCAGTTAAGCTGACACTTTCTGCACCGATGGGGCAGAAGGAAGGATTAGCGACGCACGAAGTAGTGCACAGCGATGTTCTCCAAAACCAGCTGCTCCTTTTTTCAACTGATCACCACCAATTGGGGTTTGCAGTCTCTTGAGAGGTACTCAAGGAATCTGAAAGACTACCCATCCACAATCTCACGAGACCCGCCTTGGGTCTGACTTCAGAAAAATCTAGACGCCCGTTGGGTCGTACCAGCTGCATCTCCAAGGAGACCCGAAGGTAAATATTATCGAGTCTCTATGATCGATACAGCTGGAGTCCGGGACAGACACTTTCGTCACGCTCATCAGCTGCCCCGACTCTTGATTAGTCATTCCAGATCTAACCGTTCGGAGACAGCTTTGACGATGACCGCATCCACGGGGACACCTCGAGGTGGCGTGTCCACCGGCTCCCGCCCGGAGCCGCGTCGTCTGCTATGAATGAGTAGGGGTGCAAATCCCTAAGGCCAATTTTTACTTGGTCTCTTATAGTCGTCTTTCGATAGTTTTGTTTTGGTTGCTTTTCTCTCTCCACTCACGCAGAGCTTGCATTCTTCATAAAAGATTTGCAAAGCTCCAAGAAAGTGGAGAAGATTTCTTGACTTTACACGAGGTATTCTTTATACCCTGGCCAATTATCGAGTCTTACCTTTCGCATGAATAGCTTTCAATTTACATGCGTTCTGGAGCAGCTCGTAAGTCTATGGTCATTGGTATCCTTTGCCCCACAAAACGCAGGCAACACTGTCCGTTAAGCTAAACCGGTACATGTTTGCTCTGAAATTTCCATGGCCAGTGAGCACCTGAGTGCTTGCGTTATTTAATTCAACCACCTCGTGTCAAGTCGGTCTTTGACATTTTTGATGAACGAGAACGTTACACGTCCATTCATCGAGCTTTCAAAATTTTGGCACTCAGCCTGCTAGTCAAGTTTCACCCCACGCTCGATCCCTTACTTCGGACTCGTTTTCAGGTCATCCAATATCAGTAGAGAAAGGCTTTCCGTATCGTCCGTTTTTCAGATCACGATCTTAACGAAGCAACTCGACTGGCCGTGGTGTACTCAAGGCGACACATGCCTTTGCTTGGCACTTCTGCACTTCAGGTCTTGAGCTGAGACAAGCCCAACTCCGATCGCAATTGGACCGTGGTCCTTATTTGTCCGCAGTAGGGTCATTTTCTTTCTAATCTTGCAAAGGGCACTGCTACCCTCGTTGGGGTCCATGCGAGAATCAGTCAGTTACTCCTTGCGCTTTTTCACGCTTATTTGCCTTTCGCTCCTGCTTGTAATCACTGACAGATTTTTGTTCATCTGCTCTCATGGAAGCGAGAGTTGCACAAAATATCGGGTGTTTGACCAGAACAACCCACTGCCCCCAATCGCGCTTCTTTTTTCTAAAAAAGGTTAAAGAGCCTTAGTCTCTCAACCAGGTGGTCAAGTACTGGTTCCGGGTCTCCTTTCATGCAACATTCTCCCGCTCGCGCCTTAGCTGAAGTCGTTGAAGCATGAGATTTGATTACCGTAATTAAGAGAAAACGGCGCTCATTTTCCCTAGCTCAGGGTCACTCGGGCTTGCCACACCCGTGCCATCATTTTTGATGACTGCCCCCTGAGGATTCTGAAACGAGGACGCTTGCTCCCAAGCCAGCTCGTTCAGGGATAACCACTTCACTTTACCTTTATTTAATCAATTCTTTCAACATCACCTTGAAATTGGTAAAGCTAATCTTGATTTTGCCGTTATTGCGAGTCCCTTCACTATTGGAACTCGCGGCATTACCATTCAGCGTCACGCGGAGACATCAGGTTAGGCACTTACCAAAGCTACAACATAGGACATACTTCGCAGTGGTTTCGCTAAATCACCGATGGTGCATCGGGTTCACTCACCACTGTGTAGCCTTTCCCCGGAGAAGACTCCATCATTCCAGGACGTCCACTCCTCCCCGGTTAAGCTGGCGCTCTCTGCCGAAGCATCGGATCCAGGCTAATTAGCATCCCCGGAGAAGCCCCGTGTTTCAGGGGCCACTCCTCGCCAGTGAGGCTGGCGATCCCTGCACGACGCCTGGCATTGGGTCCGCTAATCCCTACCTATAGCCCTCACATTGTTTCGCATTCACCCAGGCCCGAAAACCTGTGGGGCAAGGAAAGAACCCTGGAATTACTCTGAAGGAAAATTCCACGGAAACACTCGCCCGAAATAGCCGGGGTTACATAGGAACTTTTCCCGATAAAAACAGTTTTTTAAAAAAACTGCGTTCACCGGGAATCGAACCCACGACCCCTAGAACTGCGTTGTATCAGTAACAAGCACGCTTATCACTGAGCCAACGCCACTCGTAACTAGGTTCATTCTTAACATAATGCGAGATCTTTGATTTCTGGCAATCAAGGCAGCCTTGACACTAACTTTTGATGTCACGGTGCATGTTGGGCCAGGCACAGCGTTGTCTGATCAGTTGGTCAGTGACCTTTGGACCAGAATAAGCAGAAGAATGAAAAAGATCAAAAATGCGTTTGCGCAGCGTTCTGGGAACGTAAGGGCGCAGAATTTTACCAGTCAAGTCGCAGAAAAGCCGTAAGTGATTGTGTCCGAGTTCGATGCTCTTGATATTGAGTGAGCAGTTGGATGACTCGAGAAGTGATTTAAGTTCGGCATCATATTACTGATGTTGTATCAGTTCAGACATTTTGATGTCCGTCGGGAGACGAATCATACTGATCTGAGAAGAGACATTGGCTGCAAAGGTTTCTGGGCCAGGTAAGAACTGAATGTCAGCAGGAGTTAGGACTAAGTCTATTCGAGATAGAGCGTCAGCAGCTACATTCTTCGTTCCCGGAAGATGTTCAATGGCAGTACAGAATTGGGAGATAAAGCATAACTGCCAACGTTGTCGAGGCGAGGGTTTGTCAGCTTTTTGCTGGAAGGCAAAAATCAATGGCTTATGGTCTGTGACAATTTTGAAGTTTCGGCCTTCCAGAAAATATTTAAAGTATTTAATAGATTCGTGAATAGCCGTAAGTTCTCTGTTATAAGCAGAATAATTAAGCTGTGAAGTAAAGAACTTTTGGGAAAAGAAAGCTAACGATTTTCAGGTACCATCAGTGAATTGCTCAAGGGCTGCGTCCATGGCAAAATTCGATGCATCAGTGATGAACCTGGTTGGCGTGTCAACAGAAGGATGGATGAGATGATACGCGTTAACTAAGTCTGATTTTGTTTTTTCAAAGGCTTGAACGGCCTTAGGTGTCCAGTTGATGACTGTTTGATCATTTTTCTTTGAATTGTGAGTGTAAACGTAAAGCAGAGCTTGTACGGAAGCGGCATGAGGAAGGCTGTGGCAATAAAAATTGACGAGGCCTAAGAACCTATGAAGTTCGACAACAGTGTTGGGCCTGGGGTAGTCATTAATTGCCTGTACTTTGTCCTGGGAGGGTTTTGAGCCATTCTAGTCGATGAGATGACCAAGAAAGACAATCTCCGCCTTACCAAATTCACATTTCGGAACGTTAATGCAAAGGCCAGAACTTTTAAGGCGTTCGAAAACAACTTTAAAATGACCTTCATGATCCTCTGGGGAGGAAGAAGATACCAATATATCATCTAAGTAGACGAAAACAAAATCTTAATCTCCAAGAATCCGACTGATATACCGGTGAAACGACTGAGCCACGTTACGAAGGCCAAAAGGCATGAACACACATGTAAACAGGCCAAAAGGCGTTGTGACAGCGGTTTTGATAACGTCAGTGGGTGCAACAGAAATTTGGTAATATGCTCTATGAAGATCGAGCTTTGAAAAATTTGTTTTACCTTTGAGAAGGACGGCATAGTCGTAAAGATATGGTATCGGGAATTTGTCAGGGACTGTGCAAGAGTTTAGTCACCTATAATCTCCACAAATACGCCACGCACCGTCCTTTTTTCTTACCATGTGTATTGGGCTGGTCCAAGGGCTTTTAGAATATTTACAAGTGCCCTTTTTAACCAAATTCTCAAATTTCTCCTTGGCAACCTGGTACTTTTCCGGATCGAGGCAACGGGAGCGTTCCGTGACCAGAGGACCGTTGGTTTCGATATGGTGAAAAATATCTTTTGCGGTAATGGGTTGCGTTGGTTTTTCACCAGTGACTTCTGGGAAGTCGAAAAGAACATGAGAAAATTTTGAGTTAGAATTAAATAAATTCAAGCAGTCGGCACCTAAAATTGGGCTTAGGACATCTGCACAGTGAAATTTCCATGGAAATTGACGTCTGAGGCATAAATCAAGACAAAGATCGACTTCACCATAAGTGTTTATGACTGTGTCATCAGCAACAAAGAGTTTAAAATTAGAAGGCTTAGCATTAGGGTTGGATTTAGGAAGCAGGGAGATCTCTGCTCCGGTGTCAACTAGAAAAACCTTGCTAGATTTAACATCACGAATGTGAAAGTGTTTGGAGATGAGGGAATTCCCACTCGAAGCTTCCGTTCGAGAAGGAGAGACTAGTTTTCCGAAGAGGATTTCCAAGCACATTTACCTTTACATCAATGTGCTTTGTCTCCAAACTTTTCGTGATAAAAACAAAATTGTTAAGTGTCATCTGATTTTGTCTTGTTACTTTTGCTCCGATTTCGGTTGTTATCAGGCTTACGCGAACGAGAACGGCTTCGCTGAGTAGGATTATTGCTTAAAATTGCATCAAGGCGTTTTTCAAGACCAACAACATCCTCAGACATCTTTTCCAAATGTTGCAGGACCTCACAACCTATTGAGAAAACCTGAGTTTTACTTGCAGAAATTTGAGGGCTGTCAGAAGTTAAGGAACTGTAAAAACGATCAGCGTCCTCCGCTAGTTCGGTAGGCGACGTTATGTTATGTATGGACAAGGCAGAATGACAACTAGGGGACAACTGTTCCAAAAAAACTATTCGAAGGATTTCGTCACCGCATCCAGTCTCCAAATTACGCATGTGACTTAGAATGAGAGACGGTTTTCCCTCCAGTGAGATCTGATTTCTTAATAATTGTCGTAGGCGTTCTTCTGAAGAACCACCGTAAGCGTCCAAAACTCGTTTTTTTAATTGTTCGTAAAGATCAACCAGTCTATGATCTTTATTTAATAACTCCAGAGTGCAGAGTACATAATCTCCAAGTTTTTCTGCTACGAAATCAGCTTTTGTAATTGAATTAGTAATCTTCGCATTACGAAGTGAGATTTCAGCTAAAGAGAACCAAGCATGCGGGTTGGTTCCACCGAACATCGAAATTTTAGGCACACGGTAGGTTGACACGTGCGCGTCAAGACTCCCAGCTGAGTTTGGGGTAGTCTGAGCAGTATCCGTTTTTAATACGAGTTCAGTAATTTTAGCATTTGCAGCGGCCAGTTGCGCAGTTAGCTGCTTAATTTTTTCTTCCGTAGTAGCCATGTTGCGTTAATCAATAATATGCACAAAAAAAGAGAAAAAATTTGTTTGGCACTCGTAGGTGCTATATGCAACTTTAAACACGTGTTGGCAAAACGCTAACAAATTTGGTAATGACTGCAAAACACGAGAAAAAGTTGCAAATTGAAAAGAAAATATTTTAAGCAAAACTTTAAAAAAAGCTAATAGAAACTCAGATTTTTTAAAAACATTAAAAAATAATAAAAAATAGTAACGCACTAAAAGTTATAAATTAATGACTCTGTGAGTCGCGAGCGCATAAGCTTACTAATCGTAAGGAGTATTACATGCAGTTCCAAAGAAAAGCATATAATACTAAAGGTTTTTAGTTGCGACACAAACAAGCACAAACACGCGACGCATGAATTCCAAAAAAAAGCTGGCAGTAGGTGCTCATGTATAGGCATGCACAGAGACGCGAGTCCACACGTGAATACGCATGCAAAGTTGTATGTAGGTATATAAACCTTAGTCGCGATGCACTGTAAATTCACTGCATTCACGCATACCTGTGATAATGTACAATGCCAGGTGATGATCCCTAGGTGAGATGCACTGGAAATGGCCGTTGTTGGAAGTGTAGGCCTTAAGACAAGCCGGCGTGGACGTTGACATTAGGCGCACTGCGTGCGCGCGACGAACACGTTGCTTGATGGCCAGGTGGCTCAGTGCAGGCTGCTCTCGTTGTCTAGGCTTTTGGAGAGGCAAGGTCATCAGGAGACTTGAGTTGGGAAGACGTGATGCTCGAGAAAAGCCGTTGTTGATTGCTCGTTGTTACCTCCTTTTTTGTTCTCCAGAGAATCTTGATGTGATTATCGGGGTCACTAATATGGGGAATGTTTTGGTAACCGATGGTCGAGACAGGTTGCTAGGCAGTCATCATTGCTGCCGGTGTTCACGATGTTACCCAGGAGAGGAGGCAGGCAGGAACATGAAAGGCCTCAGTTAATAACTTAACAACGATAAATCTTTAACATAGAAAATTACATGTGTCTAGTCGGCACAAGCTACAGTTATAGCCCTGAACGATGTTGCTTCGGCAACGAGTGGAATAAGTCTGGTGCGGCGGCGCAGCTTGCTGATGCAAGAGCGAGAGCTGCGCATATATATATATATATATATATATATGTAAGTACA
Organism: Copidosoma floridanum; assembly: GCF_036245765.1. Lineage (NCBI taxonomy): Eukaryota > Metazoa > Arthropoda > Insecta > Hymenoptera > Encyrtidae > Copidosoma > Copidosoma floridanum. Next base: position 4,945,565 of record NW_028321892.1, on the reverse strand, counting down.
TACATAGAAGTTATAGTCTGATGAGACAAGGTCCCCACAAGGTCTAAGTGAATAAAATGGGGGGGGGGGGAATTTAACTACATAAAATTTAGTGTTTACATTGAATATCCAACATTAAGTAATTTTAATATTACTATAATCTAAGATTTATATGTAAGTATCTCCAAAAATATTAAATTTAGTCGCCTTCTTCTTGCTTTATAACGAATATCTATGGCTTCAATGATTAAAAAATTGAATGACAAGATCTCAAGACAAGATCGAGACAATACAAGACTTCATGTGTCAAGACCAAGACAGGAATAAAAGTTTGAAGATTTCTCAAGAACAATACAACAATTGTCCAAATATTGTCTTGTCTTGACTATCGTGAAGCCCTGCTCGTCTTCCATGAATCTGTCCATTACCTGTATGCCAAATCTACTTACTTTTATTAACAGACTGCTATGAAACCATGGAAAAAATTAGTTGATAGCAAATGTATTATATTTACTGAAAAAAGCTATTTTACGGTTCGTCGTTGTGACAGATCTGAGTTTGGTATTTAATCAGCAATGATTATTGAAATTTGGTTGATCTACATAAACTAGATACCATTTTATTATTTATGATCCGTTTTTTCAATACAGCTCGCATTTCATCAATTTACTCAGAAATAGATAATAATTTAATTTACTGTTGCAATGCCACCATAGTTAGAATAAAACTGCTAGACAATTGCATTGGCAAAACGTTTGCTTGTTCACTGTTGAAAACAGTGAAAAAAAATCAAGTACAAATGCTTCAGTCTGTTTACCTATCTATTGAAGTGTTTGATACAGAAGTAAACATACATCCCCTCCTTATCTTTCAAAGAATCTCGGAAGAAATCGGAAGTAAGAATTATACTTCTACAATATTCTGTAGCAAACAATGTAATTATAAGTATAAAAATACCTTCTTTAAAACAATATTGCTTACGAAGGTGGTGCAGTTCTCGTGAAAATGAGTTTGCCTACATACATGAGGTGGGGTTGCGTGAAATATTCTAATATTTGACAAATTAACGATTACAGACAATATATTACAGTACAATACAATACCAACAACATATATAGGCTGGCCAGTACAATACTGCACTTCAATCTTCCAATGATTTCAAAACAACTTCCTACCATCTAACTTGATTTCATTTCTAACGTCACGCTCACATTTGTCACATACGCTCACACAATTATTTATAGTCCATATTAAATACCCAAAATTTAATTGTATCTGAAAAATTAAGGAAAGCTATCCTGTTGTACCGCTTTCTTCAATAAAGTAGTATTATGATGTTTATTACTCATAGGTTTTTTTGACAGATTTATTCAAACATCAAGCGTATGTTAAAAATAGCATAAAAAATATCCACAAAAAGAGACATCTTGTTTAACTGTACCCTTCTATTACATGTTTCCCAAGATGTTATCTTTTAAAATATCCTAATTTTACATGTAACATTATGTAACAATCATTTAAGCTTTCATTATTATGATCAGTAGAAATCTCTTAATTTTTTGGTATGAAAGATAACTTTAAGATAAAGACCTTTTTCATTGTCAAATGGAGCTACAAGTTGTTTTTCTTTTGTTTTCACGAGAAAACATGGGTCAAGTATGCGTTAAAGCGTGTATGTAAGTACATTCATATGAGAAAAATGATTGCCAGCCTTGCTGCATAACGTAAAATGCGATATAGTGGGACAATGCAAATATTGCAGGGTAAAGTGGGACAGTAGGAGAAAATTACAACTGGTAAATTCATTCGTCAAAAAATATCCTTAAAGAAATTTTCTAATATTCCTTTATCTTTAAGCTACATAAGAATCCCAAAATTAGTTGTGGTAAACGTTCAAGGGAAAGTAAAAAAAATGTTTCATCTAGCCGTCCAAGCACTCGTTTGATGCATACGTCTTAAACGAGGCATTTTGCCCATTTTATATGACACTAAAGTTGACTATCAAGATGATATACCGAAAATAAAACTTTTTTCGTACGTTCAAACTATTTATACGTAATAATGACACTCAAGAACAAGTTTTATTAATAAGATCTTAAAAATAATTACTTTCTCATAAAATATAGCTTGTCCTACTATACACTTATTTTCTGCAAACACCATGTAAAAGTAGGATGAGGCTTATCATTGCTGTCCCACTACTGCATCCTTTTTTTTTAATTAAGTAGTAGTGGGACAAGTATTCACCAAGACCAAATTATATTTTCAACGACTGTAATTTCATGCTTTTTACCATAGTAATCGTGCAAGTGTCATCTGTCTTATCTTTGATAGAAAAATTAAACCTCAATATATTTGTAGGATGAGTAGTTAAGTGAATGAGAGCATTGTTACTTGGTAAATAGACATAATCAGAAACCTAACCTCAATGCAATATGTATTAATCTATTCTACCCTATGCAGAAAAATCAACTTTGCAGAAAATGATATAAATTTTCAATAATTAATTTTCATCATACTAATATTAAAAAAAAAAGCTAAATAAAATTAATACTGAAAATCGTTAACAGAAAAATACAGGTATAAGTTCACTCACATTATATTTTCATTTGGTATTCCAGCCTTTAAAATTTGCTTCTTATCTCTACAAAAGAATCAAATAATTCTCCTTTAAAAAATATATTTTCTGTAACCAATCTTAATTGTAAGATCAAGAAATAAGCAGCTAAGGAAAACCGACCCATGGTGGTTATTAATATTTTGATGCATTACTGAGAGAGAGAGAGAGAGAGAGAGAGAGAGAGAGTATATATATATATATATATATATATATATATATATATATATATATATATATATATATATATATATATATATATATGTAAGAGAGAAAGAAAAAAATTGATACAAGAAGTTTCAGGAGAGTAAAAGAACCGTTAGAAACAAAAAAAGAAATTAACTTGAAAATTAAAAATTCAAAAAAATTTTCAAATAAGAAAACCAGAATGCGAGTAATGACTTGATAGTACAGGATATAAAAAGATGTTTATTAAAACTAGAAGACAATGAAAAAGCATTTAGTGTGTGAAGTTTATTTATTACAGAGCAAAATAAAAAGAAAAAAAGAAAAATTTTAAGACCTTAGAAACTTATATTTATTTTAAACTTGTGTACACTATCATCATTTTCGTAGTTTGTATCAATAACAAATATATTATTTGGTTTATGTTTTATTAATATTTTTTCCTATATTATTAATGGACATAGAAAGTAGGGATTTTGTGATGACGTTGAAAAAAAAAACATATACAAGACAAATCTTTATTAATCTATTATTTTTAATATTTCTATACTTTCAAAAGTGATGATTCACCTCTTATAAATAAAAAATTTTTTTCTTACATATGCCAGTAACACTGTCATATACTGTCCCACTACTACCACATACAGTGTCCTGCTACTGCCGTAATCCTCAAAGACTATGTCCCACTCCTGCAGATTTCACGATTTATTAAAAAAATTATTTAATTTAACGGATAATGATAAGCACAAATAATAAATACGGTTTTTTTGAGTAAAGACCTATATTTTGTATTTAAAAAAAAAATTTGGTGAATTAGCAATGCTGGAACTTAAAAAATAAGAAATAAATATTTGTTGCTTTAGCACGTGTCCCATGATACCCCATTATACGTTATATTAGCGCTCTTTTCACCTCTCTGAATTTTTTCTTCAGTAACTATTGCTGTTACGGATTCTAATGAAAACCAGTTAAACGTTCTTCTATTGTTTTCTAATGTGCATTTGCACCCGTAAAACTGAATAAAAAACGAAAACTTTCGAAATTGAATATTTAACTTTTTTTAATTATGACTGGGACATGATTAAATATAAATAAAACCATGAACTTGCTTCGCTCCATGTAGATGAAAGACCAAAACAGTGAGACTGAAGTATTTTACATGGAAATTGAAGAGAAAAAATTGGTTAAAATTTTTTATTAAGACTATGTAGAAAATACTTTAGTTCCCTTGTTTTTATGTTTTTATCTGGATGGCACGACTGTAGTTTGTCGTTTTATTCACGTTTAATAATGTCCTGGTAATAATAAAAAAAAACTAAACATTCATTTTTAAAGGTTATTGTTTTTTATCAGGTTTAACGGGTACAAAAGTACCTAAAAATAAACAAATTTTACAATGGTTTTTATTCGACAGCTGCAACATGGATGTAAAGAACGTCGTTAAGTCAAAAAATTACCTCAATGATAAAAAGGAAAATTATGGAAGGATGAAATACAGAAAAATCAACGTATGCAGTATGCAGTACGAAAAAAATTTCTTATTAATTCTTGAAAATTTAAAAAAAATTTGAAAAATTGTAAATACAAGCATTTATTTACTGTTTAAGTAACGCATTATTAATAAGTGAATAAACATTTAAGTGAATAAATGAATATGGGAAAGCTGTTCTGCTAAAATATACTAATTTTTTAATTTTCGAAAAAAACTTTGAACTTCAGAAAGTAGCTGGTTCAATAAGTCATTTATGAATTTATGTAATTCATAACTTAATTAAATGAATTAAGCAGAAGTAAATAAAAATTTATATAAAAAAAAGTTATAAGCCATACCATAACGTAAAGTAATTTAATTGTCAAGACCGCAAAGTGGGTGATGGCCTTGGCTAATATGCAGCAGATTAGCAGTTTAAAACTTATAAATAGTGTTTCTATTTTTTTGTTAAATAAAATTGGTTAAACGGAAAAGAAATAAGACTTATGAAATTCAAAATGTGAGGCATGGTAGCTTGGCGTTGTGTTGTATAGAGAGGATCGGCGCGGGATGGCATAGCAAGAGGCGAGAAGCGAAGGGGGAGAAACACAAAAAATCCACTTCTGTCAAACTTTTTCTCCAGGTCAGAAATCTGAAATCGTAGATTTACTTTCATGCATAACACGCCAATATAGGTATAAGTTTATAAACTCAGGAATCGTGGTCAAAATAATGTATTTGCTATAAATGGAGGATTTTTCCTTCACGAAGTTGTGTTGGCATTAAGTGAGACTGTAGTAGAAATCATAATTTTTGATATGAGCTACACATTAAATTATATTGCTCAAAGTTATATTTTTATACTTGATGGTAACCCAAAAGATATTGGTAAGAAATTAGTTAAACGCGTGAACAACTGTGGAAGCTCACTGTTAGATTGGAAATTGACTTACATACTACTATGATTTATTTAAAAATCAAATTTCTTTCAACTGAAAAAACAAGAACAAATTTATTATATTTTTTTTTTGCGAAAAATTAAGAGCAAATAGTTTTCTAATAAAACGCTAGAAAAGGAGAAAAAACTATGAGTCATGGAGCCCATGAAAGAAGCGAGGCTTCAATAAGGTTTATGATAAAGAAGACTATTTTTTAAATTATTTAATTTTTATGTAATTGCTTGTAAAAATTATTTTACACAATTCTGAGAATCTTCCAAACGTTGACAGTACACATTAAAAAAAAAGCAGGAGGACCCCTTTAACGATGGTATGTCTGGGCCATCAGAGCTGGAGCTTTCTTACAAGAAAAAAGTATCTCCATCTTAATTAAAATCTTTACGTATATGTCTTTTTTCTATTATTTATTTTCACTTTTAAACGATATTTACTACTTTAAAATATTGTGTAGAGAACCAGCCTGACTGCCAGCTGAGAGAGGTATCCGAACCGACACCCATTCCGTTGGGAGAAACTATGACGCAGTACACCAACACGGGTAACTAATAAATTTTATACTTATAATTCTCAAAAGCCTTGCATTGCATTCGAATCACAACTATTTTTTAATTTACAAATACAGTCGATAGGAGTAAGAATGCTCCTATGGAATAACCCCAGGAGCATCCCTCGTGTTATCACGAACATCAAGATGGAAGAGGCGTTGCAAGCATCGCTGTGCAGACTGAGGATGAACCAGACAATTCAAGAGGTACAAAATATATCATTTTAGAAAGTGATAAAAAAAATGTATAAAACCATTTAAAACAACTTGACGTACTGTAAAACTTAATATTTCTACACCCTACGGATATGGCAAACACTTTGGATTGGATTAAAAACGCTCTTCATGAACTTATAACTCTTACCAAAAAGAATTACTAATCTAGTAATTATCTTGTGGAGATAGACTTTCAGTTGGATGTGTTAACTTAAGGATCGGTAGGTATTTATTACAAACTTATTAATCAAATAAGTTTCAACGATATCTGGAATTTGTGTAAAAAATTGTTCATAGTAAGCGAATCGTTGACATCGCGAAAACTTTAGTAGTTAAGGTTACATATGTCAAACTTCTTTAATATGGGGTGTGCCAAAAAATTTATTAAATAATTTAAGTGAAAAAGGAATCTTATGTATTAATAATTAGGACAATCTATGTTTAGCTAGAGCACTTGCATGCGGTAAAGTTTTGACGGAAAAAGATTCCTCAACTGCATGGCATAAGAAATGGTTTAAAATAAAAACTAAAAAAAAAATAAAAGAGTGAGGTGGTTAATTAATGCAAGCATATAAAATAGATTTAAATAACGTGAATGGGCTTGCTCCTTATGAATTTTCGAAATTTCAGAGATATTTCGAATGGTATGGTATTTGTATTCGTATATTGGAATATGGGTCTTTTGGAGATGACTCAGCTCTTATATACGACGGTGCTAACGATGAAGCAGAATATTGCACACTATTTATAAATATTATGTACTATGATGACGTGCAGCAGTATAATTTGATTAAAAATTAATTAGCCGTTATATCAATGTATTTTTGTGTGACGTGTAATAAAAGTTACAGACGTGTGGGTAGCATATTTGCGAATCGGTTTGCCCTGCATGCAATAGATCGCCAAATTGTAATAACAGTGGAGATATAGTAAGCAAATCATGTACGGATTGTAAAAGAGAATTTTACGGGGATCAATGTTACGATTACCGTAAGAGTATAGGGTCATTTCCACAAACATAAAATCATAAAAAGGCGAGAAAAAGTATATGTGATGTAATTAAAATTTGTAAAATATGTGATAAAGTTATGAACTAAGCTAAAAGTAAACATGAATGTGGAAAGAAATATGGCAAAGAATGTAAAAGTTTACACAAGTATAACACTCTTTATAGTATGTAACTAATTCCAGAGAAAAAAAAAAAAGAAAGATTTAATCAAAAACTGTGTTATTTCTCATGATTTTGAAACAAGACAGGATGAAACCTTACACGGTTCTGATACTACTTAATAACATACACTGATTCTCTGCGTAATTCAAACACGTTGCAATGTATGTACCAATAAGATGACAAAGGAGAGAAAAACTTACTTTGCCCATTTTGTGGAGTTAAACAATTTATTTCTAAAGGAGAGGAGAGTTTAAAGAATTCGATGATTTCGTTATTAGTTTTAAAAGTAAAACTGTTTCTTCCTTTGTTTCTATAGCATATAATGAAAAATCGTTTAATATGTGCAATTTATATAAGAATAAATATTTGAAAATAACAATAAAATAACTCCCGATGTTATTCTTAACGTTCAAAATATGATACGTACGTCTGTAGGGAGAATAATAATAGATAGTTTAAACTATTTACTTATGTGATTAGCAGACTTCCCTAAAACATTAAATTTAGCTGGGGATACAAGAAAAGGATATTTTTCGCACCTGTTTATAACGAAAGGAAATTTAAATTACAAAAGTGCATATCCTTCTATCAAATTTCACGCACCGAATTCAATGAATTTTAAGTAACGTCAAGACTTTCTCGAATGCTACTCCGAAGTTTCGAGGGATGGAAATAAAGAGTTCAACTTGAATAAAGAACTGATTGATTATTGCGTGCAAGACATAAAAATATTGGGTCAAGCTTGTACAGCTTTTTAAAAAATCTTTATTCAAATTCGAAAAGTGGATCCTTTTGCCGAAAGCATCGCTATAGCTATCGCGTATTCAGTATTGTACAGGATATCTTTTTTTTAAATAAAACTATTAGTATTAGACCTACAACTGGGTATACTCGTGCAAGTTGATTTTCGAAAAAATATGTCCATTGCCTTTTGTGGCAGGAAAAATAAGAAAAACAGAGATTCTTCAAGCCGGACGATCACGAGTATATCGTTTAAAAGAATTCCTTGTTGATGGTTATTGAAAAGGAAAGGATATAAACGTTAAAGAAACATTTATTCAAATTAACAGTTGTTATTTCCATGGCGCCCTTGCTGCTATCCTGATGAATGATTCAAAAACTAAATAACAGTGAAACATTTACTATATGTTATGAAAATACTTTTCTTAAATGTTCCAAAACAAAAGAATATGGATAAGGTAAACTGGGGTGTAGTAGGACACTTTTTTAAGCAAAAAATATTTATTTCTAATTTTTTAAGTTCCACCAGGGCTAATTCACCTAAGATTTTTTAAAATTAAAAATATAGGTTTTTACTTGAGAAAACAATATTTATTAACTGTGCTTATCATTATCCATTTGATTAAATAATTTTTCAAATGAGTCGTAAAATCTGCAGTAGTGGGACTTAGTCTTTGAGGATTATGCTAGTAGTAGGACACTGTATGTGGTAGTAGTGGGACAGTATATAACAATGTTATTTTCATATGTAAGAAGAAAATTTTTTATTTAGAAGAGGTAAACTATCACTTTTAAAAGTACATAAATTTTAAAAATAATAGATTAATAGAGATATCTCTTTTATATATATTTTTTCCAATGATATCGCAAAATCCTTACTTACTATGTCCGTTAATAGTAAAGGAAAAAATATTGTCTAATACATCATAAACTAAATAATACATTTATAAATAATTCAAACTACGAAAATAATAATAGTGAACACAAGTTTTAAATAAAAATTGGTTTCTAAGGTCTTCAAATTTTTCTTCTTTTCTTCTTATTTTGCTCTGCGATAAATAAATTTCACATCAACTTAATGCTTTTTTACTATCTTCTAGTTTTAATAAACATTTTTTATTTCCTGTACTACTAAGTCATTACTCGCATTCTGGTTTTCTTATTTAAGAATTTTTTATCAATTTTTAATTTTCAAGTTGAATTCTTTTTTTGTTCCTAACAGTTTTTTCACTCTCTTCAAACTTCTTGTTTGAACTTTTTTCGTACTCTTTAGCGCTTTCATTTCTTCTTTTTGTTGTTAATTAACCAAAAACCTACTGCTTTTTGAATGTTTACTCTCTCTCTCTTATATTTATATATATATATATATATATATATATATATATATATATATATATATACTCTCTCTCTCTCAGTAATGCATCAATTTATTAATAACCGCTACGAGTCGGTTTTCCTTAGCTGCTTCCTTCTCGATCTTAAAATTAAGATTGGTTACACAAAACATATTTTCTAAAGGAAAATTATTTGATTTTTCTGTGGAGATAAGAAGCAAGTTTTAAAGGCTGAAATACCGAATGAAAATATAATGTGAGTGAGCTAATACCTGTATTTTTTTGTTGACAATTTTTAGAACTATTGATTTTGTTCAGTTTTTTTTCAAAATTAGTATGATGAAAATTAATTATTGAAAATATATATATCATTTTCTGCAAAGTTGATTTTTTTACGTTGGGTAGAATAGATTACTACAGATTGCATTGAGGGTAGGTTTCAGATTATGTCTATTTACCAGGTAATAATAATGCTCTCATTCATTTAACTACTAATCCTACAAACATATTTGAGTTTAATTTTACTTTTAAAGACTAGACTGATGACACCCGCACGATTACTATAGTAAAAAGCATGAAATTACAGTCATTAAAAAGAGAATTTGGTCTCGGCAAGCACTTGTCCTACTACTACTTATTAAAAAAAAAAGATGCAGTAGTGGGACAGCAATGAGAAGCCTCGTCCTACTTTTACATGGTGTTTGCAGAAAATAAGGGTGTACTAGGACAAGCTATATCTTATGACAAAGTAATTATTTTTAAGATTTTATTGATAAATTTCGTTCTTGAGTGTCATATTATTACGTATAAATAGTCTGAACGTACAAAAAAAATTTTATTTTCGGTATATCATCTTGATAGTCAACTTTAGGGTCACATGTTAAATGGGCGAAATGCCTCGTTTAAGACGTATGCATCAAACGAGTGCTTGGATAGCTTGATAAAATAATTTTTTTTTACTCTTTCTTGAACGTTTACCACAATCAATTTTGAGAGTCTTATTTAGCTTAATGATAAAGGAATATTAGGAAATTTTTTTTAGTATATTTTATGACAAATGAATTTACCAGTTATGATGGTCTCCTCCTGTCCCACTATACCCTGCAATTCCTGCATTATGCCATTATACCCTATTTTACCTTATAATTTAATTGAAATATGATAACATGACTTTGGTGAAATTTTTTTGAAAAATTGAGAGCTTCAAAATTACGCAAGAGATCACCGTATTGCTTGTGACATTATATTGAACCCACGAGATGCTTTTCACGGAGGTCGTAAAAGTAATATAGTCACTAGGTACGACGCTAAAGCTTCTGAAAAATAAGTTATTTGGATGTATGCTTCTCACACCCCCTTATATGTAAGACTAAAAAATTTTTTTTAAGACATTCTGCGATCTACACAGGGGATGATTGTTTTATTTTAACAGAGAAAAATTATGAAAATTTTACCAGCTACGTTGAAGGCTGAGTAAAGTGCGTAGTTTTACCACCGCAAAATGTATTACACACAGTGCTTCCCACAAAAATTTATGGTAGATTACTTTTCGGTTTATGCAGGACATGTATGAAAGAAGTAAATGATGAGGAATGTCCTCACGATGCTGTAAATGCGTGAGATTTGGTGGGTACATGGGTGTCAGATAAAATAAAATAATCCATAGAATGTGGTTACAGAATCATTAAAATAAATGTTATTTGGTATTTTGATATTGCTCGATGCAACGGTGTATCGCTTAGTGGCGGATTATTTCTACATTACTTCGATACTTTTTTAAAAAAAAGCGCCTTTTTCCGAAATGTTAAATAAACACTACTCTAACGATAATTTTAATAGACAACAAGATACAGAGAAATTAAAAAATTGTTATAAGTCTGTCGTTAAGTTAATTAGGAAAGGAGACTAACTTGATGTACATGATTTGAGGGCCCCTTTTATTTAAAGTATCGGGAAAATAACGATTCTTATTTGATTGTATTACTTGTGTGTACTAAGTCATTTGTATACGTGCAGGGTATAAAATTAACTGAACTTGAAACTCTGACTACATTACGATTTTACATCCCTTTCGTAAGAGTCAGAGGTATGTTATACACTTAACTTAATTTGCGTTTATTGTATCCGTATACGGTATCCACCTACCGAGTACTGTACGATCTTTTACACAAAATTAGAAAACTTACAAATATTTTGTTTCATGTTGATTTTACAGGACACTTTAATTCTTTACACAGTTGTTAACTTTAAACCTTACTATGTGTCAAAAGCATGTCAGAGAGCAAGATACATATCTTTTTTTGAAATTTTGTACATCGTTGAGAAAAATGTGATAAGCGATATAAATATTTTGGGTGAATTAAATAGCTCATGTAATTATTAACATTTTAGAATCATTCAAATGATTGCAATACTTAGGTGATATTTATTAAAAACGTAACAAGAAGCACTTTGTAATAGAATTATTTAATGAAGCAATTAATATTATAAGACGTACTAAATTTTTTTTAAAACAGACGTGTGGCACTCGGGGACTGCAATGATAAAGCTATTGCATAGCATTTTTTATCAACTTATGAAATTATAATTATTTTTATATATTTTATTTATGCAGTATTTTTTATTCTTTGATGTTAATTCAAGTTACATTTTTTGAACGTGGTGACCGATAAAAAAAGTTTTCATAGTGAAACAGTCAAATGTGGTCAATTTCAACCACCAGAGAGAACTATCGATTAATATTTGACACGTCAATAATACAAGAATAAGAAAATAGCAAAATATAAAATCATTAGAGATTTATTGTAAAAAGTATGATTTAATGTTTCAAATCTCTTCTTGTTGTCTTACCAGTAACATCTTAATCGAATATTTACACGAATTAAAGATCGCACACTTGTACCTAGTTTAATAATAAAAAATAATAATAATAATGAATGAGTTAATTTTACGACATATTATAACACTACAGATCATAGCTCTGATAATTTCGATAGTTAACCTTAAACATAAGTATACTTCAAATATCAAATTAAATCTTATGGTTCCAAACATACAGGTAAGTATACTTATATTTTTAATAGTTACTTTTTACAGTATACTTAATTTTTTGCGCATTCTCTTTTTGCCGTGTATATCAGTAGACCATGCAACTTAACTTTTTTTAGCGGAGAAATATTATTAAGCCACAAGAACGTTTGGATAAAATAATTCTTACTCACTGCGTTATAAAAACTTAGAGCAAATTAATGTTCACAATGTTATAAAATGTTTCCTAATTCATGATGTTTACTACTCAAACGGAATATTAATTAACAATTGATTAATTAAATAATCATCAGCGTGAATATTAATATTCCAATGAATAAGGTTACGGAATTACCGAATTAATCACGTTTACATTCTATTTATGAGGATTCTTATTTTTAAATCTCGCGCTACCCGATTTCAGCGGACCACCTACTTAGTGATACCTAGCGTTAGTTTTAGTGACGGTAAGCTGATACGGTCACGTTAATTTTCTTCCACAAAATCTACAGTCGAGAACACTGCGACACCAAATGTGTGCCACTGAGGCATTATAAAGATATGATGGATACCTATGTATACTTTCTCACAAATAGCTGCTTACGTATTTGTCCGATTTCGGAACAGCTCGTCTCGATCCGTGCAAGCTTCGTACAGTCGTACCATATACATACACGTTAAGCGAACGCTCGTCCAAGCTACGTGGTAGGTGGAGTGGGGGATGTTTTTTTACGTTACGGAATTTCTTGATTCAGTCACTACGCTCAAAGCCTGCAATAAAAGCTATGCCATAGCTTCAAAATTTTTTAAATAATAAACATAATCCTTGACGTAATTGTATATACCTACCTTATACTTTTTCCATACATAAATTCTCTACAGTTTTTCCTCAAATTGTCGAAGGAAGAGTTTGAGTGTGGTAAAAATTAGAAATCATCATGAAGGTAAAAGGAGTAGATGGTGAGCGCGGTTTTTTGAATGAAAACAATTCAAAATTTATTTAATACATATATTGTATAAAAAACATATGCTGCAAGATTAGATATAAGCCCATATAAGTTTTAGAAATGTGATATTCTACGACTACACTTAGGCTTGCTAGTTTGAGTACATATATTGCTGACAATACGATTATTTCTAGCATTCTTATGCCTAGAGATATAATTAAAAAAGGTTACAGCTATTTTATCATTGCTGAGAGTATTTGATAAAAAAATAAATGAAACGTGCCTCAAGGATGGTTGTTGCACATGAAAAATAAGAAATCTATACAGTAATGTGCACAAACGGTGAAATTAATATTTTGAAGCTGTTATACATTCCAATGCTTAGTAATGCAGTTTCTTTTGAGTCTATCAATATGGTGAGAAATCATGGGTAGCAGGCCATTGCTGTCAAAGTATACTCCGTGACCTTCAATATCAACACATACAACTATTCAACGCAAGCCTAGCTTAGAACTTTCATCGGTGTTAACTGTGGGAGCGCACGGTCTCACCCAAACAAAAGATAACTGATCCGCATGGAATACTCCAGCTGTCACTGCATGTATATGTTCCACAGAGCTCTACAAAAATTGCAACGAGTCCATGATAAGAGATTTGTGAATTCTTACGAGTTGAAATTACAAGTTAAAATCCACAACTACTTAAAGATTTAAGTCTATTTCCAATATGTTGTCAAACTTGGGACAGAAAACGCAATTTATAGTTTTTGTAAGAGCTGTCTCTAAGCGTAATTCTATGCGGACTGAACCATTCTTTAGTAAATTTCAATGACCTGCAAAATGTAACGAGAGATCAAGCATAATATCAAAAGCAAAGTCACAGTACCCATTGGAATAGTCTATTCTGTGAATACTATTTCCTTCATTCATGTAGTAAATCCCGTCACCAAAATATAAAGTATGATGTGCTTTCACGTACATAGGTGCACTTCCTGTAAAAGTCAATTGTAACGGTTTACTAGCAACTTGTCCACCGTCAACGTATAACGACAAAAAATTTATAGAATAATTTTGAAAGTTTAAAGGATTCATCTTTTGATCCCCATTGAAGGCTTTGTTGTCAACAAAACCTAAAATTATTCTTTTTGGAAGTTGTTCAAGGATAACATTATCTAAACAAACACCACTTATACCTCTATGTAGGGTAAAATATTTGACTTCAATGCGTGTAATTGGATATTTTGCCGTAGTGTTTGCCAGAGTTTTTGCATGGGTGATCAAAACTGCAGGGCTAACTTTTACTTTCCGAACGAGTAGCGTAGCCTCGGTAATGCTGACAGAATAATTTTTCACTGAAGCACCCATGAGATAAAAAACATCTCTTGAGCGTACTAGACGTAAACGAACTTTAAAAAGAGTTTTAATGTATGCTCTGTATGGGTAAGCATTATTTCGAAAAGTCACGAGCTTTTGACTAAAATATAAGTTATCCTGTTAAAATACCAAGTGTAAAAAATTGTTCACTGGAGCTACAAACGCATCCCTATTCTTGTGGTAAGGAATTAGTTTAACATTTACTCTGAGCATCGTACGGGCCAAGTCGATGTAATCCTTGTTTTAAGAAATAATAGCGAATTATATGGGACTTTCGTTACTTAATGATGAAACAGGCTTGTAATGGACCCATCGGGAGGTTTCTAATGCTATCCACGTGAGAGAAACGGAAAGTGAATCAAATCATCAAAAAACCAATTTTATCACCAGAGCAACAAAGTCCTGGACCTTAAACCCAACATTTTTATTGCCACAAAAACAAAAATACATTTTCTACTTATTTAAAAATCTGAAGTAGGATCTTTAAAGATTTCAGAGATTGCTGTGAGGGTACAATGAAAAGCTGATCTCTCACGTAATGGACTCTTAAATTGTCGATTTTGACGCTGCTGTTTCAATCTTGATAAATTTTCTGCGTCAGTTTCTTGACGCCTCAAATTGTATTTATTAGATACATTTGAAGTTTTCTTTCCAATATACCCTTTTGCGACTATTGGCATGCTCATGACTTTTATGACGCCTAAAGGCTATTTTCAGTCAACTTTGTTAATTTTAATACATTTGTTGGCTAGGTAGTTCGACGTCCGATGGCCCTAAAAAAGACCGGTGAGCTTCTTAAGTTAACCCTTTCTTGACTGCAGTTAACAGCAATTGTGACTGCCTGGATACCTCAGGGTGATCTTCTCTGGCTTACTGTTGAAGACCCAGACTGATTGAGAGAAAAATTACAAAGTCCGAAGCTTTGGGGCTAGTTGTAGTGCTCTTTCCCAACGTCTCCCGGTATAACGTCGAAGACGTTGGTGTCTAAAAAACCTTTTTTATTTGCAGATTCAGTTGTTTTGGTGATCTTAGATGGGGAGATTGGTTAGTGATACTTGTCCAGTGGAGGCTGTCCCGTTGGCTCAAATTTTTTTCCTTTATAGCTGTTATAGGTTTGCCCAGCAAAGACCTTGGAGAGGATCAGTGATTCCTGGTTGAATGCTTAGAGTCGAGAGGGTAATATAGAGTCGTCGGTCACCGGGTTTTCCAGCCTTGCGAAGAACAACTTCGCAGGTGACGTCTGCCAGTGAATAGCTGACTTGGTTTGATAGTGCCCGTCTTTAGTTAATATAGTCTTTTAGTCGACGGATCGCTTCCGGAAATGGTAATAAAAATGTATTTGTTGGCAAGGTAGTTTACACTTAGGTGGCCCCTAAAAAGAACCGATGAAATTGATGGTTAAGTAGGGAACGTAAATACCTATAATGGCCCTAAAAAGCGCCAGTGGTGAAACTTCCAGGCTATTCTTTATTATTATTCCTGATGATAAAGAGCTGGCTACGGGTTGCTTGATTCTTACCCTGGGAGTCTCGATGTACGGAGACTGTGATGGAGGGAGGTACGCCGCTGACCAAAGAATATCTCGTCTCGGGTCGTTCTCCGGATAACCAACTGCTCATCTTTAGACGGGAACATGTGGGTAAGCGCGTTGGGGACGCGACGACGAAAAAAGTAGCCGTTGTGGCTTGCCCGTGTCCCTCAGAGCTGTTTTTCCCTGGCTTACATTTGTAGTCAAAAATTCTCCAACTACACCAGGTGGGATGGTGGGACTGCCACACTACTCTGAAGAATTGGTGCAGATTGTGCTCTGGCTAGATATGTCTCCTGGTATTATGGCAGAGACGGCATCGGTTGGAATTAATTTTTTATTTGATCGCACTCGTCGAGATTCAGGGTGAAGGGACACCTAGGTCCCTGTCTTCTTTAGAGAAGAGTGTCGTCCGTAACCGGGATACCCAGCTGCAGAACTATCACCAGCATTCTTTACACAGCTTGTTGAGCTGCCAAAGCTCAACTATACCACTATGGATACGCTCCGGCCTATTATAACCACACTTATTTAATTATGTTGCAGGTAGCTTCGATGTTATGTCGACGCCACCTAGCGGATTTTACTGAACTAAAGTGAAAAGCTGGCGCATTTTTGCAAAACTTTGAGCTCATTTATTGCTATTTATATTAAATTTTTTGAGATAAAAACTATACTAAAACCATCTAGGAAGTATCATAAATCAATGTGCAAAATTTCAGCAAAATCGGTTTAGTAGTTTTCGCGGTTAGCGATTACAACGGTTTTAGCGCTTCTGCTTTATATATTAGTAAGAAGATAAAAAATTGATTGGGTACCGCTCTTGATAAGCTTACTGATCGTTTACCGTGAAATAATAGCCTGTAATCCCCTCTTATTTTGGCATGGGCACGTTCAATCTCTGTCAACATTCCTCAAACCTAATAACACGTTTCACTGTCGTGGATATAACCGGAGTTCTTCCACATGTTCGTGTACGTCCTGGTCTTGTGTTATTAGAAACCCTATAAATACATATTTACCTTGATGATCATCAATTAGCTGCTGATATTTCTTATGTTTATGATAATATTCCAACCATTTTCTATCTATGTCCTCGCGTTATCTATGTACAGAGTCATAGGTACCGTGCTGAATGCAACATTCTCTTTCTTCACCTGGTTTGCTTGTCACTGCCTCTTCTCGTCAAATATTTAAAATAGTGAATAGTACGTCAATCTCGGAAGTTCCAACGTCCCATCTTCCGCTTAGCTCGATTTCTTTTGGTAACTACGTAGAAAAATTTGTTGCAGTGTTGTTCAGAAAAAATTTCATACTACAATTGCAAGATAGAGTTACCATAAGCTCGTTATAATTTAAATTCTATGAATATGAACTGATAATTCTAAATCTCTTGAATTTGTCCACGAGTTAAATTTTTTGGGGTATCCTACCCAACCACCAACGTGTTGTTTGTTTTTTTTTTTTCCTCTGGTTTTCAAGATCTTTTTAGTTTTATGCTTCTGCTTGCTGACACACTTTTTGTGAACAGAGTTAAGCTCTTGAGAGTGAAAAAACTTCTCAATTTTTTCACCATCCAAATCGTTGAGCTCATACGCATGTAAATTTTGTCTTTTCAAAATTTAAGTAATTTTAAATATCTCCTTACTCCAGGTTTTTACTGCACCTTTTTCAAACACATTTTTATCACGGCTTATGTGGACATAATCACCTACTTTATGCTTATCTTCAATTTGACTGTAACGTTATTTTGTTTGAAGTTGTCTCAAATTGACTAAGTTTTGTCTTGCTGCACGTGCATAATATATTGTTACACTGATTGGTGCTAACTTAGTCATAGAGTGGGGGGTTTTATTGTAACCACTACTTAAACCTTGTAAAACCTCTATGCAAAGAGACATATTTTTGTTTGTGAAATATGTGTATCTACGCTCTTTAAACGTTCAAATGAGACGCTCTACTACGGCAGCTTTAACATCAGGATTTTTGGCAACTCAAAATATTATAGCATTGTCTTTCAAAAAGCGTTGAAATTCACCGCCTGAAAATTCAGGTCCTTGATCAATTTGTAACATAGGAACAACAATAACAAAGGAAATATGAGATTTACTATTTTCAAGAATTTTTTTTAATACTGCTGGTACACTACGGCAATTTTTATCTTTTAAAAGTTGCACCTATACAAACTTGCTTAATACATCAATTACAATGAAAATAAAAGACACCCCATCATTGTATTTTTTTAACGATGTCAGTTGAATGAGATCGGCCTCCCACAATTTATCTCTATCATTAACATCGTAAAACAACAGTGAAAACTTTCATCGAACAGGTTTATGTAAAGTATAAGCATCATGTTTTTGCAGCCACTCTTTGATTTTCTCAGAAGAGATTTTGTTTTTATCAACTCTTTAAATAGCGTGCACCACAAAATGCTGCTTCGTGGTGTGGATTGAAATATTGTCTTTCTAACGTATTTATTACTTATAAATAGTGTAGCCAATTTTTAACACCACTTGATTTTGGGAAAGATGATTCCACTATATGCTTATCATCATTAGATTTGTTATGGTATACAGTTTTTTAAAAAGGTGCTGAGAAACTCTCGTTTTCAAACGTTTCTTTGTCTTCATCAAGCGACTTTATATTACTGGTCCCATCCAACAGCAAACTGTCGCAGTCCACGATTTTCGAGAGGTTGGTGCTTCCTACGAGTTCTTGAGGAGTCTTTATCTCTGAAAGTTATGTTTTTCTCCCCACCGATTAAAAATTTTTCCTTCGCCTTGCTGCGTCATTAATTAAGTCGATAATATTCGACCCTTCGACTTTTTTACTTTGATAAATTACTGTACCCGCATCGTCCCATTTGATATATTTTTTTTATTCTTTTAAATGTTTTATAAGCAACTTATATTTTTGTTGGTACATTTAGGGTACAGTACTGACGATTATTTCATCATTTATTCTATAATAATCTGTAGTAGCTATTTTTTCAACCTCGTTTTCTGCAATGTATATTGGCTCACGCTTTTTATCAATAAAATATAAATACCTGTAAATGTTTGAATAAGTGTAATACTCTCAAGTATTTATTTTGTTTATCGTATTTATTACTTTACGAATTGTAATCACGAATTTTTTTTATTAAGTCGTCTAACTGACTCAAGTTATATCCAACTGTCTGCGTAGTTTGTGAAAAAGTTTGCATGAAAAAATTATTTGTGGTTGTTGGGGTAGAAGGACCAGGGCTTGCGCCCATGGTCGTGTTTTCTTTTTTTATTCTTTTGAGCTGGTCTTTAGAGAAAAAAATCTTTTTTCTCCCTCTTTTTATTTTATTATTTTTCACAATATTTTTGATGATATTTTACTTACAATTTTAATGGTAAACAACCGTTGCCTTTTCAAACAATAATTTTTTTTTTTCCCACTAATGTTTACCACTTCTTTTGGCAATAAGTTGTCTTAAAATACGGTTAAATTTTTTTTTTTACTATTTTTTAGAGAAACAACACCTTTAAGAACGCTTAGAACACACTCGCATAAGCAGCGGATTAATTTTTTGTCTCCTTTTTTTAACAATGCAGCTTTCTGTTTTCTGTTAAGATAAGCAAGAGCTTCTAAAATTGCAATGTACCTTTTCTCGAACGGAACTTTACGAGACTCGTTTACGCGACGAGGGAAGTTTTTAGAACGCCCGTTTTTCGATGTTGGTGGCATAATCAAAAGAAAACTGAGAGCTGAGCGTTACTGCTAACTATTTTATCTGTTCTTTCAATCCAGATGCATGAATGCACTCGTAACATATTTCGGCAGGTAAATGTACTGATACTGAAATATACTTGATTGGGAAATATACTTGCACGGAATCTTAACTCATCTCAAGTGTCTTGCTTGCAATCAATCATAAGATAACTACGACCTTTAGCCGTTGTATTACGAATGAGTTGACTTGTAAAAAATATTTTGCGTTATAAACATTACACTAATGTTTTAATGGTGACTCCCTTTTGTAAAAAAATCTACCACAACATGATTGGACGACTCCCACATCAGATCGTCGATGATTAAAAGATTTTTAAGATGAGGATCGTTTGAGTAATCCAAAGGCTTTGGCAACCCCTTGTGAAATTTAATTTGTAGTCCATTTTTCAAAAAGCTTTTACTTTTATAAACATCCTGCAACTCTACATTATAAAATAAAATACGATCAAACGTTTACCATTTGTTCTAAATTATTTTAAAATCTTTTAACGAAAACCGTTTTTCCACAGCCAGTTGGACCGCAAATCGTGCTTGTCCATGGGTGTTGCCAGGGGGTTTCTATTATGGCAATATTTTTCATACTAATTATATTTTGAAAAGCTCGTAAGTTAAATACTTTTCCAAAAGCATACCTACTGGGTGGTGGTGACTGCCATGCTGCAGTATTATAGCTAATGCTTATACATATATGTATCCTCTCATATATAGGTATAAATCTACGCATGGGTTGGCTCGATGTGTGAGTGTCAGCTGATTTGTTTCGTTGTACACGTCAAGCACCACTCTCCCCTTTTCTCAGCTAATCCCTAGGGTAAATAGAACGAGCATACAGAAAAAACCAATATCTGTCTTGGTATCTAACGACGCATATGATTGAATTGTATATTTTTATTATTGACAAGGTAGTTGTGGTACCTTATTTGAATTCTCAAAGATGTAAGTCCTGAATGGCTCAGTTGGTTGATGATTTTATTGGTATATAACGTTGATGAAATTCAAGCTCTTCAGGACTTGCATATTAATATTATTTTTTTATTTTTATTGTTTTAAATTTTTTACTATTCCTAATATTTATAAGTACAGAATTTCTTAAAATAAATTTTCGGTTAAGGTACCACTTTAAAAAAAAGCAAAAAATTAGTTGAACGGTTTTATTTTCCAATAACTTTTTTTTGAAAACGAGGAGTAAAAAATAGTTGTTTGTTTTTTTTCATTATCACTGATGCTATCCAAAACGTCTGGACATCTGGGAAATGGTGGTAGTGGGCTTTGAAGTTTAAGATTCTGGACGGCTTTATCATATGCTTCACTATCCTGCGTTGATGCTTTTTTAAGAAATAAAGTCTTGTTGATCCATTTTTCTAACATGCATGCTCTATACAGTACAGAAAATAACTGTTTGTTTTCGAAATGTTTTTGCGCATACGTCAGGCAAATGGGCAAACCATTTTTTTTATTTTCATGCATTTTTAATGAGGTACGAATTTGCGATAAGTCATGAACCTCCCGTGCTAGTATTAAACTTATGAATTAATACGAAAATAGCGACTTCTTTTTTTCTCCTTGTCCTCCCTGTTAAGAAGAGACGTCTTCTATTCTATACAACCCGCTTCCTTTTAACTACTTGTCAACATCATGAAATACTTAGTAAAAAACATGTTGTAACAAGCATTAATAATATCTTTTTACAGAATGGAGCGACATCTCTTTTGTATGTTTGAGAAAATCATCAATAATACTTTGGTTGTAGTAGTAAATGTATTGGTTACTTACACCATTTTTATACGTAAAAGTTTTTAATTATTTTCAAATTTCAGAATTTCAATTTTTGCACGCTTACTGACCACAGTTGCGTTAAAATTTGTGTACTTTCAAATTTATGTATTTTTCACGATTGCAGACTAGCATAGCTAGTAATTAAAAGGTCCTTAATTCTCTCTTCTCTGGAAAAAAAAAAAAAATTATTACCGGCCAATTAACATTGGTAATTATAATTAAATTACGCAGGACGTCTCATGCTTCTGCGCACCAAGTATTAGATTATTGGTTCTCTGGATCACGTGACGTCTATGAAAAAAATTGCTACCAGCCCAAAAATCTCGGTAATTATATTCAATTACGCACGAAATCCGGTGCCATTATTTACAAATTCTTGGGGTCATTGGGTTTTTTGCTTGCTGGGTCACGTGACTTCTGAGAAAAATTATTCTTATCGGCCAAGCAATATTGATAATAATATTTCAATCACGCACAAAATCTGGCGCCATTATTTACAAATTTTCATGGTTATTGGGAAATCGGCTCGCCGGGTCACGTGACGTCTGCGAAAAAAAGGACCCTTACCTCCAGCGCAAGCCGTATGGCATATATCTATGAGTCCATTTGAAAATATAGTTCCGTTACTACTGCTGATTCAACGATTTTAAAGAAAAGTATACTGTAAGTAATAGAAAATAAGGCCTTTGGTACGGTGGCTGGTTCCTGATGAACAAAAATTAAATTTTTTTGTTTTTAGAATTAATCTACGAGCTCTGCCCTTTACTCATAGGAGTTTGGGCATAATAAATTTAATTGTTTTGTTAACTGAAGTACTAAGTGATATTTAAGTAGCTATAATGATCATCTCTTTGAACTCTCACCAACATTAGCGCTTGTTAAATTTGGAATGCGTAAATTCATGTGATCTCTGAAAATGTTCTAAGTATCATTATTAGCATGATTTGGTTTCATGATGAACCTCTCTCTCACTTTTATTAGCTTCAATACTAGTCTGGCAGATTTCCAGACTTCATCTAAATCTACCGTCATGATTTTTCAAACATCCTCCTTAACTGAGGATATTTCTTGTTTAATTTAACTCTAAAATTTTTGCAACGCTTGGTAACGCGTCACACAGTTACGTAAATTATTTTGATATTTTACCTAAAAAATTTCTGATTAACCCGTTTGACTTTGGAGTTTCTTGTGTCTTGGTTTACTCTTAAATCCTTACTCGTAGTTTCCTACTATTCTGTTGAAAAAGCAAATGAGGAAGCAATATTTTTGAAGGAGTACAATAAATTAACTCACTTGTGAGATAGATATAGAATACATTTTAATAGTTTTTTAAATATCTTAAAGAAGTAATTGATTCAATGAGGTAGTTTATACAAATAACTGACATAATTACAAAAGGAAACAGTAACAGCCAGATTTTAACAAATTTTATTTTATTTAGGTATCTCTCTAAGTGTCGAGTTATTTGCCATTCGATTTAAATAAAAATGGCAGCACATTTTTCTATCAATCCCTTGAGGATCACTAGTGACACTCTAAGAGTGTCTGGACACTTACCTCCACTACTACCCCACCCATTACCTTCAGCCAAACAGTCCCGATTATATGGCACATGGTTTAAATCTACTTTATTTTCTATTCCACTCGCGTTCTCAACTAAAACCCTTGTTATTTTGAAAATTCGAGAGCTACTTATCCTAATTGTTAATTCAATTTTATATTTGAGCATGTTAATGAATATTTTGGGTCTGTAAACATTTAAAAAAGAAAATGAGCTTGATTCAAATTGTAAGCAATGCACTTGAGACAGTTAGACTGGAAATGGCAGTCAGAGTAGTAGTGGAGGTATTTCCTAGAAAGTAACTATAGTCCACTGCCCCATAGCGTCACTCGGTTTTAGCTGCATAAATACAGTGGATATACGAACTGCCCCTTTACATATGTATAGTTGACAGAGAGAGAGTGAGAGAATGAAAGAGAAAGAAAGCGTGTACGCACCACTGCAAGCATGTTTCCTACACTATAGTATACTACTCCTTGTCGAGGAAGCATGTGGTGGTAGGAGGACAACCAGTAACGAAGGGGGCAAGAAAAAGTGAGGCGCTTTTTTCTACTTCCATCTCGCAAGGGCCCTACATAAGAAGCTTCGCGTCAAATATAGAAAGAGTTAACAGCCTTAGATATTCTCACCTAGAACATTACGCTGGACTACTGCATATTACGTCAGGTTGTGATAGAACCTCCTGTCCATTCAATAAAGGACAGAAATAAAATCTGCAAGGTATTTGATAAGCAAAAGTTATGGTACCGACTGTCAAGATTTTTTATGACAAATATGCTTCACATACAGATATTGCTCGAATCCTGAGTTAGAATACTTCTGATCATAATCGTATTTTTAAATATAGCTCAAATTAAACGGTTCATAAACAGATGATGAAAACGATATCATTCGGGTGGGAAAGTAGCTATAGAACCAAAATTAGTAGCTGCAAAAAGCATGGATATAAATGTTAAAACATGTACTTCACATGTAATAATGAGAGTCACGCTTATATGTAACGAATTGCGATTGTCACATATGTTCTCAACGATGGCATTGATGAAGTGATTGTCAATAAGATGAATGATTGGTGTAGGATAATGTTAGTTAGGATAATGTCAGCAGTAAAGCTGACTCGTCTATAATCACTGAAAATAACGACTACAGTGGTAGTGAAAGAAAGGATGAGTGATCCATAAAAATCACAATTAAATAATTTTTGTTACAAGCTGTATGCATAAGAGGGTATTGTTAAATGAAATTTTGGTTTGTAAACAATGAATATCATTTACTGATTGTTTACCTGTGCCTTTTTATTATATGTAAAAAATATACTTTGTACGCTTTCAAACCACCTAGTCCTAGACAGTTATAGCATTACTTTCAATCCATAATGGCTCAAGCGTTACGTAGAGAAACTAACAATAATATGAAAAAATATTTACAAACGTCAGCTGCTTTAGAACTACATTATGGCTGCTTTACGTGACGTCATTTTTAAATATGTATACATATACAAGCGTTCAGAGATAACAAGTATCTCTCGCAGACATAGCCTTGATAGTTATTATTTTCATCAAAAATATTTTACTTTACCTTTAAAAGTAAGACCTTTAATATAGTAAAAAAGCAATCCCAGTAATGTCAAAGTTTTTCTACGACTGTTCAATAAAAAAAAAGTTTTTTGGTGTTCACGGTAAAAATTGCTCCTTGAAACTATAATCTCAATGTTTGGTTTATTTTCAAAACTATTTTGTATTAATATACTAGGAGAATTTTAACATCTTCAAAGTGATGCGAAATGTTGACCGTCAGAAAATAAGGGTAAGTTATAGTGAAATCTCTATTTATTCAAATTTTGACCCTATAATTCATTAAATGTCATAGAAAAAACTAAAATCCAAGGAAATGACTTTTTTTCGTTATATAAATGGTAAAAATAATTTAATATCCGTAGTTAAAGTGATTCTTAGTATATAAAAACTCAATAGCCTGATTTTCCTCCAGTTGTTACTTCTGCTTCAATGTTATTCGCTACATGCACAATCTGAAAAAGCGATCACAGCAATACCTGTGCTAATATGTAAAACTAAAAGATATGTTTGTCTTCTGCTAGCAGACTGCTAAGCATTACTAACATAAGGAAGCTGTATTTTTATACATCTACAATATTTCTAAGGATTAAATTTTTACTACAATTATGAGAAGTAAATACACATTTTACTTATGCATGTTTATTGAAACATCTTGATTAAAATGCAATAAAATATTCTACTATGCGAGTCCAATAGTTCTCGTTTTTCCCTGATCGGGGCTGCTTCAAAATTGTACACGTAGCGAATATTTTAACAACTTAATTATGCGACGTCTAGTGCTATTATACAAGCTTTCTAATGTACTCAAGTTTTTTTCCAACATAACAATTGCACCTTTTTTTAAATTTAAAACATGTGATGGTAAGTTTTCACGTATACTATTGCTGGTTTCTACTGAAGAACTTATGTCTATGTTATTATATGTGCGATCACTACTCCTTTATATTGTGTAACATATACTGTAATAGGTACGTTTTCTTCCTTCCACTAAAAATAAGATTATTTTGATTAAAATGCATGATAGTTCAACGTAAGCTGTTGAAACTACCTTGTCAAAATCATTATTAATACGATTTCCATGAACTTTTTTCTAATATAGTCATTTTTCTATGTCCTCTGGAATATTTAATGATTTCATGGTTTCATTTTAAATCCTACTTTGCAACAAGCAAGTTCTTTATTTATGTAACACACAATAGCTTTTAATTTTGAAACTTTTTAGTTTTGGCATATTAATGAGTATTATCTATGATTATTGATACTGGAGGTCTTATACACACGTTTTACCACTGGAATTATTTGATTGAAGTCACTTTTTCAAATAAACAATTTACTACCAAAAAGAAGTTCTTACTACTTAAATCTTTCAACGTTTTGTCGAGAATTTTCTAAGATTTTTTAGGGATCGTTGAAGCTTCATGCTGAGTAACCACATCTACTTCACGTAATTTTTGAAATGAAACTTCTTTAGGCACTCCTTATATGGGGAGTTAGCCCGTGAAATGACGAGCAAGAAAGCGAGCAAACGTTACCATGCATATATCTATATATATCATCTAAACATTCCAGCCACTTCTGACTAAAATCCAGAGGATCTGTTTGTCTGTTTCTTTTCCTGGCTGTCCCTCCCTCTCACATGCGCACAATGGTGAGCCGCTGTTAATCTATCTTATACAGCCTCTCTCTATAGTATTCTATACTTACTGCTGTATGGTAAAAATCGTAACATAGCTGTAATACAGGCTAAGCTGAGCCTCTGTTACAGCAAAAGTACAATCAGATAAATAACATCCAACACGAAACGTCGCTTAATCTCTTCGAAGTTTTCAAAAAAACATAGAAAAAATCGTTCTCCTCTCTTATTCATCCTTTTATATGTATAACTTTATGTAGAAAAACGTGCAGAAAGTATTAAATATTTAAAATACGATAGCCAAACTCTTAAAAACAGTAAAAAACGCTGTATCTCAATAGGAAAGCCAAATTGGCTATAAATAAAAATTTTTGTGGGCATCCTAAAAGGGAACTACATGATCAAGGTGCTTGAATATAAAGGGATTGGACTATGCACAAACATATCCTCAATTATCTTTTTTTGACAGTACCTTAAAAATATGGAGTGAAAAACAAATTTTTGAAAAATTTTTGGTTATGCAAAATAACCTTGAAATGGATTTTTAAAGGGAAATTATATGATTGACGCGCACAAATAAAGAGGGGTTTAAATATGCACAAACTTAACATCAATTTTCTCGTTTTTTGACAGTATCTTGAGAAGAACAAGGCAAAAAAATTTTTCTTTTAGTGTAGCATGTTCAGAACATTGATATGGACGTTGACAAAATCTTCGAAAAGCGTTTGTTACAACATAACGTCTCAAAATAAGTTGAACATTCTTATCTCAGAAAAGAAGCCAGATGGATCAAAAATAATTCCTTGTATGGAAAATAATTATTGAGGTGCAAAAATATATGTGACATGGATTTATACGAACAATCGTAATTATTCTAAAAATAATAAAACATATCTCAAAGGACAAGCTACATTCTTTATATCCTACCTATAAATAAATTTATTTTCTATTCTCCATCATGTATCAGTATTGCGATATACCCAAGACTTCTCTGAGGGTACTCTCAGCTAGTAGCGCAAGCGCTGAAGTACCGTAGACTAGCTGTTTTGCTAACGCATGACTCGTAGCCGAATACTCTTCGATTCCTGACCACGGCACTTTTTCTTTCTTTTTTCTATTATGATTTTTAGGACTATTATTATTATGATGATCACTATTACTGTTATTATTATTATTCATAGTATTATTATTATTATTTTTATTATAATCATTATTTTTATGGTTATTATTATTATTATCATTTTTATTGTTGTTATTATCATTATTACTATTGTTATTGCTATTATTATTAATTTTATTATTATTGTTATCATCGTTATTATTCTAATAACTATTACTATTATAAATATGAGTTGTCAGACATGTCCTTCAATGTGCACTAAAAACACTAAAATAAGGAGATACTCTCTCCTTACTGCCTTGCGATAAGTATCAGGGCGCCTTTTTGAAAAAATTAAGAAAAAATTTAATTACTAAAGAAGGAGCGATTAAGCTACGACTTAAACAAAATAACTGTTGAAAAAATTAAGTATTCGTAAAAAGATTTATTAATAAATAAATATTTTTTTCTGAATAAACTTGTTGTACGAAAAAAATAATATACGTAAAATAAACTGAACTAATAGAAAAGTATTAGTTATGACCGTTATTTGAATCAATGTCTTAAAAAACAACTTATTCAAGAAAAACGAGAACAAAATAATTAAACTTAATTTTAAAACAAAAAAGTTATAATCCACTTTAAAGCAATCATCAATTAAAGAATCTACATAAATACCGTAAATAAGTATCAAATTAATAATTTTGATAAATAAATAGATAACTACATCACTAAGCAGTCTTTTTTAAGTGACTATCAACGTTACTCTTACAAACAACAACTGTTTTATAGGAACACTCATAACACATTACATTATGAAATATTCCTTAAGTAAAGTTATTTGGATAGTAAAAAAAAAATTAAGATTTTTCAATAATACAGTAAAGTGACACCAATTCAATGACTAAATCGAAACTGCTAAAATATACTTATAGTATGAGAGTAAGTAAATTGATAAATCAATGAAATTTATTACATATGATTAAAATAAATGTAATTTATGATCTACATGTAACTTTTTAAATTAAATTGCAATCAACACAAAACAAAGCAGTCATTACACCGATTTTAATTATTAAAAATTATTTATAGCTTAAAAAAAACAAATTAATATTAAATTCGACTTATTAACTTTCACTTAATCATAAAAACAGCGAAGAATAAATCAGGGAATAATTTTTTGTATTTCACTATTCACCCTAGTTTGATGTTCTTCTGTTGCAACGTGCTTGACCAAATCTTGCCTGTTATAGCACGTGATTTTGATACTACAAAAAACAATGAGCAGGTTTCTCAACATTAAAAAAATTATGTAAAATCCAATCTAGAAACAAAGAATCTACTTACCACGCTAAAACAGAAATGTAAGTACTTTTTTTTTATGTGCCGACATCACTGTTTTTTTAAATTTTCGCTTTTTATTTTCATTCACACTAGAAGACATCATTTTTGGTGTAATATAAGAATATTTTTTAATCAGTACAATAATAAATACAATCGTGAATAAAGAAAACGAAAACTGTACACAACTGTCTAATCAAGAAGTAAAATAAACTGTTTTACGAGCTTGCAAGATTTTATACTGTGCCAACAGTTAATTACCTCCGTACCAAGCGTGATACACAGTATTAAGCTCTTGCAACATCAAAAGTACACTAATACTACGCTACTAATGTAATATATCAAAAATACATACGTATTACTTAACTGCTTTGTGATATCCAAATCTGTTTCCTCCAAAGGCAGACGCTGAAAGAAAGAAGCACTTTACGCTGCAGTAGAGTATTGCATTTACACTTGAAGAACAACACATGCCGCAAAATGAAAACAAACAACCTCCGCAAATGCTTCAAGTAAGCCTTGATTACTACGCGCACCTTTTGTTTTCGTGCTGCCAATAGGTGCGCTTCTTTTTCTTATACCATGCAGTAGTTCATGATGACTGCTGTATTTTTAAGGATTCTTAACATTGAAGACATTTATATTATAATCGATGGATGTGTAAAATCTTACCAAGAAACGTAGCGATTAACTTATTTATGTACTAATAATGCACTGCAGCTAAAATAAACCATTACTGAATCAGAGTTACGCCAAACTTTATTTTTAAAAACTGCTCATTTATTAATAAATCTCTTCATAGTTACTACATTTTTTTAACGTATTTTTGTTCAAGTTGTAGCTCAATCAGTCCTTCTTTAATAATTAAATTTTTTCCTAATTATTTCTTGAAAAAAAAGCGTCCTGATACTTGTCACAAGGTGGTGAGAAAAGAGTATCTTCTAATTTAAATATTTTTATTGAACATTTAATTACGGGTCTAATAATAATAATACTAATAATAATAACAAAAAAAATTATTATCATAATAATAATAATAACAGTAACAATAATAATTATAAGAATAATAATAATACTAATAACAATAATAATAATAATAATAATAATAATAATAATAATAATAATGATAATAATAATCATAATAATAGTAATAACAATAATAACAACAATAATAATAATGAAACTAACATTAATACTAATAATACTAATAATAATAATAATAATGATGCCCTCGGCTGAGGCAATCAGCCTTGGGGCGCGTCCTCCAGGTGGCAGATGGAGGCAAGCTTTTCGCAGGTGTATGGTTCCAAGGCGGTGCAGTGGTCGAAGATTGTACCTACGAGTGGTTGGAGTGAATTAAAATAGTTTCCGTGGATTTAAACGCCGAGGAGAACCCTTCGTGAAAAAATCTAGGGTAGATTCCCAAATAAACCTACAATGGGTGATGCTAATGAAAACTTAGTGCCCCAGGTAGTAACCTTTCTGAGAAAATCTGCTGCCCGTTCTGACCTCATGAAAGCCTGGGTGACTAGTGTTGGCCTCGCTAATTCTGGGGGAGGTCACAAAGGCATCCAAAACGGTAGCAAGGAGATAAATTCTGATAAGAAACACTCAAAGAAGGGCTTCATATTTCTGCCCAGCCATGGACGAGACAGGCTGCAAGGTACTGGAAGTGGAGCAAGTGATGTCAGTACTGCCACCTTTTTCAGCGATATACCACGAATTTAAGATCAAAACTTACTGTGGAGCAGACAAAGCAGGACACCATATTCACAGAACTTGAGGAAATAATCAAAGCTATGGTGAAAGCAGCAACATCGACGTACACAAAAACAGCAATTCCAATAAAGGAAGGTATAAAAGTGCGTTGAACCTTTTGCATAAGTTCAAAGATAGCCGTAAAGGGATTAGAAGAAAGATGTGAAAATCTGATTTAAAAGACTTAGAGATCAGAAAAAAGGGAGAGAATCCCACACTCTATTCAATATATAGTATTGTGAAAAGCGTACTAACAGGCAAGCCCCGAAGGAGACCATTAACCCCTCTTCTAGAAAAGGAAAAAAAACAGGAAAATAAAGAGCTTATCCCTAGGATACGAATTAATGCTAGTGACAGTGGCAAACGTTATCATGAGGAGAAAACTCTCGTTAAGATCGCGGAAGGGTAGAGCTTTGCCGAGCTTCTAAAGAAGATAAGGACTGATTTAAAGCAGGAAGAGGATGAGATCACGGTCAAACGAGTCACTATGACTAAAAAAGGATACCTTATTCTTGAATTTAAGGAAGTAAAGGACAAAGAGGCCTTGGTTAACAGTACAGCTAAGACCATTAGAGGGTTAGGATCCATTAAAACAGGCGAGAAAAGGGTAACGCTCAAAATCCGGGATTTGGATCCGATTACCGAGAAGGCTGACGTCAAACTCGCATTAAATAGAATCTCTGGTTGCTTGCCACATATCAGAATGGTGACGTTGCTAAGAGTGAGTAAAAGAGGGCAGAAGGTAGCTTTGGTGAATACTTAAGAGACTTATGCCAGGTATATAGAAGAAATCAAGAGGCTGTGAATAGGCTTCACAAGCTGCCAAGTGAGGAGATGGGTTGAAGTCCTTAGATGCTTCTGGTGTCTGTGGTATGGACACATAGCCCAGAACTGCAACAAGGAGGACCAGTCAAAGCTATGCTTTCAATGTGGCAGCTGTAATCACCGTAAAAAAAGATCGCAAGGAGGAGGCCCTATATTTTATTTGTGGAACAGAAGGTGCCAAACATGGAGCAGATAGTGACAGCTGCTCAGCATTTAGAAACGCAGTAGAAGATGCCAAAATTAAGGTACCCACTAGAAGTACTCTAGACGTAGATAGAGTTTAAGAGGATGAAAGCTAGATGACCATTGCAGATCCAAGTCATGTTGACTTACCCGAGCCATCAGCAAGGGAAAGCAATGAAAATCGATATTTTCGCAAAACAGCAGTCGGCCTAACGAAATAAAAGGAATTCAACATTACAATGATAATGACACTCCGATGAAAGGCCACATCAATTATAAACACTAGCTGGCCCCGGGCTCGAAATATTAATGCGAAAGCGAATTTTGAGCCAGATGTCCCATGAGACAGGTCTTCTCAGTTTAGTGGGTACACTTATGCCGAGTGGCTTGAGACACACACTTGATTTTCTATCAGTTTTATACTCTAAAAAGACAATTTCAATGTAAGTCAAACTGAATTGCAATCGAAATATACCGTGATTTGTCATTTCTTTGGATAATGAAATTGGAGATATGTCTGTCCAAGTCGTAGAATAATTACTATGTTTTTTTTTCATCATGAAAAAATGAGAAGCTAATGTTTAGTATGGATATGTTTTTCCAGACCCTTCTGGACCATTATTAAAGTCTCCTTTTGTTTCGTTTTAAAGTTCTTTTTTATCACTATCTAGCTCAATAAAAAAAGTTTTGAAATCTGTTTTAAAACTTAGAATTGTCTCGTTTTCTTTTTTTATCTTTAATAATTAATTTTTGTTGTAATTGACTTTCGTGGTCCACGATTTTTGCATGATTTTTCTTCAAAGTTTAAAATTAATTTTAGTTGTAAGAAAATTTATTTTTCTCTTTATTTTTTTCCAAATCTGTAATTTTTTAAATTTTTCCCATAAATTTTTACCACAAATATCGTAATTAACTCGGCAGCATAATATTAATACTTATTTAAGAACTTAATAAGTTTGGAAATCGAGTTCAACTAAACCTAAAGCAGCAGAAGAGTCTTCAAATGTATATAATACATTCTATTAACTTTTTTTGATGTATCAAAAGATTCTGATATGTAAACGTTATTCAGAATTAGTTAAAAAAAAAAAAAAAAAAAAAAAAAAAAAAAAAAAAAAAAAAAAAAAAAAAAACACTAAGAGTTCTTGTGGAACACTTCATTGAGTCAACCTATGGTTAGATCTGTTTGAGCTCTTATTCACTGTATTTATGTTTTCGTTGCCTTATTAAAACATTATTATTCTGGAACATAACAAAACGAACTTTTTTAGCAAATCTATAGATTTTATTTATTTTGAACTAAGCTAGTATGGCTGTCTCAAAGTTTTTTATAGCTTTGTATGTATTGTTTTTTCCGAGTTCTATTTTTGTTTACTTTTAATATGTTTTGGTAAATTAAAACAAAATGACTTCGTCCATAGAGAGAAAACTCCTGCAATTTCTATGTTGCTATCACAGGGCTTTAAGAACGATTATCTACATGAGCATGTATATCTATTTATTATACAAAATTGTATACTTCCTTTTCTATGTACACAATAAGAAAAGTAGTATTGGAAAAACTATTATAACTATCATAAAAGTTACTATATTTTTTAAGAAAGCTGAGTCTTACTCAACATACTATAAAAATTACTATGCTACATAGTAAAACCAGATAATGTTGAAATTTGCTTTTCAGCATAGTAATTGTTACTTTGTTCAGAAATAATATTTTTACTCAAGAAAAAGTATAAATTAATAGGAAGCTCAAAACACGTCTGCTACGCAAACGTAATTATCCGTTTTACGGCCACAGAGGTACGAAAAATCGTATACACACCACGTTCGGAGGTTGAGAAATGTCCTAGATTTCACGTTAACTGTTTGTTCACGTGAAATCTGCGACATTCGTAACCTCGCTTACTAGTTGCGTAATGCACCATTAAAAACATCTGATTTGACTGGGAGTGGAATCTCCATCGTTGGCTTCCAAAGGTTCCGTAACCACTAGACCACTGTCTACTATCTCTATGATAGCATTGATAAAGTAGATATGGGGATGTGTACTGTTTATACACAATAAAGTTGAAAATCAAAGGGTTTCCTACAGACCGCAGTGTTGACCACAGATGTAATTAATCGATTAAAAATTACTTGGACGTATTAATTTTTAACCCGTATAAATTAGAGAATATGTTTCTTACTATGATGACGTTATTTTAAGTTTTAATTTGAAACTTAATTTGTGTGTATACCTATAAACATCAAACAAAATTACTTTCGAACGTAGTAATTTTTACTGTACTAAATAGCAATGCAGTGGAATTAGAAATTTTACTGTCACATAGAAAATTTTACTTTGAAATTTGTGACGCTCTAAAATGATTACAAGATAATTTACTATGTTATATGCTAAAAATTATACTATCCTAATTTTTACTATGTCAGACATTACAAGTTTTACTGTGCTGTGAACTAATTAGTGTAGGGTTGCTACATAATAGTTATTTAAAATATAATAAAAACTGCTATAAACAAGAATTTGCGTCATAAAGTGAGTATGTCTTAGCTTTAAAAAAAATATATTAATTATTAGTACACTAATAATACTTTCTTTGACATAATTTTTCTGAGTATATAATCAGAAACATACTTTGAATAGATGCGCAGTATTTAGTATTACTATGGCAGCTACATTTATACAACAAAATTTTATTATATAATACTACCATGCAGTTGTCAGCTGAAATTTTTTCCGTACTATTTTCTACGTTATGAATGTGATTACTACATCTAATACCATTTTTTCCGTATTTTATATAACCATTTTTTTTTAAATAGAACATTTCGTAAGTTTTTGTTAAAGGTTCTCAGTCAATCCTCTTAATGACTTTTAAGGCACGGACTATATTTATTTTAAGGTCCATGAAGTAAATGTCTTATAACTAATTTGTTGTTGCCTAAATAAAGTGGAATTCAAGCCAAATATGGTCTTCAATGTCTATAGGAGCGAATAACGTATTGTTTAGATGCAATATGGTACAATAATGTGAGAATGAAATAATGCTCTTTTTACAAATTTAATGGTGTAAACGTAAAAATTATTTTGTCTGAAAATCTTTAGCTTGTTTATCGATTTGAGAATTAAGTTTAGTTTGGTATCGACAGTAATATTCAGTATGTCATTAGGAGTGATATTTTAAGGAAATTTTTTTTAAACTCGCTTTATTTCTTTTTATTTTGAGTGACATGTAACATTAATTTATAAATCAGGTCTTCCAAATTCTTGCAGTATTGCCATTGCACCTTGAAAATATTTTGGTATGTACTTTAAACCATCAATTTATGTTTAGGGTAAAATAATGTTTTCTACCTTATGTTTTCAAAATTTTTTAAATTATTTGTGGTACCACTTATATGATCTTATGAACCTTGATAAGATGCAATCTTTGATTTTGCTTCTTAATGGACGAAGATTGAATTGGTAAAACATTAAGTTTTCGTGAAAATATGTAAAAAATATTTTAATAGTGTCTAAAGTGCAGAAACGTAATTTTTAGAAAAATTCTATTTGTGTATATGTAGGTGTGTGTGTATGTGTAGGTGTGTATGTAATAAATCATGTCTCATGATACCAACGACTGATTGTAATGTTCTGGAGCCTAATATCCTTCTATTCCAACACTTTATACTAATTAAACAAAATTTCTTAGACTTATACCTTACTAAGGTGTTATAACGATTTTTGATGTTAAAAAATAAGTTTAATAGAAACTTGAGAACTATCCAACTGAGCTTTGCTGCTTCTAAAAAGTATTTTTTATTTTAGTGAACATAAATATATTACGTAAAAGTAAAACAGTTTACTAAGAACTGATTAAAATACGTTACAAAACAGTAAAATTTTAAAACATCAAGCAAATCTCTAAAAATTTATATTTTTTGATCCCTGACAAAAAATTAAATCCAATTACTGTTTTAGTTAAAGTCTTAATGCGTTGTTTCGTTTAATAGCTACTATAATGCATAGAAAATCAAATAACAGATATTGCATCTCTTTTGTGATTTTATAAAAGAACTTGATGATAAACTTTGTTTTCCACCTAATCATTATTACGAAAAGTGAATAAACAGATTAAGGAAAAGATAAACTGCATGCTTTCTTAATAAATTAATGAACATAATGAACATAATGGTGAACATAAGTATATTTATTTTTAGGAATCTCATTAAAACCTTATCCAATCAAGAGTAGGTGTTACAGAATTTGGTAAATATCGAAATCAAAAATGAATATACAAAATAATATATAAAATTCATAAAAAATCGTGAATTCAACTTCCAGATAAGAAAGTAACTATCGTGGAAAATATCATGAAACAGTAAGAATTGGGGATCCTTCTAAAATTATGAGATCTTAATCAACTGTAACACAATAAAAAAAATTTTAATTCCTAAATTGTGATGTGTTATGATAATCAAATTTTCGCTAATGTGATTGCTTTTTTAGTGTTCTTACCACACTAACATGTTCAATTTTTTATATACAAATCATGAGAAAACTTTAGAAATGAGAACTTCTTTAGGCGCGTTAGACGAATTTGGATGGGAAGAAACTCTTAGTTCCGCGTCAGATCGCTTTCCTTTAAAAGCAAGGCGATCCCTGCAGAAAGTTACGTGTGAACGCGACAGACTGGAATGGCGGCGAGGGGGCAAAAGAAGAGGGAGCTGCTGCGCAGTGCGCATAGTGCACATTTGAATTTCGAATTAGGCCGTATATGTGTGGGTTAATAATGTACCTATAGTACGTAACTACCGAGTCAGGTACCAAGGTAACTTTAAACTAGTGTAACTACGTACTACATTGGTATATCGCTTTTTGCCACTTGTCAATGTATATACTGTAAAATGTATACAGTGCATGTTACAGTATTACTGCAGGAGTGTATAGTGTATATCCAATAGTACCAGTTACCCATGCATGTTCAACTAAGTAGTTGCATACGTGCGAGGCGATTTGTAGTGTATTTACGTGACTAGTGAATCACTATAGACTGATAGAATTAGACTTTTCAAAAAATTAATTCCTATAAGCGAATAAAAAATTGGATTAGCGAGATAAAAGTGGAAGAAATTGCTGCAACCCAAAACGAACCTCTGAATTTGTCAGCAAAGTGCCCAAAAAAATGGTAAAAGTGCCAAAATCACCTAAATCGCGAATAAATCGAAAACAGTAATAGATGGTAAAAAAGTTAAATACGAAAAAGATGCGCCTTTTCAAGCCGCACAAAAGTAGCTTATTAATTTCATTAAATAGTTTTTTTGCAAATTGCAAAAAATCGCAAATTTGGCCGTTTTTTGAGAAATTCATAACTCAGTCCCATTTGAATATGAATAGCTGAAAATTTTATACAATGTTCCTTTCGTAGTCTTTAACATATGTTTCAAATTTCAAGATGATACGATTAATAGTTTTTGCAAACCGTCGTGTTGAAGATAAAATGGTCTCTTCGAAAAATGGCTCCAAAAAAGTTTTGAGACCACTTACTGCCATTTTTCAAACGCGCTGCTCTTCGTCAAGAGTTAGTGTTCAACATGCTAAAATTTCATAATCTTATCTTGTTTATAAGTACTGTTAAAATTGCATCGAAAAACAGTGATTTTCGCAGGAGGCCGTCGGCAGTGCGTGGTGGGACGAGACGCCAAATTAGGCCACGCCCACTTCCTCGCTGAGCGCTCGGCGCACTTTCAAGCGTGTAGGTTTAAAATGACCACGCGTTGTAAAACCAACGATATCTCCGGAACTAAGCTTTAGAAATCGATGTTTTTTTTTAAATCTGGGGTAGCTTTCAATAATATTGAGATGACGCGTATCGACATATTAATAAAAATAATAATAGTCATGGAAAAACGGTACTTCTGAAAATTATTCTACTAGTTGTTGCAAATCTTAGTACTTTTTTAATAGATATTACATATTTTCATTTCCTGACTGTATGTATGTCATAATTATTGTCAGCATTGCAATAAATAACAATAACTATTATTATTATTATCAATATTATTATTATTATAATTGTTATTTATTGCAATAACGACAATAATTATGACATACATACAGTCAGAAAATGAAAATATGTAATATCTATTACAAAAGTACTAAAATTTGCAACAACTAGTAGAATAATTTTTAGAAGTACCATTTTTCTATGACTATTATTATTTTTATTAATATGTCGATACGCGTCATCTCATTATTATTGAAAGCTACCCCAGATTAAAAAAAAAAACATCGATTTCTAAAGCTTAGTTCCGGAGATATCGTTGGTTTTACAACGCGTGGTCATTTTAAACCTACACGCTCGAAAGTGCGCCGAGCGCTCAGCAAGGAAGTGGGCGTGGCCAAATTTGGCGGCTCGCCCCACCACGCGCCACCAACGGCCTCCTGCGAAAATCACAGTTTTTCGATGCAATTTTAACAGTACTTCTAAACAAGAATGCATACTTATTAATCATGGTTTTCAATGTCATTCATTTTTAAGGTTCTTTAATACATTTCAAGCCTTCTTTAACTGAATCAGTTATTCTCTAGCACACGTCATGATTGAAACTGTTCGTTGCAAGGCTGGGAGCCCCATTCACCAACTACCGTCTCAGTTAACCAGGATCCACTGATCCGCTTTAAGGTAAGTACTCGGTGAATCTTACATAGTGAAGCTGTAAAGGAGAAACAAACTTAAAGGAAACGGAACTTTAACAGGTAAGTGACACGAACCCATCTATACCTTAAACCACCAAAATGACTGAGTTTCGCGAAAAAAGATGATGCTTTTGACGCCAACGACTATTACGAAACACCACAAGGCGTTGGCAAACAGCACTATAAGCAGCCCCAATGCTTCCGAAAGGTGTGGTTTTTCTCCCAACTAGTCTGGTGCTAAAACAGCAGGCTAGAGAAGATCACTCTGAGGTATAATACGAGGCCGCTAGTTATTTATAAAGCACTTTTAATCATGCATGTAATTACCAGTTCTAGAAGACTTCACTGTCAGCTTATTAGATTGTTAATGAATAAACAAGCATAAAAATAGAGGTCCTGCGTTTTGAATAGTGACATTGTTAATTAAAAAATAATTACTATTATCCAAACAACTGTAAAAGCTAGAGACCTATGTAATAAGTTTAATTATTAAAAAGTAAGTAAGTGTCTTTTATTATATAATTAAAACTGACAAAGGAATTATACAATAGTACAAATCACTTACAGTTGTTAATATAGATATACATTGACAGAGTGACATAGTGGTAGGGATGCAGTTCCATCGATCACTGAAGTTGAGCAGCATTAGATACTGTTAGTGTTATATAGGTGGCCGTTTGAATCTCGCTGTTTTGCTTGAGCTATTGATTTTCAAAGGCTTATTAACTGCTGTTATAACGCTTCATAAATGAGATTAGAAGGAGTGCAGGAGGTAGACCTACAGTTTATAAGTACACATCTGGTTCGGACTCAGACAGTACACCAATTATTTTTAAGTGTTATCCCCTATCCCATTCTATTCTTCTTCCTTTCCTATTCCAAAGTGCTAGGTATCTTAAGTAGTGCATTTAGGATACAACCAGATGTATATCACTAATTTTAAAATGTATATCTATGTAGATCTTTTTTTTATACATTATCTTGCTCTACGTTCAGCTCCTTTTAATAAGGGCACTATTATTGGCACTTAGCACTTGAAAAAGGGACAAGAAAAGGGATGGGAGGCCACCGATTACAGGAGAGGAGTGAGAGGAAATGAGGCAATTTTTGCTGCTACAAGGTTGCCTAAAATCCTCTTCTAGGAGCTTTGCATGGTGAAAAAGCACATGTGAAAAATCACAGAGGTACTTGCACGAACAGTCGCACTGGCCGGGAATCGAACCACGGTCTCCCACGTGCCAATCCACAACCTAGCCAACTGAGCCACCACGTGCTCCATATCTATATAGGGAAGACCGATGAATGACAAGCTTACTAGGTAACTCTAGCACCTCAGTTTCTCCCGAATGATGAAATATTTTTAATTCAAACCTTGTAAATAAAAATTACTGATGCATTTACTTTTTTCCTCTCCAAGTAAAACACTAAGCAATGTAGCGTAAGTTTGATTAAAAACATGTAAAGTTTTATCTAATAAAGTGCCTGCTCTCGCATTTTTGATCACACACACTCGATACAAACGAACCTGTTTTAAACTATCTTATGATGCCTATTTTGTGGATTAAACATTGAGCTTCAACATGCTTTTTTAAATTTGCTCTAGGAGGCATTTTAACAACTAAAAAAATAATCACGTGTTCTATATTGGGAATGACTGGCACCTTAGGGCGGGGCACTACTAGCACGAGAGTTCTCTATATTATCGGTGAGCTCCAACCGTAAACAGACTTCCTAACCTTATCCAGACATGTAAACATTGTGATACACAGTGATACACTGTAATACATAAGGTGGTTAAGTTTTAAAATTTTTTTTGTTTAAGCAAATTTTGAAAATGGTGCGTTACAATGAAAAAAAAGTAACGAAGAGAACTGGGATGAGAACCAAATGTCACTCAAAAATCAAAACTATAATTCCAAAGTTACAAATTCAATGTAATTAAAAATATTTGTAATATGTATACATGTATAGATGCTCTCGTCATTTTTTAAATTTAATTTTATGTGTTGTTACGTCGGCACGAAGTATGATTTGAGTCTAAGCTTTCGCTTAATAACTTGGGACTCGCACTGGGG
Source organism: Copidosoma floridanum (assembly GCF_036245765.1). NCBI lineage: Eukaryota > Metazoa > Arthropoda > Insecta > Hymenoptera > Encyrtidae > Copidosoma > Copidosoma floridanum. The sequence goes on along the minus strand of NW_028321892.1, from coordinate 4,905,200 downwards.
GCGTAGGTGGAGCACGGGGCTAAAAGGGGTAGTTCAACTTAACGACATGGTACTCGCAAAGGGGCTACGATTGCTTTCACGCGACTAGGACCGACTGCTGTGCAATATTCCGATGTGCTTGCTCGCGGCTCTCTTAAGGTTGGTCAATTTTAAAAGGAGCGGCGTATCGAAGGGTATCCTGTTCGCGATCTAAAAACTATCAGCACCGTCACGAGTAAGAGTATCGTTTCTCGGTTTTACGTGGGGAAGAGATATTTGCTTTAATCTGATCGGTCCTTGTAATTCTGATGGTATTACTACCGCAGAGAGCAATGGTATACGCGTGGCTAAATTAATATTCCCGGTGATCCACGGGTACCAATACTATGCCGAGTGATGGTGTTCGCGCAAAACAACTTGATATTTCCCGGTGATCCACGGGTATCAATACTATGGCGAGTAATGGTGTTCGCGCAAAACAACTTGATATTTCTCGGTGATCCACGGGTATCAATACTATGGCAAGTAATGGTGTTCGCGCAAAACAACTTAATAGGAAGAAAGAAATTTCAGAAATTCGATAACTTTCCACTTACTTTTATTTAAAAAGAAAAACTTGGTACATGCGGTGAACCAGCGTAGAACAGAGACCGCGCTCAAAGAAGATCAAGTGGCAGTAGAGGCGGACTCTGTTGACCAGTTGATCGTTCGAGGGTGACAAACGAAATTCGACTGTGTCCTCGCTTCGTAGTAGACTAGGTTGTAGCAGAGGCGGACTCTCACTACTTAGTCTACTTGGAAGGGTACCGTCGAATGTCGTGTGCCGAACTCATTTTTCTCTGGGCCTCCGGGCCTTTTTATTGCGAGAAGTGGACCTTGGTCACGCGCTGGCTCGAAAAACGCAAGAAAACTTGCCGGGGGAAGATTTTGAAGAAAAGACAATAGCCGAAAATCTAATTGGCTAGAACTTCTCTAGTTTAGCCACTCAGAAATTGGCACATCCCACATCTGGCTTGTTCTCCTCTATGCGTCAAGAGAAGGGAAGGTGATTCACTTACTCATTCCCTTCCTTTCTTTTTTACATCAAAAAGTTACAAGATTTTATCATAACTTAATATTAACGTTAAGAGGTGGTATTATCATTATTAACGAAAATCGCTTAATATTAAGGTTTGATTAAATAGATGTTCAGTACCTCATGATATTAATAATAGTCTTAGAAGTAGTTAACTTTAGATAATAATAACTATAATAATTGCTAAATTTTCCGCTAGTTACACCTGTACACGTGAGCATTGATCGGACTAACAAATAATCATGAATGATTAATTAACAACAGCGGTTTCTGTGGTTAAAACAAGTATATCTATAGAAACAGTAGTGGGGTGCTCGTCGCGAACTATAATATTGTTAACTTACTTAGATTCACCGATAGTTTCCATTCATTGTTAGTAGTAAATGTATTTCAAAATGTTAGTAGCATTTGGTAAACTATGGTTGTCGTAGGAGAGTAAATTGGCTCAGGGTGCCCTAGGGAATCGGAAATTCCGTTACCCCTGTTGGGGAAAAGAGTGCGGACTCTCTCTCAACATCTCTGTGTTAGGAAAAGGAGGAAGTGCCATGACTTTCCCGTTTTCCTTTACATTTGGAACAGTGACAGTTTTTAACAAGATTACAATTTGGGCTATTGCAGTATGTTTATGAAATTGTTAACGCGATACAAAAGGGTTGTACAGTAAACCATGAGTCTGCGAACATGAATGGTAAAAATTGGATAATTCTTTGAAAGTCAATAAGATTGCTTTCGTAGGCTTATGTAATATCGTTGTTGGCTAATAGTGTAGCATATACAGGTTGTATTAGCCATATGTAATAATTCTAGCATTTGCTAATACTCTCGCTTAGTCTATGGGTCTTAACTCTACGTTATCCTAGTTTTTAACATCGCGTCTTTTAAACTCAATCCATGTATACTTATATCTAATATTAAACCTCAGCGCAGCTGTTCCCAGTTGAACTATTGTATCAATTGGTTTTCATAATTATTTCGTTCTTACTTTGCTCGTCGCTTCTGGTCAGCATAGGCCCTCGTGCATGTGCATGAATCATCGTTGGTTATCGTGCTGCAGCTACGAGTAACTTGCAGGTGATTCGTGCCTCTTTTTGGATACAAGTAGATCCTTGCTCGAATTACTTTCAAATCTTTATGGAGATTTCCTTACGAATGAGCGAGGAACAATTATTGGTAATTTTTAATTTACCGACATTACAGTGCACTCAAAAAAAAAAAAACTTCTTTTTTGTCATTCATTTTACGAGTTATCCTAACAAATCATCGTGATTTATCAGGCTTGTGGTACCCCACCCCCTGCTAGAAGTACCTTACTATGAGGCACTACTAGCAGTTTTCAGAGGTTTGGTTTGTGCCGTTCTTAAGCAAAAAGTTTTGTTATTTTAATAAAATTTGCTTGTGTTGTGATAACTACATTTTTTTTTCTTTAAAAATCGATTCTTTCGGTTAATCTTACTTTAAAATTAAAGCTGTAATTAGCTGTTGAAGAAAAAGTGTCTGTCATTCCCTGGTCTCCCCTAGATACAGCTGTTTCAGTGCAATTATTGCATTCCTAGGATTGAAAACTACTGCACTTTGTTGAATATAATATATTAGAAAAATTCCTGCATAAATTTAAACACCAAATACAGTAAGGCATCAGCTTTACCACTCTTTAGCATGTTAGTCCTCTACTAGTGCCACCCTGGATTAAAGTGAAATTTTAATGGCCTGCATATTTTTAGTTTGATCTGTTCGGAAAGTAAATTTTAGTTTTTCAATGAATAATTGTCACAAAACGAGTTTATGAATACAAATGCAATAATAATGGTTGGGGTCAACAGTCTACTAAGAAGTATATAATCATGCACAAACTACCTTGATCAACACTTATAATAGTAATTAGTATATATTACTAATTACTATTAGTATTAATTTTCACGTGAATATAATGTATTTCCGTAATATATTAGGAATAAACATTAAAAGTGTAAAATACCACTTTTTAATTAGAATTACGTACTAAGTGAAAATTGATAAAGTAAACGGTAGTACAATCGAAAAAATTGGCTGGCGTTTGAAAAATGTCTGTGGCAACTATTTACGGTAAAAATAGGAATAAAAAATTTGTTTTACATAGGCTACACTGTAAATATTTTTTACAAGAAATATTATTCGCTATGCGCCTATATCAGGTGGCGCCGTCGAATGAGAGAAATTGTCCCTCACTAAAATCGCCAGAATGCATCGAGCCTTATAGGAAAACTTTTAAATAAGTTAAAAAAAAATTTATTAAAAAAAGATTGACCAAATGAATCAGTAATTTAAGTGTGTATTGTGTTAATGTACAGTAATAAGTTTTGGTTGGTGTTGTCATACGTACTACAAGATTTAAAAAAATAAAAACATGGATTGTGACTGTGCTAACACAACATATATATGTGTATACAAATGCTTGCACTTGTATGGAGCTTGAGAAACACAAGTACTGCTTACATTTATCTATTTCTCACAACACAGTGTTCTATAAAAATTAATACTAATGACAGGTTAGGTTAACTTTTACACATTTACACTACGTTTCCATAGATTACTTGTATTTTTTTAGCTTAACACAAGTGTAAGCATGTATATGCACTCAAATATGCTATGTTCTCATAGTCGCAATCCATATTTTCATTTTTTTCAATCTTGTAGTACACATGGCAACACCAAACAAAATTTATTACTGTACACTAACATAAGACACACTGAAATCACTGATTCATTCGGTTAATTCACTCTTAATGACCTTCTTTTTAATTTATTTAAAAATTTTCCTATAAGACTCCATGCATTCTGGCGATCTTAGCGAGGGACAATTTCTCTCACTCAATGGCGCCACCTGACATAGGCGCATAGTGAATATAAGAGAAGGTAAGGCATCCATAGCACTGTAACTTTATTTGGAGATTGTGAGGCGTATACGTAGAGTTATGAAATAAAAAAAAAAATACCATTATGTAGGAAAATCGCTTGGGAAAGTATTGCCTGGCTATGAAAAAATTATTTAAGTTATGTAACTCTCCGAAAAATCAATATCAAAACTCACTAATCTGCTATGTCATGTCCCAGGGTAGGGCACAGCATAGCATAGGGGTGGGCATGCGTGACGTGATGATTTTGACTAGTGTAAATGAAACTAACAGATAATTTAAAAAGATTTATTATCAAAATTTCATGTAAAATATCTGAACCAGACAGTTTTGACGTTGCCATCCGGATGGTGGGACTGAATTTAGTCGATTTACTTATGTTTAATCGTGTGCTGGAAAAAAAAGATATGAGAAAAATTAATTTTTGATCGTTATTGTTTTTTATCTGGTTTTCCAAGTGCAAAAGCCAACTAGAAACAGACAAAATTTTTATCAATTTTTATTAGACACTTCTAATTAGAAGTAACAGTGGAAGAAGAGTTATTCATACAATTATAACTTGGTTAGTTTAATACTATACTTGGCGTAACATTTTGTAAATCTTTGGTAGTACTAGCAACGGTCTTACCATCAATTAAAATTTTTTCACTAGCTAACTTGAGACGAGCCTAAAATTTCGAGCGCTCACCCAGATTATTTAACGACTAGAAACTTCTATAATACCATTAAAGTAACTTAAAAAGAACCACTAAATGTGAAAAAATCGTTGAAAAAGTTATTTTATTACTTTAAAACTGGAAAGACTCGACCAACGTCATTTTATAGTCGTAAAATTTTGTTTGTAAGTTTCTCACAAATCCTCTGGGCAAGCGCTCGAAACTTCAGACTTGTTTACTACAGATTTCAAATGGCACAATTGCACATCCCGTGCTACACTGTGCCCCACCCCAGTGGCCACGCTCTGCCCTATGTTAAGATTTTGATTATTTTAATCATAACTTCTTTTTAGTAGCTCGAACAAAAGCTTAAAACCTTGCAAATTAAAGCTGAAGAATTAAACTATAAAATGCATATTGTAGAATAGATAGAGTAAACATACTTTTTATATGGTCAGCTATTAAAAAATTAGGTACGGTCATTTTTTTCTGCTTTAAACTAAAAAAAATTGTTTGAAAAATTCGTTGATCTCAACTGTGTAAAAGAAAATTTGTAAAAGAAAAATAGTAGGTATATCAAAGAAGTATTTAAAAAAATCAGACCCTTGTTCAGCACACTTTCCCTTAAGTGTACTGGAAACATTTTTCAGGAACACACATTTAATTCGCCAAATGCATTCCTCATTAATATTTAATGCAAAACAATCAATTTAATGTTGACGAATTCTTATGTATGACTTCCAACTATTGATGTTTTTGCAAAAATTTTACACGCATAATTTTTTAATGTTTGATTTGATCCTGTAATACAGAAGACGTAATTAACTAAAACAAAAGCGAGCATAGCACTTCAGACAAAAACAAGTTAACAGAATACATGATGAGCTCCAAATATATTAGTGAGTGTTGAAACAAGAAATATTATTGAAATCTTGTTTTCAGTTTTGGAGGTAATGCTATAATATAAGACAGTAGTATCTTTTTTTTATCGCTACAATGGATACAAATACATATTATTCTACCTTTTAAGAAAGTCTGGAAGATTTAAGTGATTACTGTCAGGGTTATAAAAAAAAGCAGATCTCCTACGTAATGGATTCTTTATTGCTTGATTTTGACGCTGTTGTTTCAATCTCGGTAAATGTTGTGCGTCAATTTCTTGATGCCTGAAATTGTATAGATTTGAAGCATTTAAGATTTTCCTTCCAATTCGTCTCATTGCGACCAGAGGCATAGCTAAAACTTCTGTAAGCTCTAAAGGCTGTTTTTTGTCAACTTTGTTAAATTGTAGTATATTTGTTGGCAAAGAGGTTCGACTTTAAATGACCCTAAGAAGGACTGGTTAGCTAAAGTCTTTCTTGACTAAAGTTTCTAGCAAACGTGACTGCCGGGATACCTCAGGGTAATCTTCTCTGGCCTACTGTTTTATCACCCAACTGATTGAGAGAAAAACTACATTATCTGAAGCCTTGAAGTTAGTTGTAGAGCTCTTTTCCAACGTCTCCTGGTGTCACGTCGAAGACGTTGATGTCTAAAGCACCTTTTTTTTGCAGAGTCAGTTGTTTTGGTGATCTAAGATAAAGAGATTGATTCGTGATGCTAGCCTTGAAGACAGTCCCGTTCGCTCAAGTTTATTTTGATTGGGAGAAAAACTACATTGTCTGAAGCGTTAGAGCTAGTCGTAGAGCTCTTCCGCAACGTCTCCTGATGTGACGACAGAAGAGTATTGTCGTTAGCTGGGATACCCAGCTGCACGACTTACATCTACATTTTAGATGCACTGACATGAACGACAATGGTATACAGCAGCTTGTTCTGAGGTATTATAACCAGACATACTCACTTCAATGGCAGGTAGCTTTGTTTTTACTTCTAGGTCACCTAGGAGATTCTACTGAGCTAAAGTGAAAATTTAGCATATTTTTTGCGTAATTTTTTAAAATTGATAACAAAAAACTATATTAAAACTATCTAAGACGTGTCAAGAATCAGCCTGCAAAATTTCAGCAAAACTGGTTGAATGTTTTTCGTGGTTAGCAATTACAATGTTTTTTTTTTACTTTGCTTCATGCATAACTAAGACAACCTGCATTTAAAATATTTTGTCCTGCAGTAAACTTCTTCTTTCTATCATCTACATAATGAAGTTAGTTAAAAAAAGACATCAAATAAAACAGTTTTTGACACTGATCTGTCGATTGCACAATATATTTAAACTCATGTCCTACATCTCCGTAAAGTAGTTTATTTACCACTTAAAAAAAGCTTTTAACAAAAATAAATGTTAGGTAAGTTTGGTGTGTTAAGTTCACATTTTGTAATGAATTTCTGAAGTTTTCATACACTGGCTGTGGACAGCTTTCTTCCTCATAAATCTGTAACTTAAAAAAGCTCTGAAATAAAGATATAAAAACAGTAAAGTTTTTTTCTTTATTTTTGGTGCAGCATACACTTTGTATGACATCCGTAGTATAATACTGTTTAGTTCTTATACTTTAACAAAATCAAATGAAGTATTATTGACTTTTGTCCTAACATTTTTGTATACTTTCGACATAGCAAGGCACGAATGTATTTGATGTGAGGTTTGCAGAATGTACCAGTCAAAAGTCAATATTACTTAGTTTGATATTGTTAGAGTACTAGTATTAAACAGTATTATGCTACAAATGTCAAACAAAACGTATGATGCACCAAAAATAAAAAATAAAAACTATACCGTTTTTAGATTTTTATTTCAGAACTTTTCAAGGCTACAGATTCATAAGAAAGAAAACTATTCACTGCCAGTGTATGAAGGCTTTAGAAATTCCTTACAAAATATGAACTCAACACATCAAACTTACGTAACATCTCAGTTTTGTTAAACGCTATTTTTAAGGGGATATCATAACTTTTCAGGAAAACACCATCTTCAAACGCTTATTTAGAAAAACCTCATAACATTAGATATCGCTCATATTAGAAATTATTGCATAGAAACGAAGTCTGTGCAACAGAACTACTGTGATCTACAACGGTCTCACTAAATTTCGACTCAAATTTGCTCACTAAAAGATGTTTTGAGTATGTAAATGAGTGCAGAGGTTAATTTATACAAATAGTTCATAAATTCACCAAATAAAATAAATTGTCTCAAAAAATAGAGCTTCAGAGTTTTTGTCTACAATGCTTTTGTCTTTTATTTTTTTCTATTTAACTACTTAACCTTATAATCCTCAGCAATGTATTCTTTAAGCTAATTACATGGAATAAATTACTTTTCCCAACAAAATTTTTAGATAAAATACTTAGTCATTATACACATAAAGAATCCCTAATTTGTTATTATTTAACAAGCTTTTATCAGTATGTCGTTTTTATGTATCGATTAAATCCAAACATTACAAATAACAGCTATTTAATACCTAAGAAATTTTTACAATAAAATATTATTTATTAGGAAAACACATACGAAAATCGTGAAAGTGATAATAAGTTACTAAAACAAATGTTTTTTACCAACGATTTCTTATTTTACTACTACTTAAAAAATTGATTATTAATGTATGACTATTAACTTTCCTACTGAGTTAAATGAGGCTTAAATTTACATACAGTTATTTAGAGAATTCCAGGAAATAACTAGAGTTTCCTATTTACTCGATCAGATTATAATGATACTGTTGCAGCTGTGTTACATGATTTATTTTAAATAGCTAAAAAAAGTATAATAAAAAAATTAAAAAAACTTTTTGCTAGTAATTAACTTATGTATTGCAAATTTTAATTTAGACACTGAAATTAAGATGATCACATTTGAGGCATATGAAATTCAGGGTTAGGACAATAGGATTTTAAAGTATTCCAGATCTTTAAATTTTCATTTATATTTCAAATTTGCTACCAAGTAGTTATCCTAGCTTAGCAACACTACATTTTGTCTCTCGTTGTTTAAATGGCTGGGTATATTTTACATGCTTATAAGTGCATACATACATATTTGACTTCGATTTGCTACATATATTTTATTATTTGTATTACTGATCATTTAGGGGACGATTCTACTATGAGAGAGTTATATCGCGTTTTTATGTCTTCTTACATGTCTCGTTTTCGTTGTTCTAACGACTTTTTGACCTTTCTTTTCGGTATAAAGCTGTGGAGCAGGATGAAAGAGCCTGAATTAAACCAAAATATATCAGGCATACCGGTAAAAATACTTATTTTTCGGTATTTGAAAGTTCGAGTATGCAAATATGAAGTAAAGAATAACGCGGTCGCCGAGGCTTCGTCTGCTTTTTCAAACTTACCTTATCGCGCTCCCGCACGACTTGATTTGTCTACGCATGCATGTATACTCTACGTATATACTTTATTAAAAAGTATCTTTCTTTATGTGTAAGGTTGTAAGGACATATTTTTTTGGTCTCCCGTGCTCACCACACCTTACTCACAGTGAATTCGTTTAAATTTACCTATTTTAAAGAGTTCTCATTTGTATTTCAGCCGCCTGCGCCTGATCTCATCGCCCTCCAACCAACCAAATGATACTTCCCGCATGAATTCGATTGTTGTATCCATTTTTTACGTACAAAAAATTTTTTTCATGTTAAAAGCCCCCCCTCCCATAAGCTCCACGCAATCCTCACCCTTTACATGAACTGAGTATTTTTCGTACTTTACAAAGATTCCCTACACGCACCCCACCCCCCTCACGAATTTTATTCTGTTATCCGTATTATATGTTAAAAATTTGTTGACTTAATTTTAAAACATCCTTATGTGGACTACTTCGCTGTTTATTTACTTGAGAGTATTATGATTTGGTACATCATTTTCATATACAAGAATATATTTGTTATGTCTTAACAAATTTCTTCGTAAAAAATGTTTCCACTAGTACTATAGTTGTTTGAGTTATCAAGAAAAAAAAGTACTCACTTGAATAAAAATCAATTAGATCGAAAATTTAACTTTCAGGTTTATTTATTGTTATTAAAAACGTTAAAATAAGTAAATATTTTCTACACGAAACAAAAAGTTTAGAATAATTATTTCCGGAGTATAAAATATAATGAGTGATCATTTAATCTGTGACAACTTCTCCTTCAACATTGAATGTACATAATTTCAATATTTTCAATATTGTACGATCATATGGTCTATCATTATAACTCTAATTTTTTATTAACATTACTTTTGCACCTATTTCTGAATTCACTGTATAATCAGATTTGTAAGTATAATTTAACTATCTTTATAAGAGGCAGTGCCCACTCTATGATACGTTACAATATCTCCTTTGCTGTTATTTAAGATTTTATTGATTACTGGGTTTGAAATTTTAAAAAATATTATTAAGCATACAGCATATGTAGTCCAATTTTTAAGACTGTAAAAATGTTTTATCACGCCATTTTCAATGTGTAACAATAGTGTTCACAAACTTTTATGTGTTAGCGTATAATAGTTTGTAATTAAAAAGTATTGAAATGTCTATAAATGTAATAATTTAATTGATTCAGATATTATTATACTTCTGCTACTATTTTAAAGCACTTGTAAAATATGACAAAAATCTTTACCAAAAACTAATAGTTTATTCCCAAATGGTTGCTCATTATTGCATACATCTTATGGATTTCTATCAACAACTTCTGATGCTGTCCTTTGAGTCATTAATGCTCCATCCTGTTAAATTGAATTTTCTTTCCTTAATTTTTTCTAAAAGTTTCAAATTTTATTATCTAGTAAAATATTTGTTACGCGTCAAAAATCTTACATAAATGAATAATGTACGTTAGAAAATAAATATTTACTATAAATATCATACCAATCAAAGAAAACTTTAATCTTATTGGTGTTCAGTAAAGCACTGAGTATATATGCTTATATCGTTTTGTTGACATACGCAGGGGTAGATTATTGCAACAATATTTTGTCAAATTTTCTTCGGCAGTCACATCACAGAAAAACTTCGAAATAGTTGGTCCATGTTTTGTCATTATCATTAAGCATTATTCGATGATATGATTCGTTGACTCCAGTTTCAGCTGCCGATAGTAATGAAAGCTTATACAAGTTGTTGGTATTTTTTTTTAATCATCATGCATCAAAATTTTACTAACACATTTAATTATTTAAACAAATAGAAAAATATCAGCGCAGGTTCCTCGGATACACATCAACCAATCATTGCCCTTGTACTAGTGCATACAATGTCAAGCTTATCGCACATGCATTGCACTAGCGAAGCTCACCTAAAGACAATTGATCCGGGACCTCAGAGTAACCTCATTTCACCACTAGATTATAGCACTGATCTGCTACCAAGCGTGATAACAGGGTTAGTTTCTTATAAAAATATTTCCAGGAGACAGAAGATTTACAAAAGTTAATTACAATAGCGATAATGGCTCTCCATCATCAAGAACAATAATCAGAAATAACTAAAAACTTCACCACTGGCCCTTTTCAGGGCCATTAAAAGTATTTACGTTTTGTACTTAACCATTAATCTCGTCGGTTCTTTTAAGGGCCACTGAAGTTTGAACTAACTTGCCAACAAATACATGCTTACTACCATTTCCGGAAAGAGCTCTGCAACTAGCTTGAAGGCTTCAGACAATGTAATTTTTCTCTCAATCAGTCGTGTGATAAAACAGCAGGCCGGAGAAGATTACCCTGAGGTATCCAGGCAGTCACGTTTGCTAGAAACTTTAGTCAAGAAAGACTTTAGCTTACCAGTCCTTCTTAGGGTCATTGGACGTCGAAGTATCTTGCCAACAAATATTTGATAACTTAATAAAAAAAAAAAAAAATAGCCTTCAGGGTTCACAAAAGACTTAACTGTGCTTAAACTCGCAAGAAGTCGGATTGGGAGAAAACCTTCATGTGCATCTAACGAATACAATTTTCTGCGTCAAGAAAATGATGCTGAACATTTATCAAGATTAAAGCAGCATCAAATTTGATAAATAAAGAATTTGTTGAGTGAAACATAAGCTTATTACTATAACCCTCAGTAATCTCTTGAATTTTCCAGACTTTTAAATAGGTAGATTATGTATTTGTATTTTTGTAGTGCATAGATTGTAGAAATGTAGAGATTAGACTCTATGACTTTGTTTCTGTAGTAATAAAGTTGTGAGATAAGAGAAGAAATATTTTTTTATTATGTATTTTTTGTGAGTTTTAAATCTTTACAGCTTCAAAAAAGAGCCCTATTTTTTTGTTTTGTTCTATTTATTACATAGATTATTAATCACTTTTGTATTTGATTAAAGTTTATTAGTATTGTTTCTTATATCTTATTAAATATTGTGTGAAATGAGTAGCGTAAAATTTCTACAACATTTCTTTTCTAATTCTAAAATTTTATTTTAACGTAAAAGATCATGTAGGAGACATTCTAACTACATACATGGTCTATGGCTAAAATTTTGTTTTGGATTTCTCCTCACTCAATGCCAGCCTCCAAATAAGTTGGCTTGATTTGGTCCACTGTGACCTATTTGGATCCTCCTACACACTTAATCATGCAGGTCCGGTGATCTGTTTGGCTGAGGACCTTGTGTTGGTCTACGTCGGGATGCTCTAAAAGTGAAACGCTAACTGCTAGAATGTCTTCAAGCAGGCATCAACCTAAGAGATAACAACAATCATCTGAGACTATGCACAAAACTGATGTATATTCGTCCTGAATTACAATAGTAACGAAGAATTGTCTTAGAATACGGAGTTTTGTACCAAACACTATCTTCACAGGTAAGATTTTGAGGTTCTCAGTAGGTAAACTAGGTGGGTACGGTGCCGACTCCCCCCCCCTGGCCACGCTCCAAGGCCAGCTATAGCCTTGTAACTAGGCAGGTATGGGGCCACCTCCCCCCTCTATCAGAGTTTCGTGCTATTGCACGCCCCTTCAGCCCCTCCCCGCGGGAGCTGGCAGATTGATGTGCTCATACCCACCGACCCTGTTAGGGTCTTAATCTGGCAACCTCACCCTAGTTGGAAGCACCAGATTGTTAAAAAAATTTGTGTAAAAAATTATATTAATTACTATTAAAAATATTTGACTGAGGAAAATTCAAATAAGCACGTGCATATATACTTTCTTATCGACGACTGTAAGTGTGAATCAACATTGTGAAGTGCAAATTTTTTTGCCACTGCTTCTGTTCATCATCGTTTTCCATAATTTTTTTTTATGTACGTGAAGTGCGATACATGATTTCACACATCAAGCTTAAGAGTATGCGCTCTAATATTTTAAACATATCTCAGTAGCTCAAGAGTATGCTCTCTAACCCCTTCACTGACGCTTCTTCATCGTCATCGACTTTGTTGTTATCGTCATTGCATTTGACCTCCTCATCATCGTCATCAAAAATTTTTGAGGAAGAGTTCATGGGCGTGCTGCCAGATTCATCAGCCTCAGGGAACTCTCCTTTTTCGACTGCCGCTATACCTGCAGCTTTTAATACTGTAGAAAATGACTTGATGCTTTCAGTATCATCATCCTCAAACTCATCTCCTCAACAACAAAAAACAATCTAGTTGAGTTCAACATCTGCTGCTGTTTGCTCATTAGCCAATGATGATGATAATGATAAAGAAAAAGACTTTGGTAATGCTGCAAGAGTGCTAGAGATTTCGGACATACACTTAATTGTGAAAAAGAAGCCTGATAAAAAAAAGTTTCAAAGTGTTGAGATCAGTGAGAAACTCTTTATTGAAGCAGCTTATCAACTACAGTCAAATAATTTTGGAGCTAAGGGTATCGAAGAAAATTCATCTAATAATACTGCTTATCAACAGCAAGCTAACCTTCAATCATCTGTAATTGATCTCACTACGTATTATACCGGGGACATTACTGATACTAAATTACTGTATCTTCATAGTAATGAATAATACTTTATCCTGTCTCAAGTAAGTTTTAAGTATTATCAAATGGAATATACAAATTTTAAGATGTATTTTTTATTTAAGAAACAAATGGAGTACTTTCAGCATTAATCCCTTGAGCAAAACCAACCTGTAGAAGATCTTCCTTTGCATGGTGAACAACCGAATAGAGATGTTGGTCTTCCTAGTATAAAGGATGTTTCTTTACTCAAAGAGCAGTAACACTAGAAAGTGAATAAAGTATGATAAATTACCATCATGAAATTAAAAACTTTTTTTTATTACGATCATCAGCAACTACTTGAATAAAATCAACATCAATTACTCGAGCCAAGTCAACATCAAGTACTCGAACCAAATCAACAAAAATTTACAAAAGTGGAATGTAAATCAACAGAGCCAGTAGTCCTGTCAAATAAAGATATTGCCTCAATTTCAGAAATTGATAACCAAGGTTTATCCAGGGATACTTATTGCATAACACCAGCATCTACTATAACTGAACCAATTTGGGTTTGTGAGAGGTATGAGTCAGATCCAAGGCGGTGCTGTGATCTTCGACTTCCTTTATTTGATGTAAAAGTTAGTTGAAATTTATTGTATTAATAATCTTAAATCTCACAAAGCAATTATAAAGTCTTAGCTCTTTTTTATATTGTTATTTACTTTGACAGTGGTTAGCAGAAGCAAAGAAAAATCTTTAGCAATCGTCAAGTAGTAATGTCAAAGAAATCTCTACTGCTCCGGCTATTTTTAGTAACTTTGAGGTGTGCATTTCATTTATGAAGGCTCAATTATAATTGCACTTGAATTTATCTAAATTCTTTCCAGGTAAACAAAAATACGTGTCTAGCAGTTACCTGCTCTATCCCTTCGAAAATTTTTACTGCTTCGACAAATTTGGGTAATATTAAGGTTTGTACTGTTAGTTTTTGATTTTTCTCTAAATTTCCATGTAACTCATAACCATCCTGATGACAACTCCTTTTTAGTTGATGCAACAAGAACTATGTATAAAAACTTCAAGAAATACCATTAAGACATCCATCCAGAGAAAATTGGCTCCTTCAAAGCTAATCTCTGGTAATGAAGATGAACATTTATCCTTCACTCAGCAAAAAGAAAATATGTTAAAGATGGCTGCTGATAGTCAAGAGCACGTACAGAGATCAGTGTAAGAAAACCAATATATGTGGTCATCATCCACATGTTTCCAATTCAGCTTATCTTGATGAAATAAAGCTAAAAGATAAACATTCTCTCTCACAAGGTATTTTGGTACTTGTCCGTATTACTGGCATAGATAAAAACAGTCCACATTTTTGTGTATTCCCATACAGAAGAAAGCTCTTACATTGTTCTGCTTTTCACAAATTATGTGGTCGAAAATCATGATAGAGTTGGGTAGTGCAATATCTGGGGATACAAGTGCTTTATGTTCACTAAATGTAAAAAATTTTAGTGCTAGTAGACTGTTTGTATTACCACAATTAGATGGGCTACAGAATACGACTCGAATATTGTCTGGAAGTAATTCACCATGTCGATTCAAACGTTTTTCCTGTTTTACAACATCGTCAAAGTTTGGAACTTGCAATTTTTCAGTTCGCTTTTTGAACTGCATGTCTGCATGGTATGATGGCTAGATATCGACTGATGTGATAATTGGATGCGCAGTGCTTTTATACCCTATAAATACAATGCTTTCAGACGAAGGAGCTTAGTCGTTATTCAACCACCGAAAAGTGATAATCATTCATCATGCAAGAGGATGTGGTCTTTTAAATAAGGTTATAAATACTTTACCTGTATAGTTACACATACCAGGCTACCAGTAATGCGGTCATGACACTAAGCTTGTCAATCATCTGGCTGGAGGTGATGAGGGAATAAATCCACTAGTTGCAGCGTGCAAGGAAAACGATATAGCCTATTCTCAGAATCAAAAAAATATCGAGGCAAGGAACTCAGCAGGTAGAATCTTAGCTGAAAAAGCTTGGCAAAGAGTCAAAACCAGAGATTCAAGTTTTGGAGAAATAGCAGCTGCTCTAGCTATTGCAAGTACCATGAAGCTTAAAAGTAAATTGGGTATGAGTGTGAAAAGTAAGAAGAGACCATGCACTGCTTTAAGGACAGTTATTAAAGCTGTATCACAAAAAATAAATAGAAAAGATAGACATAAAGTTATTACTTCAGCTTTAAAGAGGGCACATTGTGCAGTTAAGAAAGCAGGTAGTGAGAAAAGTGTAAAAATACCACGTATCTTACCTCTCCCTGTTTGAACTAATGATGCTCTACCTCTAATACCCTTATTTGCTGGCTTTAGTACAACCAGTGTACTATTTAATGGTGTAGCTGGAATATTAAAAAGTATAAGTGCAAGTAAGGCTGCTAAACAGCAACTGCAAAAAAGCCAAAGACAAAATAAAACAATGGAGGCCATTGTACTTGGGAAATGTCTAAAATTTCAACCATATAAAACTGGATGAGGTGTCTACTTGAAGCCATATGCTGGAAAAAGGTTTGAAAAAAAGCTCGAAGTAAGACTACCCACTGGAGCTCTGACGAATGTTGATTTATTAAAATATACTAAAAAGTTCAAAATCCTCAATTTCCGGGAAGAAATGACTCACCAGTTGATGGACCGTGTCATGGTGAAACTGCTGTAATTAATCTTGATGATAAAGATGGTCCTAGAACACACTGGGTGGCGTATCAAAAACGTGGTAATGATGCTGTCTATTTTGACAATTTTGGTGATCTACAACCACCCATTGATTTAATGCTGTACTTAGGAATTGCCAATATCAAGTATAACCATGTCAAATATCAAGATTATGATTCTCATAATTTTGGTCAACTGTGCTTCAAATTTGTCTCAAAAAGTATATACGGTAATGTCATAGTGCAAAATCATTCATTCGCTTTTAAAAAATCATGGAAGAAACATTGACACTAAGTTTGTCTGTAACTTCTTCTGTATTAGAAATACAATATCTTTCACCTATCGAGTTATCATCAAAACATAATTACGTTCTTGGCTTAGTAGAACTCCTAACATTTAATTCGATTCCAAATATTGATGTAGGTAGTAATCAATTTTACGTGGCTAATCAAGTGGTCATCTTTCCAACAGACAGCTACAAAATTCGAGATATCGAGTCATTTTTAGTTGACGTATTACAGTCTAACGATATAACTATTGATATCAAACCTAACAATAATATACTTCGTAATGTAATCACTTGCAGTCATAAAATTCATTTAAGACCGAAAGATTCTATAGGCCGTCTCTTAGGTTTCACTGAACGTGTTCTTGAAGATAGCACAACCCACAGCTCAGATTTACCTGTAGCTATTCTTAAAGTCAACGTACTGAGAGTTGAGTGTAATATCACTACTCAAGCCTCTATAAATAGAGAAAAATTTTATACCTTTCACAAATTTTTTCCAGCTGTACCACCAGGTTATAAAATCATCGAAGTATCATCACAAAATATCTATTTACCAATTGGTGGACGCACTGTTGACTATATGCAGCTTCACATTGTTGATCAGGACAGTCATTTAGTAAATTTTCAAGAAGTCACAACCGTGAGGTTAAATATAAAACCTTCATCAAAATGGGGATCATACAACAGTAAAAGCTATATAAGAAGTTCAAAATGTGCTCCAACAGTTAGTCGACAACGAACAATCAAACTGTCAACACGTCAATGACAACTAACACATGAAAACATTCAGTGTCTAAAAAGCTTAGGATTAAAAATAAAAGGCCATGGTGGAAACTAACTTGCATATTCTTGTGTTGTTGCGTAAAACATGGAAGAAATTCTAAGCATTCAGTCTCCTGTCAACTTTGATGAATCCATAGCACACTATGAGATTTGTGCTCATTAGCCATATGCATCCGCAACTTACGGTAATAACGATGAAATAAGTATATCAATTCAACATTTGGATCTATGTCTGCTACCATCTCGCATCTCGTTACTTATTTATGGAAAATTAGTTAAAGATGATGGAAATACAGCAACTACGAATACTAAGCTGGTGAATAACGCCATCTTCCACTAATTTGAAGAAATTAGGTATGATATGATTGCTGTTACAATAGATGAGTATAAGAATGTGGGTCTAACAACCCTCATGAAAAATTGGTTAACACTCAGTTCAGATCAAGAATGCAGGTTGGAAGGGTACCCATGCTTTAAGTCCAACATAGGGTAGCTACTTTAATGTCTTGATTCCCCTCGGCATCATTTTATTTAGATTTTGCTGAAGATGAATCAAAGATTGTGGTCAATTTAAAACACGAACTTATACTTACGAGATCAAGAAATGATGTAAACGCAGTTATTCAAGATGCTAATCCTGCTGCAAATGCTAATGAACTGCTGACTTGGGAAAAGTTTAAAATAGTAATACTGAAGCTTTAATGGCTTGCGTCCTATGTAGTGATGTCAGATTCTCATAAAATTCGTCCATTTAATTATTTGCAAAAAAGAATTAATATCTATGAGCTTCCGTACTTGGAAGCTCTTTGAATATCCACTATTATCTACCACATCGAAGCATATCTGGACAGTCAAGACATCTAATAAGCTGGAAAAGCCACGTTACATTATACTGGCTTTCCAAACAAACCAAAAGAATCAGAGAACTGATAATTCTAATAAGTTCGATCACTGTAACATAAGAAATGTGAGACTCTATTTAAATTCACAATATTACCCTTATGGTGAACTCAATCTCGATATGACGAACAATCAGTATGCATTATTGTATGACATGTATGCTCATTTTTTAAATTCATATTGTAGTAAAGATCTCGCACCTTTGTTAAACAGACATGATTTTGAAAATGTCACGCCCTTGATTGTGATTGATTGCTCCAAGCAAAACGAAATATTAAAAAATGCCCCAGCAGATGTACGATTAGAATTTGAATCTCCCTCTAATTTTTTCGCCAATACATCAGCCTACTGCTTATTTCTGCACGATCGTATTGTTCAATACAGTCCAATGAGCGGAGATGCTCAGAAACTCATGTGAAGCTATAAAATCATGCGCATGGTTCAGCTAACATCATTTGTCGTTCAACCATCATGGAGAAAGGTCCGCAGAGTAAAAAAGAAGAAGATAATAAACGATTATAAGAAAAGTGGGAAAAATTTAAGTAGAGACACGCAAAGAAATAGGCCAAAAAAAATTCAAAGGAGAAAGATAAAAAGTATGAACTATTCCGAAAGTTTATTTTTCAAAAAACATTTACCGACATGTCGCATAATCCGACCATTAGCAAATTTACAAGCGATGTGAAGTATCGAAAACTTTTTTCTATGGATGATCATGAGAAAAAATCTTAATTGAATAATTCAACAGAAAAGTTTTCAACAAATACATCATCATTTCCTCAACGAAAGGGTTAGGAGAGATTGTAATTAACGAATTACATAGTTGATATCATGGTTTTGGGGGTACAGCTACGAAGGCTGATGCATAAGTATGCTAAAATCATTGATCTATCAATCGTCATCAGACAAGGTCAGAGCGCAGAGAAGTAAGAGTATAATAAAAAATACAAAGAGTGTGAAAAATTAATTGACAGGTTTGTCAAGTGGACTGAATAAAAGAAAAAATAATCAGAAAAAAGTATTTAAAATTAAAGATTGGGTAGGAAAGTATCTAAAAATACGATAGTGAGAGGTTTATAAGCTAATAATGGATTACATAATTAATATGCAAGGCTTTAAACAGCCTGTCAACGATTTAGTTCTCAGGGAATAAGCTACATTACCACTCCATTTTGATGATGAACCTATAGTATTTCTCTTCAAAGAGCCATTTTCATGGCAACGACTCTCAGACAAATACAAAAGAGAAAATTTATTGTTAGATCGCTGTTTCCATGGTATACCGTGGGAGTCGGAAAATTTTCCGTACAATGCTATAGAAACAACTCTTCGAAAACAATGCAAGAAAAGTGCGTCTGTTTGGCTCAGAAAATAATGGTTGGAGAGATTCAAATTTTTTGTTCATGGTATTAGTGATTTGGGATATCCTCCAACTGATAAAATAAAACTAGTCACTGTTTGCCCTCATTATAACGGAACTTACAAAACTAACTGTGCACATCATAACGTTAGACTGTACAAGAAGTTTTTCCTTGATTTGCCTGAGTCCATGGAATGGATGTAACCATTGCTTTCAGTGTGTAATTTAATAATCTATTTAATATATTAATGACAAGACCTTTTCAATTTACGAACTAAAATATTTGGCTACACTTCTTTTGGAGAAGTAAGATTCGATGGTTGCACCTCACGGATAAGAGCGTTTGGTCGGGGCTCTTATTAAGCTTACAAAATAAACATTATAATAAAGTAAAACTTCTTTAAATCATATTATGGGTGTAAACAGTATAAGAGTCATAGTTAAGTTATTCTTAAGTTACTTTTGAGTTATCTGTAAAGTGGTCTTTTAGTTATCTTTAAGTTACCTTTAAGACAGGACCATATGATCCTAAAATCATTTTCAAGTTATTTTTAAGACATCTACACTTTATGTCGATAAGATAGTGCGGTACCATCTTCCAAACATATCTGTTTTAGTACACGTAGCTTCCCACTATCTGATAGCACAGTCGGTAGCATACCTGTCTATCACCCTGGAGACCTAGAGTCAAATCCGAGTAAGGGAAAAATTTTTTATTTTGAAATAAAAACGCCTAAAAAAAATTAATTTAACATTAACAGAAGTACACTGTCCACAATGTTTAAGGAATAAATTCAACCAAAAGACTATACAAAATTTTTAGAGCATTTTTTTTGAGATTTTAAACTCATTGAAATTTAACCAGAGATATACTGTCACGTTGGCGTGACGTACTATTTGAGTTTAAACTTTCGCTTAATAACTCGAGACACACGCTGGGCACATAAATGGGACACGGGGCTAAAGGGGTAGTTCTAATTAACGACACGGTATTTGCAAAGGAGCTACGACTGTTTCACCCAACTAGAACTGACTGCTGTGCAATATTCCGAAGCACTTGCTCACGGCTCGTCTAAGGTTGTTTGACTTTACCCAGAGCAGCGTAACGAAGAGTATCCCGTCCGCGATCTAGATAATACCGGCACCGTTACGGAAAAAGTATCATTTCTAGAGGTTACGTGAGGGTAAATGGTAATTTGACTTGTGACCTGACTCAAATGTACTAATATCGTCACTAGTACTGATTTTCGTTTTAATCCGTTTAGTTATTGCTTCGATGGTACCACTACCGTGGCGGGTAATGGTGTGCGCGTAAAACAAACTTAAGAATTCCCGATGATCCACAGGTACCAATACCGTGGTGGATAATAGTGTGCCCATAAAACAAATTTAGTTACGGACCCGGCTGAAAAAAAATAAAAACAGGAAAAGAAGGAATACGAAAAATTTGTCATATAAACTTTAACACTTACTTTTATTTAAATATAAAACAGAAGTACACGGCGAACCAGTGCGAGTGAATTATTTGACGTGTTACGCGCTCGTGGAGGACTGAGTGATAGTAGAGGTGGACTCTAACTATTCAATCGACCGTTTGAAGATAAAAAACAAAATTAACTGCCTTTTCCTGGCCTCCAGGCCTTTTAATAAGGAGTGGCGGACCTCGGTCGCACGCTGGTTCGATAACAATGAAGGAGAGTTTGCTGGGGAAAAATCTTGCAAAAATGACAATAGCCGAAAATCCAATGGCCTAGAACTACTCCAGTTAAGCCACTCAGAAATTGGCACTTCCCACATCCAGTTCACTCTTCTCTTTGCGCTAAGAGAAGGGAAGGAGATTCACTTACTCATGCCCTTCCTTTTCCTTTTACATACAAATTTGACAGGATTTCAATATGACTCAACATAATTATTAGGACAAAATGTAATTAATATTTAGTAATGCTAAATACCAGTCGTTTGTTCAATTAAACTCGTTGCAAAAACAGCGGTGAAAATCGCTTTACAATTTAAATAATGATTTGTTAGTATATATCAGTGCCCTCCGGTGAATTTGGAAATTCAAAGTGATCAGTGATCCGTTGGGGGCGAAATGTAAGAAAATAAATAAATACAAGTAAAGTGTATTTAAATTTTCTTACATTTCGCCCCCAACGGATCACTGATCACTTTGAATTTCCAATTTAAATAATGCTTAGGTGAATAAACGACTGGTGTGTTACGATTTATTAATTAATACTACTACTGAAACCCCTAAACAATGGCTACTGCCGTAATAACTTACAATTATAATATAAGTGGTGGTAGTTATAATAATAATAGTAATAATAATAAAAATAATAATAATAATTGTAGTAATAATAATAAGAATAGCAGTTGCTAGAATAATGATGAGAATAATAGTGCTTTGCCTGTTGGAAGTACCGGTAGGTTAGGTTTACCGGTAGTTTCGAATGTTTATAATGTTGCAAAAATAATACGGAATTCTAGTACAATTTTAGTCAACAGGTTTTTCTGCTACTAGTCGTTAGAGAGGGAGTCGTCTCGTGGTACCCTAGGGACTCAGAAACTACGTTACCCCTATTGGAGGCAGGCGTACAGACTCTCTTTCTCTCAACATCTCCGAGTCAAGAAAAGGAGAAGGGTTAACTATCTGTTTTCCTTTACATTTGGAAAAAACTGTTAGCAATTAACTATATTACAAATAAGATTATAACAGTATGCTTATGAAATCATTAATGCGATGCAAAAGGGGTTACTCGGTAAATCATGAGCTTGCGAACTTGAATGGTAAAAATCGGGTAATGCTTTGGAAGTTAATAATGTTGTTCACCAGGCTTGTCTTAGTTAACATGTAATGTAGTTGTTTGCTAGTGGTTAGACGGGTCAAATTGGCGGCGTCGTGCTTGATCAATGGCAAAGAAAAGTTTGTGCATAAATATGTTCATTAGATCCCACAGATTAGGAAACTTCATGTTGCCACCGCGCATTCTGGTCACAATTTGTACAAACTAACTTTTTTTAAGCAAATTAGTAAAAGTGATTTTTTCGATCCAAAAAAAATTTATTTAGTTTCTTTGAGTCATTATAAACAAAAAATTAATCGGGATGTATATACCTAAGCCCCACAGTTTTCGAGAAAAAAATTCCCGAAGATCTGAAAAATGCGAAGTTTCAATTTTTAGAGCGTTGGTGAGAAATGAAAATAAAATATTTTTGGAAGGTTTACCACGTTGACATAAAGTGTTAACCTTTCTCTACAACTGCCAAAAAAACAAAAATTGACAAAAGTAATGGCAACATTGTTTTTTTGCAATACACATTTAAGCTATTTCCACGCGCACCCGAGCTGACTCCCAGTACTAGTGTATGACTATATATATCGTCACGAAAGAGCGAGCCCCAGTGGGCCTGCTGCGTCGATTAAGCCATGTTTGCTTGTCAAAAAAAAAAAAAAGTTAAATAAATAAACAAGAAAAAAACTTGTGAAACAAAATGTTTAGGCACAGGAAATCATAGCAACGGCGTTTTAATATTTAAGATCACGTTTAAATAAACGTAAGTGGATGTGAAAAAAATAATTCAGTAAAAAGTACATTTAGCAAAATAAACGCAGGAAATCAAATGACAAGAAAAATATTTCAGTAAACAATGAATTTATTGAAAAGTACATTCAGGAAAGATAATTCAGGAAACTGTATTGGTGAAATTGGGTAGCAATAAAAACTTAGTATAAATATATTAAAAACCCAAAAATTTATAGCACAACTAGATATGAATATTTGAGAGCACCTGAATTAAAGTTTTTCTAATTCTGTAGTATAGTTGAAATTTTTCTTCTAGTTCAAAATTAATAAATTTACGCATTTTAATACTTATTCACATTTTGCAATGAAAATATAACTTATATAAATTTATTAAAATTTGCACATAACGTTTGTAACTTTCAAAGAATTAATATTAAAGACTCCTTTGCATGCATGTACAAAAACTATAACTGCAGGGACAGCCGTTTACACGTACGAGCTGTTAAAAAAAAATATGTCACAACCGACCACACCCTAGAGGCGGTTATGACAATGCCTCGGGACGGTTGCGACAGGTTCAAAAAAATACATTAAAACCATTTTAAATCAGTCAAATTGTATCTTATGTTTAACTTAATCTTACAGCACCTTTTTTTTAAAAGTTCAACATAAATTTTCAATTAAAGAAATCAAATTTAGAACATTTTATGGCTTATATCTACTTTTGAATAGTATAATTTATTATTATAGATATTATACATCCAAAGTATATATCCACACAATGTTGCAGATATTTTGACAACCGCTGCTCATGCTTCTCGGAAAAGACTTTATTGCGAGCAACGCAACCTATACTGACGCTGCCTCTGTCATTGCCATTTGCATTGGCTGGATCACGTATACAAACGTATTGCAATAATTTCATGTGATTTATTTAGTGCATTTTTGTAGTCAAACTTTTCGTATGGAAATCCCCTGCTTTGTATCATCGTATGCCTTTCAACATTACACGCACCTTTTTCCGTTCTCCTGAAACGTTTACGAGGCAACTAAAAAGAAAAAAACTAATTTTTCTTGTGTCACAACCATACCCAGGCAGTATGTCACACCTGTACCCACCGCACTCATTCGAAAAGAAAAATTTTCATGTAAACACAACATAACCTATATAAAAAGTAATCATTGCTTTTTATGCACTAACGTGTATCCTATAACAAGAAAAGATACTCATTGCTCGATCTGTACAAATACAGCGATAGTTGCAAAAAAGAATTGGATAAAAATACTTACATTTTACTCCCCAAAAGTAATGTAGGCCTCTGCTATCGTTGATATCACACGACAGCTGATGCTACACCGTGAAGCACAAGTGACCCAGCACTCCACTCCTTCCCCCTCTTGTATTTGGTGGTTCTCTCTTACAATTTTGCCAACATGACCCCTGTAACAACCGTCCTTTGGCACAACCGTACCCAGTATCCCCCTACTAGTATCATTGCCGTAAGTATCTTCGTGTAGGGTAAGGAAAGTCATTTCGATAAATCGTAGAAAATCTTGCAACAGTGTGTTCACAAACAATAGCTAACCAGTGATTTCAGAAGTTAGTAAAAGTAAGAATAATTAAACTTGTTAAAGAAATTTTCAACGTAAATCTACGAAATTTATGATTTACATTTTTGTAAAATTCATACTTTACATATTTTACCAAATTTTATTACATCAAATAAAAAATCTCCTAGTTGTTAAAGGGAATTCTCTGTAAATTTAACGATTATTTAAAATTAAAAATTCTAATTAATGCAGAAAAATCTTTAGCATTGACTGATAAAGTAAATACAAAGCAAAAATTAATCTAATCTACGGATGTCCAATTAAAATATCTAACTACTGCATTATGTCACAAATAATTTTATACAGTCGGTTGGACGTTGGTTGCCGTATGACACCCTAATACTTCTTTATACATATTATTAAGTAAGTGTAACACCATAACACTGAGTCAACCAATTTGAAAAAAAGCATATAAGTATATAGTATGATAGAATAAGCTTTTTGGATCGGAAAATTAATAGTAGCATGAAAAAATTATCATCGCTATTTCTATGTATGCATAACAAATTGTACTACTTTCAAACACTTAAAACGTTTAGCAAAGGCCTCCGAAAAAATGTTAAAAGTGTCCACTACAGGTTTTTTGGTCTAGAAAAAAAAAAACTGAAAGTCGTAAAAAAAAGTAAAGTATAAAAAAGTTGTGCGATTCAAAGACAAAAAAAGTAAGCCGCGTTGAGCTCCAATCGGTTAAGCCGTTTTTTCGAGAATTGCAAGAAACTGTTATTTTCGGTCATTTTGAAAACTCAATAACTCGCGTTCTAATAAATATTCAGAGCTGAAATTTAGACATAAAGATGGTATCAATGCTTTTAACATACATTCCAAATTTTAGCAAGAATGGTTGTAAACTTTTCGTAAAACCACTAAGAAGACTAAAAAAAGGTCCTTTCGTAAAATGGCCATAAAAAAGTTTTGGCACAACGTAGCTATACTTTTCAAAAATGCTTTTCTGAAAAACGCTCATCAAGAGTTCATCCATAAGATCTCCAAATACCATTTAATTTTACCACGAGCAGGTATATTAAACATTAATGGTGAAAAAGTGGTCCTTCGCGCTCGGTGCACTTAGCTGTTTAGTAGGGTCACCTGAGCCGCTTAGGTGATCTTATAAACGTAGATCTTATTAATGAACTCTTGACGAACAAGAGCGTTTTTGAAAAATGAAGCTACGTTGTGCCAAAACTTTTTTATGACCGTTTTACGAAAGGGATTTTTTTTAGTTTTCTTAGTGGTTCGTGAGAAGCTTACAATTGATGTTACGCAAATTTAGTATATGTTTGGAAACCTGATTTCTACTTTGTGTTAAAATTTGAGCCTTAAATATTCATTAAAACGTGAGTTATTGAATTTTCAAAAATGACCGAAAATGACAGTTTTTACAATTTTCGAGAAAACGGCTCAACTGATTAGAGTTCAACGCGGCTTATTCTTATCGTCTTAAAATCGTGCAACTTTTTTGTACAAAATTTTTTTTTGTACGATTTTTATTTTTTTTTCTAGGTGCAAAAAATCTGTTCAAGCCACTTTTACAATTTTTTTGGAGCCTTTGCTGAACTTTTTAGGTATTTAAAAGTAGTACAATTTGTTATAAACACAAAAAACTAGCGGTAATTATTTTTTCATGCCACTATTAGTTTCCTGAAATTTCAATGGATTTGAAGCTAATTCTATCATACTATATACTGCCGGTGAGAGCAAGGCCTTGGGCATGACGGCTAGTTCCTGACGAACATAAATCAAATTTATTTGCTTATAGCACAGAGTCCTACTCTTCACTTAGAAATTGGAACGTTAATAACGCACCTCAGGTCAACTGTCATGGTTTTTTAAGCCATCCATTACTTATTTCTTAAAAAGTGTCGAAAAAACACAAACAATGCCCTGTTTAAGCTACAATTCAATACTAAAAACTGTTTTCTAAAGTATCAAGAGAGGGGTTATTTTATCACATGTGATACGTTGCACTTATCATTTGGTAATGACTCCCAGTCAACGCGGTTGTAATAGCACGCGTAAAAACACTAAGTTAATTAGTTGCTTCAGCACTGAGATATCAATAAATTAGCTCTAGATTAACATTAGCTAAGCCATGCTAATAAAAACGGTTTAAGATAAAATAGTCAATTTGAACGTTTCAGAATGTTAGTTAAAGAAATCATAAAAAAATTTAAAAAGAACTTTAATGCTAAGAAAAAACCAGTTTTCGCGTGTTAAATCAAGTTTTTTATTTAATTTTATTTTTTTATATTATAGTGCTATATGTTCGAGTACACAAAGGTCCACTAATTAGCGCACTTGACTCTTCGAAAAAGAACAAAAAAAGATACAGGAATCAAATCAAGTGGAGTAAGGAAATTTTATTCTGATAAGGCAATGTACCTGTGAGGCGGTCGCCTATCCCCTTCACGAAGAGCAGTGTGAAAAAGCACACGTAAAAATTCTCAAAGGTATTTGCTAGAAAACGTTGCACTGCCCTGAAAGTCAAACTCAAAAGAAACGAGTGAGAAACTTAGGGCCTTCAAATGTCATAATTATAAAACAGGTATTAACTAACCAACATGATATTAATGTTTATTTACTAACATTGCAATCTTAAGCCTAGCATACCTATTAGATAAAAAAATTACTGTAATTTAAATTAATTATCTCTTAATTATGTTTACATGCGTACTCGTACATAAAAACAGGAGAATCAGTTTTCAAATTTCAAAGTTAATTTTGCACAATTTAAGTGAATAAAATTTTTTACTGTTTAACTGTAAATATTCCTAGATCTTTATTAAGTAATACTAATGTTACTTTTTGCTACTAACTTTATTCTTTGTCATTCTAGTGTTTTCATGGAAAAAAATTTTTTAATGTCATAACTTGGATGAATCATTAAAAGTAATACTGTTTTTTAACTTTAAAAAAAAGGCACAAGCATAACTAATGGAACCAAATAAATTTATTTTTATTTATTTTAAGACCAAAGAAAACAAAAGTTTTACCGTGATTGTTCCCACAAAAATTATCCTGCTTACGGTAATCGTAGGACAAAGTGACATTTACATGACTTTTTGACCCAACTTAGCCAATGTTTACTGGTCAAGGACGGATTAACGACAGTAGCCAGAGGTTCTACATTGTATGGTTGTATAAAACTGTACAGGACGCTTAAAATGTATGTAACTGAATGTTACTGTAGAAAATGGTACAATGATACCTAACCCAGTGTAAAATTTTAAGTCAAAATATCAGATACATTAAGTTTGAACAGTTAAGATCTAATAACCTAACGAGCTAAAAGCTTAGGAACGTGGATTTCTTCCTTAACAAAAAAAAAATTAGTACTGTCAGTAGTATTGTTTATATTAATAAAATTGTCCTTTAGCTGAGAAAGCATCGGTGATCAATAACCTAATTGCAATTTACTACTATTTATAAATAAAATGTGCCCTTAGGCAAGCAAGCATCAGTGATCACCAACTAAACGATTTTTAGTATACTTAGTTAACAAAACATATTCTCGATTAAGCATTGGCATTTAGCAACCAAACTGTTTTTTAAATTATTCATTATTAAAATGTACCCTAAAGTAAGAAAATATAGGTGATTAGCAATCAACCCAACTGTTTTATAGTATTATTAGTCATGATCAATAAATGGAAGTACCTTACATAATTTTGTCAGAGCAGAAAGTGTAACCACTTTTAAATCGTATATTTTCAATATAAAATAAATTTTAAGCCTATTTTAAGTATGCCTGAGTTAGTCACATGCCGTATGTGTGAATGTGGTAGGTGTGTACGTTATCAAGTTTTTCTACTAACTTACATAGTTATTATTTAAGTTGGCCTAAATTTCGTTCGTAGCTGTAAGCTAGATATCTCAGCTGATGGTTTAAATTTTCATAAGTTTCATGAAAAGAAAAAGTTCTTACAGCACTTTTGGTGCAGCACTCTAAGACTATAAACCAGTTTTTTAACGATATTTTTTTTCACATACATTTTACATGTTTGTGTTCAAAGACAGAGATGAAGATCTCGTTAAAAAACTTTTTTGTTCCATGCACTTTGCTGTAAATTGCAATGCACGTGCCTTGTAAAGAAAAACATTTACAAAAACTTATTCAAAC
Source organism: Copidosoma floridanum (assembly GCF_036245765.1). Taxonomy (NCBI): domain Eukaryota; kingdom Metazoa; phylum Arthropoda; class Insecta; order Hymenoptera; family Encyrtidae; genus Copidosoma; species Copidosoma floridanum. The sequence continues at coordinate 4,876,458 of NW_028321892.1, read as the reverse complement.
AAAAGTATTTTCTTATAAGGTTTTTCTCTTAAGCCCTTTTAATTGTTCAATCAGCAAAAATCATTGAAATAAGACCGAAAAATCGTTTCACACTATCTAATTTTTCTATCGCATTTTTATACAAAATGTTTAATACAAAAATTGTAGATTTAAAAATATGTTTGTTTGTATTCACTGATTTTATCTTTTCACATTTGCGAAGCTATTTAGTAAAATACACTGACTCCGATGTTTATATCTTTACAAAAATAGCTCCCCAAATATTTTTTGTTCAATATCATAACCTTAAAATTCATACACGTATTTTTGAGGCCTGATTGAACAATATCGTACGAAGAAAAATGTAAATTTCGAAATTCATAACGGACTTCCTTCGACTGACCGTGCGTGTTGCATGTTTTTAAGTTAGAAATATTTTTGTATGAAAGATAATGTTTTTTATTATGGGATTAACACTGTTGTACTATATAGACACAACAAGAAAAATGTGTAATTTTTTCCCATCATTTGATGATTTTACCTCCAAGTACGTATGAGTTGAACATATTGATGCCACATTGCAAGAATCTATTTGTACATGTAAGCGATGAAGGGAAATTTCTTTTGTCACTCATCAATTTTTACTGTGCATAACTGTAAAAATTATCCAAGTAAGGTCAAAAAGTCCTGCGATGACGCTTTGTCCCACGATTATTACCGTCAGCACGGTAATTTTTGTAAGGACAATCACGATGAAATTCATAGTTTTTTTTCTCTCAGTGCATCATTTTATCACAGAAATATTTTCTATCACAACTATCACAACTGAGAACAGCAAAGCACAGCAAGAGCTATCCGGATATGACAGTGCGTTTTCTGGCCTGATTGATCGGTCGCAAAGACCGCAGTTTTGAAAGTCACGTTTATGTGGATTAGTTGCGCTTCAGACATACATTATACGCTTGCTTCTAATTTTCCCGCGTAAGCGTTCCATGCGGTCTCACTCTCTAGCAACCAGGCGTACTATATATTCCAGTTATATCGCACTTGTGCAAGCCACACGTAGCTAATTGACTTTCCAAGAGCTATATTCATGGTATTGGTTCTTTCTTCGTCTTTTCTTTTCTATTACTCTCTACTTCAGTAGACTTGGTTCTAGATGTTAAAAAAAGGTCACACGTAGCTCATCAAAAAACACTATCTTTATTCAATGTTGTGACTAAAGTAGTGACGTGCCTTAATTGACTTTTACTGTTTCTATATCCTCCAATTTATGTTTTACCCATGCAATGGCCTTTTTAATTTTTTAAAAGTTAGTTATCTACTATTTTTTTTTTTTTTCATTGTTCAACTTTCTTTCTTCATTACAATTTTTAAAATAATGAACATCAGTTGTAACACAAGCGTGCATTTTTACATTTTACATTGGCTTTTGAAAAGCATATGTTGATCAGACATGCACGATGGAAGTGTTTTAATTGTACATGCTTAGACAGTAGAATAATGCACTGAAAGAACATTTGATTTCACGTATGAAAAAATTATTTTTTCTTTTGCTTTGTTTGTAAACGACCTATGGATTTTCTTGTATCATCTTTCAAGTATATTAAACATTGATAGACTGAACAACTTGATGGTAATCAATGACTCATGAATAGTAGTTTGAGTTTTTGGATCTATGTTAAATAATATTTATTGACTATTGGCACACAATAAGTTGTATAATTATAACAAGTATAAAAATATATATTTTATTACCACTTTTACTTTTTTTTGATAACCTTCAACACTAACTATAAAATAATTGATTGAGTAACTCTTTAGGATCAAAAACTTGCGTATTTTTTAATCAATATTTCATAACAGTTCATGACTGTAACTCGATTGTAAAAAATCTTTTCCATCATTGTATTAAGCCGTGTCTGAGAGCAAACACTAATTACTCTACATTCATAAAAATTAAATTTTAAGATTTTATTATGAATACGAATCAAATAATACTTACACAAAGATACAAGTCAAATGATAACGTAAGTGGATACAAATAATGATATTAACGTTCTTATATGTATAGAAATCGTCTCACAATTTGCACCATGGTGCCGCTTAGAAGATTGCGATGAAAGGTGAATTACTGGACTAAATAAAATGACGAAATACGAAGAACGAGACCATGATATTTTTGAAACCTTTTCTAAACGTTTCATTATAGAAGGTCTATGTGAACTGGGTTTTTATATGGAATGGAGAGCAAGGCTTGATTTTCATAAATATTTCTCGAAAAACATTTTCACTTTTTCTGTCAAAGCAAAACCATAACAAAGTTTTTACTCAATGCTAGAACTCGTCTCAAAAATTTATGATAACAATAAGAGTTATAAAAAAAATAGCTCTAGTTATAGCTATATTAAACCACAAAATAGCTATAAGAACCTAAAAGTTTGAGTTATTAATAGTACATTACTCACCTACGGAGAAAAAATAAAGAATGTCTCAGATCGCAGGCAATTGACGCCCGAGGCGAAGCCAAGGGCGATAAGCATGCGATCTAAGGGATTCTTTGTTTCCTTCCGTGGGTTGTATATGATTTTTCATCAATTCTGCGCTGAGAGAAGGGATCTCAGTACGGGAGAAATCTACGTTCCACGAAGCGGGACGAAAGTTCCTACTTTTGCCGCACTATGATGAAAATGCTATTTTGCGCAAATTTCGTCGCAGAAAAATCGCTTAGGTCCCATTTTTTTTAAGTCAGTCAAAAATGTTGAGGTCATCACCCGTATAATAACACTATAGGACTGAGGGATTCAGAAATTTTGTAACAATTAAAAAAAAAATTTAAGTTAAAAAAGAATTTTTAAATTTTTGAACTGTTTAAAAAATTGACAAATCAGACAAAGTTGAAAGAGATGTGAGAAAACTTGTTTTAGCACAGAATTTTTTTAAGAATGTGGGAAAAATTCTTGAGAATTACACTGTTCCATACTAGTTTAGATAAAATTGTAGTGTACTTACTTTATAGCTTTATTTGTTATTGTTCCACTACTGTTCAAAATAACAGTTCAAAAATGTTTTTTTTTTCAGCAAACAATTTTTAAGCAACAATTTGAATACTCGTATGTAAGCTATAACCTTCAAATTATTAACAATCACATATGTTTTGAATAAGATTGACTTCAATTGTAATATGGACGATGTGCTGATGAGACATACTGTTAGAGAAACTTGAATTTATCGAAAGTTTGCGCCGTCACACACCTTACCTATTTAATCATGAAACAGCCTATTTTCGGTAAAGTAAAAAAGCTCAATTTTTAAATGCAAATGTAGTTTTTCAGAAAAAAAAAATTTGGAATTGAAACAAATTAAAAAACTCCACAATTTATTGTTGAAATAAAATTGTTTAATTGCATTGAAAATCACAGTAAAAAAAGTAAGCCCATCACAAAAAACTGCAGTATGTTCATTGGGAGAAAAAATATGAGAAGCTCATGTTTTTTTGCAATGACAGGCTATATTACAAATATTTTGACTTGAAAATTTATCAGAATATAAAAGCCGTAATTCTACAACTGACACAACAGTTGCTATATTATTTATAATTGTTTGTAAAAAAAGTTTAGAACACTTATGATTATAAACTGTCTGCTCGGCGGATATGAGGCTTTTCGGACTTTCTTGTTCAATTAGTGGCCTTACACTATTTTACAATGCCCTACTATTTAATTTACTAGAAGTATGAAAAAATGATTACAAGAAAAACGAATTTTCGAAGTTTAGTGGTAGAGGGCTAAATACAGCTGTAGGCAAAATTCCGCGCGTACTAACTTACTTTTTTTAAAATTTTGTTATAGTTTAGAAATAATGCAATGGTTTTAATAACCAATGATAACATAATAATATGTCGACATACAGTTATGCAGCTGTATTAACCCTAGCTTTGTTTTTTTAGTGCTTTTGGATTAACACCTATAACAACTGAGTGTTATACAGCTGCATAATTGTATGTTAATACATTTTTGTTTTATTTAGAACGTGATCCATTGCCATTGTCATATGTTTTGGAACATTAAAATTTTTTGAGTGAATATGGGTGAAATTTTATCTATCGCTGTATTTTGATCTCGGGGACCCTCCACCACCAGACTTTGGAAGCTCTTTTCTTTTGCAATCAATGTTGTTTATACGTCGTAGGTCAAATGATACGGTATTTTTTGATGGTGTAGAGCAACGCCTAATAATCAAAAGTACTTTTTATAAATGTGTCGACTTTGGCTAAAAAGATTTCAGGACGTTCCATACGGTTAACGGTGAGTAAGTATTTGTGGGGTAGAGGAAAACGAGCAGTAAACAGAGATTTCGGAAAATCGCACGGATCTTTAGTATTTTAATATTCAAGTACATACATCCACTGTGAGCTATCGTTGTCAGTCGTTGCATGCTATGGCGTCTTGTGTTCGTTTGATTAAATATGATAGCACGTTAATGTAATTTTCTCTCAGACTGCATTATTAGACTTTTTCAAGAACTATGCACAATAAAATAATAAAGCCGTTGTCTGTGTAATAAACACTATTTTTTTTTAGAATACCACAGAAAACTCAGCGTAAAAAAGAGTTTCATAAGATTTTTTCAAGTTTGTTCATCTGATAACTCTGTAACCCTAATTATGCCTGAAATATTAATCTCTCGAGATTAAAGCGTTGTAGAAGGAGACTGGGTACGGTTGTGCCAAAGGACGGTTGTTACAGGGGTCATGTTGGCAAAATTGTAAAAGAGAACCACCAAATACAAGAGGGGGGAGGAGTGGAGTGCTGGGTCACTTGTGCTTCACAGTGTAGCATCAGCTGTCGTGTGATATCAACGATAGCAGAGGCCTACATTACTTTTAGGGAGTAAAATGTAAGTATTTTTATCCAATTCTTTTTTGCAACTATCGCTGTATTTGTACAGATCGAGCAATGAGTATTTTTTCTTGTTATAAGATACACATTAGTGCATAAAAAGCAGTGGTTACTTTTTATATAAGCTATGTTGTGTTTACATGATAATTTTTCTTTTCGAATGAGTGCGGTAGGTACAGGTGTGACATACTGCCTGGGTATGGTTGTGACACAAGAAAAATTAGTTTTTTTCTTTTTAGTTGCCTCGTAAACGTTTCAGGAGAACGGAAAAAGGTGCGTGTAATGTTGAAAGGCATACGATGATACAAAGCAGGGGATTTCCATACGAAAAGTTTGACTACAAAAATGCACTAAATAAATCACATGAAATTATTGCGATACGTTCGTATACGTGATGCAGTCAATACAAATGGCAATGACAGAGGCAGCGTCAGTATAGGTTGCGTTGCTCACAGCAAAGTCTTTTCCGAGGAGCATGAGCAGCGGTTGTCAAAATATCTACAACATTGTGCGGATATATACTTTTGATGTATAATATCTATAATAATAAATTATACTATTCAAAAGTAGATATAAGCCATAAAATGTTCTCAATTTGATTTCTTTGATTGAAAATTTATGTTAAACTTTTAAAAAAAAGGTGCTGTTACATTAAGTTAAACATAAGATACAATTTCACTGATTTAAAATGGTTTTAATGTATTTTTTTGAACCTATCGCAACCGTCCCGAGGCATTGTCATAACCGCCTCGAGGGTGTGGTCAGTTGTGACATATTTTTTTTTTAACAGCTCGTACGTGTAAACGGCTGTACCTGCAGTCATAGTTTTTGTACATGCATGTGAGGAGTCTTTAATTCATCATGCTTAGCAATTTTTATCTCACTGAGTGTCATACTTTAAAAGTTACGGGCTCTCAAGTAAAAATTGGCACAATTGTACCCAGTCTCCTCCTAAAGCTGTTTTTAACGTCAGAATCTGAGTCAACGTACAGTATCCTAGATTGTGGGCTCTTGTCACACAGCTTAACCACTGAACTAACTTTTATACGTTTGTTAGAAAGACACAACTGATGTTAAAATGTGTAGAACACTTGTTGAATATTAAACACAGTTACGCATATTGTGATTGCTTATTTTTCTTATGTTTAGGTGGATCAGAGCCAATTGATGCTGTGAGATAAGCCCTTTATAAGATTACTAGAAATCTCTACATCTTTGCCCACTTTCTATAAAATAATGTTTCAAATATTAGATATTGCTTGTTCTTATGTTTCGTCTATATTTAAAGTTTTTATAATAAACTGTTATTAGAGTTCAATGAAATATTTTAATTTTGATGAGTGTTAAAGAACACGATAAGACTACAATCTGTTAACATAAAAAGTAGTTCCAAGGCATAAGAAAAAATGTCATGTTTTATTGGGGAGCATGTGTGAATATCATTTGTCAAGTATATGAAATGTAGTGCACGGAGTCGAAAAATACTACCCTTAATAAATTGAGGTGATCAGAAACTTCCCCATTCGATAATATTTGCTTTTTATTTAGCATGTATTTCCATAAACTGACAAATTTGTAGGGTGATTTAGTCACCAAATTGGATCACTACAGGGATTGCAAATTAGCAATAGGTTAAATTTTTCACTCTAATTTAATACATCTGTAATGGTTATCACGTTATTGCTATTTGTCTTAGTCTAATACACAACACATAATATAAAAGAATTTAAATAAAATAATTAATTTTCTGCCTAGTTTTGGAAATACTGCATCATTAATTAGTGAAATAATTGCAAATGTACAGTCAAACTGGTTTTTTTGATATCATGGTCGTATAAGAAACTATTTAAAGTTTAGTCTATTACTCAAGAAAAATTATCAAAATTTATTGAATTATGGAATTGCTTTACACGCAACGAATGCTTGTACATATGTTATGTATGGTAGCATAGTAATAATCAGTCTGTAAGCTTTTACTTATGAACCTAGCGTCATAATATTAATTGTAAGTGTGTCTCAGTTTTAGAGTAAGTATTTAAAAGTAGCATAACAACTTTTTCATGAAAGTTATCATGATTTTTAAATAGCCTATGGCATATAAGAACGTGTAATAAACTTTCTGTCAAGAGTTTGGATGAACTTGTTATGGGTAGTCTTTGAGATATTACCAACACACAATTATATACGCTTTCTCTCTTTATAATGATATCTTACATAGAAGTCAGTTGGAAAAAGGAGGTGAAATGGCTTTTTTCACCTCAATCTAGTGTCTCTAAAAAAATCGGTTTATTTGCGTTCATAGAATTTGCTAAAAAATGGTCCCTCAGCCTTGTTTTTTTTGTCAACGATTAAGTAAAAAGATTGGGTTTTTTTCAAGTTTTTCCCTAATATCTCCTCTACAATGCATAAAATGGTACATACTGTCAATAAAGAATCTGTAGAGATTTATCAGAAAGCATGAAATTTGTAGAAAATTTAGAATTCCTTACATAAACAAGTGTACTATTCTTAATTTAAGTCAGTGAAAATATTGACTATTTTGGTAGTCATTATTTTTCACTCAATAAAGGTAAATTTTTTTACTATTTTTATAGTGAACTTTTTTTTCACCAATGTAAAGCGAAAAATTGACTATTTTGAAGTCAGCTGCTCTCTAGATGGCCAACTTCTAAACAATAGTTAATTACTTTACTATATTGCACAGTGAAAAATATGTTTCACGGTATACTGAGTATAAAGTCGTTCTCCCCATAAAGTTACTGATCGAGAGTAACGAGAGTTACGCTTTTCATCGCATCGGCATCTTCAAACAAGAAAGTTTTATGTATTACTGTAAGTAAACGCACTTATAATTAGTGCAGTTAGGACTACACAAGCTGAATAATTAATTATTTCTTAATACCACCATAGTTTTCGCGTGTCTCGTGTATCATAGTTAACCTGCCTGTGTATTGGAATATTGCATCGACTTTTCAATTAATGTACAGTATATACCCATTTGATGTGATAGAAAGAGGTGCAGTGATAAGAATTTGAAAATACTGTGTTGACGTACCTCTGAACAATAACAAATTCGTGATGATTTTAAGACCTTAAAGAGTTACAAGGTGATGAATTCTTACTTCGTACAGTAAATAAGTCACAAGTTGTCCCTGTCTTAAATCTTACGTTTAAACTACATTTCATAGCAAGTGTTGCATATTCTTTCGGGTTAATAATTCTTCCAACTTTATTGATTCCCATACATTTAAAAACACTACAAAGAAAAAAAAATTCTTCGAGAAATTAAAAGACTTTCTCTCATAAGTTACATTCTTAAGTATGCGCATGAAGTATTTTTACTAGTGTTGGCTTCAAGATGGCGAAAAGTGGTCCCCCCACCACTCTCCGGCCGTCTAAGAAGAGTAGTGGGGGGACTGCTTTTTGGTCGCGGCTGCTAGACAGCCAAAAGCGTCGTCTGCTGAGACAGTGGTTCTCACATTTTCTATTACGACTATTACGAGCGATATGTTCACAGTGTGAACTTCACACATAAGTATATGCATATATTAGTATTAGTGTACATACCCTTGCGGTTTGCGGCTATAGCCGGTAGGTACTATAGTTGGTTAGTAGTAACTTAGTACACTATAATAAAAAAAAAGTATATGCATATGTACACCTACATCAGCTGATCACGATGTCAGGACGCCGGATTGTCACCAAGCTCTTCCTCAAAACGTGATGTAGGTACGATAGTGTTTACAAACCTGAGCCTTCCAGGATGGTTACCTGATATCGAGATAGCTGCTCCAGCTTCCCAACAATCCCGACTCGATTTGTTTCAGTTCCTACTGTAGCTGCATATTTTTCTGGAAAAGTGGTATAAATTGTGTTTGTGTACTGCTGTATGGTGCATATACGCTAAGTTGGAAAGTGATATGGACTCTCACTTTTTCACAGTGTCACTCATTAAATCTACATGATTCATAGGTACTTTATATATTCTTTCAAGTATATTTCTTAAGTTAATTTTATTTATTTCCATTATTTATGATTTCCATTAAAATGATGGGTCCAAAAAAGCATGCTAGAATGTTGTGCAATAGTGGTAGCAATTAGCCACATACGATTTCACAAGCAACATCAACTGGAGTTATCAAGTTGGATGGTCTCACACCTGCAGAGATCATTGGAATAATTGTTTCAACTTATGCTTGCCTAATTTCATGGTTGGAGTGCATATTGAAAGCTTCTGTCTGCGAAGAGGAAGACTTTCAAGGAGCCATGTATGGAGGTTACAACTCTCAGCACGACTTTGAAGACATTTTGCTATACTGTCAACAAAATAGTGGATGAACTTAGGGAGTGCATATTGAAAGCTTCTGTCTGCGAAGAGGAAGACTTTCAAGGAGCCATGTATGGAGGTTATAAGCTTCAGGTTGAAATCACAGAGCAAAAAAACTATTTCTCTAATGAGAGAAGTTGAGAAGGAGTTACATAAAACAGTTTGACACGAAAACGACCGATGATGAGACCGAAATAGAGGTAACATTTACATTTTAAATATATTTGGTAATGATCATCATCTCATACACAGATCCACTAGTATCATAATTTTTTAATATAAGTAAGGGTAAGCTCTTAACGCTTTAATAAGATTTATAAAAATGTCTTATTAAGCTTTAACATTGATGGGAAAAAAAACCAGTTGCAGCTTAATCTCATGGGTTGTCAACATCTTGTATCCGACTGCTGAGATATAATGAAAAATGGTAAACCAAGGAGTAAAAGCTGATAAAGTTAGTAAGTGCTCGTTTTAAGTAAAGTAGTACATAAAATATTTGTTGGCGTTAAAAAGATCACTGAAAATTTATGCAATGCTTTTTACATATTCATCCCAAAGTAATGGTTTTTGATTTTATGATTGAACAAAAATTACTGCCACCCATGTTTCCTAGGTCCACAAAAATCAAGCCTACAATTTAAGCACTAGGTTACATGTAAGAATCTTACATCGTTTTAAAGTTATTACTACAATTACGAGTAATACAAACTTTCATGCTGGTCCGGTGATACATTGAAAGGCAGAAAGTAATTGTCATAAGAATCAGTTGTAGAGTTTTTAATTACAGACTAAACAATTTAATTCAGTTTACCTTGATTAGATTATTTTTGTCGCACACGATGACATACCATACATTATCAACGATGGCTCTGATGTTTATGCGAGCCTCAAGGAGAGAGGCATGTCTTTCACGACACATAGAACTGAAGGTGTATCGACGTCTGACACTGTCGTTGGTTTTTTTTTTTCATACAAACTCATAATAAATGAGCATTCAAGAAAGAAATTAGCATGTCAGCTAAAATAAAGACATTAATATGTACGCATTATAAACTGTATTTGCTCATTCGTACTCGCTTTTACAGTACGATATGGGATAAGGGCAAGGGCCGATTAATGCAACCTCTTTTGCCTCCTGCCAGCCCAAAGAGAAATAGCAGTCCTAACAGCAGCAGTTTTCGTGCTTTTCTCATCTCTAGGCGATACAATCGATGACAACAACGCAGAGGGTGAGAACGCTGAGGACGTCGCGTACGTGGACGAAGAGCAATCCACGAGCGTATCCTCCAACACTCTGTTTGCCGCGTTGCGGTTGCTTTGCAAGGATGCCAAAATCCTCATCATAAGTACGGATTTCCGACCCACCGTGAATAACATCACCAAGATCCCGGGGATCATCAGCGGGGACGTGCTTGAAGATGCGAGCCTCGACGCCCATTTACGACATAACTTGCCGTGGGTGCAACGACAAACGCTTCAGTCGCGTGTTTCAGTTGATCAGCTGCAAGAGACACGCTCAACCACCAAAGAAAGACTTATGGAAATATCAAGCCAAACAATTAATAAGGTAAGATTGTTTCGTAGATAGATTTTTTGGATTGATTGTTTGTAGCTGCATATTCATACAGGCAAGTATCTTTTGCAAATAAGGTTGAATTTGGTTTCAATTGTTGAAACGCGAAACGTTTCTTATAGTAAGATAGATTTTATGTAAGTGGAACATTTGGTACATGATTTTTGAAAGTTTATTTCAAAAAGTTTTACTGATGAAAATAATTTTTTTTTCCACATGTATTATATACCAAATACAAATTTCATGTTTTAATTTATTCATATTACGGTATCATGTCTATCAAAAAGTTTAAACGGATCCACTGATGAGTTAACTTGTTAAAAGGCTAAAATTTTTACAAAATACAATTAAAATGTGTTGAATTGGATGGAAAAAAAAATTCATAAAATAGTTAAGGACAATATAATATTACATTAGACAATTGATCCATTCTTATATAGTAGCGCAAGGCACACACGAGAGGATTAGCATTATTGACCCAGAAATTCTTTTCATTACTCAATTTTTCATGGCAAATCGTGATTGAAAACTTATGCTCATTGTCTCGAACATCATTCTTTGGTTTCTTTTAAGAGACATACCACGATTTTCGAGACTGAAGGTACCTTAAACTCTAACATTCCATTAACATAAAAAATTGTTGCAGTACTTATACATATACATATGTATGTTTGTATGTATATATTTCAAAAATTTATTCGTATATTGTGTCGTTTTATTAAAAATGTTAATTCAATAACGATTCGTAACAATAACAACAATTATTTGACAAAGTAATGGTAAGTACACATATTTCTGGAAAAGTTAATAAGACGTTAAAAATAAAAGAAGAATTTGGATTTTTTTCGCACAAAGTTAACGATATAAAATTACATATAATCCCCTAAGGATCAAAGTTTCAATCAGTCCATAAAAACATATGTACGAAACTTATTGATTAGATCAAGGAACAAAATCAATATTCTAAATAAGTAACATGAATGAGAATCACAAAAAGATTTGAATACTTTTTTATTTATTAATTTTTTTTTTTATTTCTTTTATTTATTTATTTATTTTTTTTTTGTGCGAGGAAGGGAAAATCTACAGACACCCCGGCTATTCCGGTGGCAGTGGCGGATTCACCCGCTGTGCATACCGACTAATAACTTACCTCCCCGCATGGGACAGATCTGTCAGAACCACTTCTCTATAAGATAAAAAGGCTTAAGAGAATAAGAAAAAAGAAAATAACGGCGACTTCCAGAGGGCGTCTCGCTCTTAAAGGGATGAGAGGCGCTTGCGCTTCTATGCGAAACTTTGAATACTATAAAAATAAACGGTTCCAAGTTGTTTTTTTTTTTTTTTTTTTTTTTTTTTTTTTTTTTTTTTTTTTTTTTTTTTATAATCACAGCGAAAAGTCACCTTCGATTCTCTATTTTGTTCATTAATAAAAATTCAAATACGTCGTCAAGACGTAAATATCTCCAAAAATCCGTAGATGGTAGAATGCACATTATTCACCATAGTAAGGGACATGGTTGAACTCAAGGCATTGAATAGATAAAAAGGGAAGTACAAATTTATCGTCGTTAAACTCGCTTGGGTTTTTAAACCATGGCATACTTGCTGTCATCGACCACGTTGTACTTGGACTCATGCATCATCTTATTAGTCTACGATACGACGCCAAAATCCGCGAACGACGATCTTGACTTCTTCCTACAATAGTACAATTGTAATTAATTTGAAACATATGGCATTGACATGAGTTGCTCATCAAGATCCCACATTTGTAGATGTTTTTAACGACGTTTAATATATTTTGCAGGATTTTTTTAAGAAGAGTACGAAAATGTCACTACCCGATGGCTTAAACAATTAATTTCTAAAAATCGGACAAATAAATTAGTATGGAAATTTTTTTGTGCAATAAGGTGACGGTACATAATAATTCCTATGAATTTCAAGCGGTTTACAAGTGGTAACATTTTTTTTTTTTTACTAACCAAAAGCTGCCAAGACATTTTGTATGGCATAAAAATTTTGACAAAAAAATTTCATATAAACTTTCAATAAAACTGTATATTGTTCGGTTTACAAGTGAAAAAAAAAACGTATTTTTTATCAATTCATATGTTTACATGTACGAAAGTTTGGGATTAATGCAAGGAACATTCAAAATCAAACGCTATACGATTGACACTTTTTAGATAATTAACGCGTCATTGCTCTGACTAAATCGTTTGGAGGCCTCCGAACGCTCCCACACTGAGAGAAGGATTTGATTACAATCAACGTACAAGTATGTTAAGAGAAAATTAGTTTACATGTTCCTTACAACTTTTTTACATTTTAACTGCACACAGACAGCATGTTCATAGTTAACATGCCATATTTAATAATTTTAACTACTCTATATATCATTAAAACAATACATTATGCAGTGACAATACAACAAGATTACGTGGAGTCCTCTATTACATGTAATAAAAATGTAAAACAAATGAACAAACTTTTTAAAAAGTTAAATCATGGCTGTGTTCGCATAAGGCTCCGTTAGTTCAGTCAGTTAAGGTCACGTGATAATTTATCATCAGTGCAAGGGAGACAAAATGATGTCGACGTCTCGCAGTCATCAGAAATGATCACGTGACCTTAACTGACTTAACTAATGGAACCTTTCGCAAACACAGCCGATGATATCAGGTTTTAATACAGATTCAAAAAAGAAACACTAATGATTTGTGCCTATCAATTAGCATTTGTTCTTACTATAGATCGTGGTCTCGTAAAATAAAATTAAACACGTCATTAGATCACCCGAATAGTATCGGTATAGTTATATGACGGTAATCGGGTGCTTTGAGGCTTCCTTTTTTTATTGGCTGTGGCGCATTTATGATTATCAAGCTCGTAACCAGGTAGTGACTTTATCTGTTCGCATAGTCCACAGAAAGTACTTCGTTTCTGGCTGCTAGCAGGTACAGTATTTTGCGCCAGGAAGACAGTATACGTGTCCGTCATAGGGTGCAAAGTAAATCTATGTGTACAAAGTACGACAATGCGTCCTCGAAAAGAAAAATACGTCTTCTCACTGCAAAACCTTGTTGTCTCGTAGATATTTCGTACCAATATCATTTGCTATACCTAGTAAAATCCTACAAACTTGTGTAATAATATTGCAATTATTTATGTATAATAAAACCAATCTTCGGTACCCCAAGACAACTTCAATAAGCCATCTTCAATTCAATTTCCTCTCTGCGTTTATTCGGGCTTGAGACCGACAAATTAACAATATGTTGACGAATTACTTTTGAGTAATTAATTTTGTACTAAAATTTACAATTTTCAAGAAATTATTATTAGCATTTATTATTGCTATCGATGGTGGTCAATATTGTTAATACGGTCGCATTAAAAATTCAAGAATACTTTGAGATGGTTTTTACTAGAATATTTCTTTCCAAGACAAACCATACATAAATTTATATTCTATTCGAGAATCAGCAATAATTGGATGACCATCGGTCATATGATACTTCAACACTAGTACTTTCTGTCACATTAATTCTATCGATCTCTGTCAGGGGCAGTCCCATGCCTCAGACAATTTTGTGAGGCATTAACTTCATAAATCAGTCCATACTTCGTACTTAACATTTACTAATATTATATTACGCATCTAGTCAGCGAGGTTAAGAATGTCGCAGATTTCACGTGAATAAACGCCCGAGGCGGAGCCGAGGGTGGTTAACATGAAATCTAATGCAATTCTTAACCTCCAAACGTAGTGCGTATTCTATTTTTCACCAATCCTGCACCAAGAGAAGGGATTTTCGTCCCACGAAGTTCCTACTTTTGGCTGAGTATGGTTAAAAGATCATTACATATCAGTTGTCTGCTTAGTAAAAGTAATTTTAATGTTAAAAAAAAAATTTCAATTATTCTTCATTATTTGGTACTGAAATTGTAAATTTCCAACACTTGATTCTTGATACCATTTGTCGTTTTCTAGTGATACCCTTACGTAATATCACTTGTTATTAATTGCTTGTCAACTGACTTATATTCATGTCAACAGACATTTTTCAGGCAGATACTATTATTGTTTATCTTACATACAGCTATTACAGTAAGAAGTGTTAAATGTATGAGATGCTGATTCCGATGTGACAGCCAAAAGTGATTACGCGAATACTCGTCAACACCTGTAGGTGAAAACTCCCCGACAATTATTTTTAAATTAGTATATAAGCACATGCATTCCATGTTGGCTATCATCTCAGGATTATCAATTGACCCAAGTTGCATGAACATCCACTGCTCCTCGTCCAACTATACACGATAAACAGTTATTAGAATACACAACAACTGTAATTTAGCAAGGTACTGGAGATACAACTATAAGTGTAAAATAATGTCATTTTTGTACATTAATAAATTCAAACACCACGTGGATGCTAAAAATTAAATGTTTAGTTAGTAGATACAACTATGTTTGTGATCGTGAAATGCGTATTTTTTAATGATATTTTCCGATTTTAAAATCAGGCATTACACTATGCAAAGTCAAAACTTATACTTGCTAAAGTATTAACTGTAAATACGTACTTTACTACACTTTTTACATGTTTACAGAATGAAAATTATAAGTTAACAATAATAACGCATTTGATTTGTCTAGTGATGTTGATAAGTCTAACATCAGCTAATTATGTACGGGCTGTCTTACATACATGTAAACCGACTTTTTTGTCTTATTTTATTTTCCGACTTAATGGGTATAAGTGTGTCTCATCGTATATCTTACGTATTATTACATCTTCTAAACCCAGAGATAAATTTATTGTTTCTTGTTTAATGGCGTAGTAGCAGCTACTTTATGAAGTGGTCGATTCTGAATGTCTTTCGTTTTCATGTTGGAAGTAGTGAAGGTCACATAATAAACAAATGTTATTTTGCACTGAGTTATTAAAAGTACGTAAGCATGCTGCATGAGAAAATCTGTTTCATAAGTTACATAAGACAATTTCAGTTTCTCTTTGTCTGAAACAAAATTGACACGTGTCACTCATAATGATCGACTCTTTTAGCAATAATTTTGCCATTGTTTTTCTGTAATCATTTGCATTGAAGGACACATCAAACAGTTCGTTTTTTCCAATAACATCCATTAAGTATATTACAATTGGCCCACAGTTAAAGCCATCTTGTTGATATGGATGTAATGCTGTAAGCCAATCTAGAGTCCATTGATTTTCGGTAAAAACATTTACAACACCAAATTTCTTACATATATTAATGTAGTTGACAAATTGTTCAAATAATATTTTATATCGAGCATACAATTACTCGAAACTGCGCTTCATTGGATCTATAAATGCAACAGTTTTTTTATCGACATTTACTTCGAATATTTCCCAATGCGATCTTCGTAGAAGTGGCATTAAAATTTTTCCACTTCTAGGAAAATCTGTTGTGAACATTTTCCACTCACGGTGGACTAAATCTTCAGTCAATTGCTGATTAAATATTATAGTAGTCTGTTGAGTCGAAACAAAAATAGTATTTTCCCAATTTCTTTCGTTTATTATACAACAAGCATCAATAACACCACCGACATAAGTAGTACCACGTAATGTACGATATTCATTCTAAAATAACTGCAATTTTTCTTTAAAAATGATTTCCCTCGAGTAGTGTTCAACTGTGAAAAATTTTTCTTGAATTTTATTTTCGGTGTCACTGTATACAATTTTTAAAAAGTAATGCTCCGGATTATAAATTAATCCGTTATCAAGAAGTGCATAAATTTGATACTTCATATTTGATTTTGGTAAAACATTCATCTCCAATGTTTCGACTTCAACGTCATTCTGGTCCAAATTTTTGTAAATTTGTGAAATAGTGTACTGATTCGCCGGATTTACGAGACTACCAACATTCGTTTCACTTAATTAAACTAATTTAGGGTCTCTTTCTCTGATACGATTGCAATAATTTTTTTTTTCTTCAGTCAATCGTCTACAAATCAGATCCTCATCGAAACAATTTATAAAGTGTTCTTCAGTTATTGTTGTTCCATTGTGCGAGGTGCTATCATCGATTTTCCTTTTTTCATTTAATTTTTTTGTTCGACTTTTTTCCATACGAGTTAACATTTCCAGCGTTGGTTCAAAGGCCGCCATTCCTCCAACACCTTTGACATAATCAGCAGATAATAGAATAGCTTTCACATTTTCAAAATGTAATCTCGACCTTCTTGGAGTTTTGTTGGCAGTATAAGCGCTTCATAAGCGTTCTGGCGCTGCGTTTAAATTGGGTATTATTAAAAGCCTTTTAGCTAAATTAGAAATATTTTCGAATGGTTTGTTATTACGCTCATCAACAATTTTTCCCAATTCGAACCAGAACGTTTCCACATTTTGTTCATGCAGTATGTTGATTGGGAATTCGTATGTACAAATTCTGCTCCACTCATTATTAATTATGTCCATATATTCCAAATTGTGCATATTAGTTTGCCGCAGCAAATGCTTCAAACAAACAGTCTAGGTTGTTATATTTATTGTGAAAATTTTCACTACAATGCATTTTTGGGTACGAAGCATTCAGCATATGTTGAAAAATCAATTTTGAAACGATGTCTTTCACTGAGACATTGACACAGTTCAATTAAGTAATTGCGGCAATCTCTTACAAACTGTTTCTTTTCACTGACATTATTTACTGTCATCAGTGCATCGCACACATTTTTATCAACCAATATTGTGTTATCCTCCATAAAACGTGTGCTATCATTTGGATTGATCATGTTTATGGCAGTACTTTCCACGTACTCACTATGTATCGATATACATTTTCAGTAAATCTACATAAAAATCTTTGATTGTACTGGAAACAATGGGCTTTTCAGATTGCAATTTAATCATCACTGATTGCAACTTAGTGATCATTGTAAGAATAAATAAAACATAAACTTTGTTAATGCTGCTATCAAAATAATTAATAATAGTTTGAACTGCTTCGTCTGGGTTTTTTTCGTAAAATTTTGGTTCTTCTTTGAAAAAAAAAAGTAAGGCACGACCATCATCGGAATAAACGTAGCATACTCTCAAAATATGTCAACCATCGTATTGGACATGGCTTCAATACGGTTACATCCTTAACGTTAGATTTATCCTTACAAACGCTAAATCGATTAATTCGAGCAGCTCCCTGAATGTAGTTGTACATGAGATGAGGAATATCTTCAAAAATCTCAGGAAGTTGCATCATGGCGTTTTGTGCGCATAAATGTTGGATGTGGCATCCACACTTAATTATAATTAATCCAGGAATAAGTTCTAATAATCTTTGTGCTACGGAATTTCTAATTCCAACCATGACACTAGCTGTGTCCGAGCAAAATGCATCGATATTTGCAAGTGGAATGCCTTTTGAAGTTAAAGATAACAACAACTTTTGTGTCAGTGTTTCAGAATCTGCTTTTCGAGTTTCATTTCCATCATAAATTGGAACAATATCCCATACACTGTCTGTTACACGACCGGTTGCGTCGTCAAAGTATCGGACGATGACACAAAAAGATTTATGTTGAGTTATATCTATACTTTCGTCAATCATTAAAGTAAATGGACTCTTTTGTAACATACGTGATAGTCTTTCATATTGGCTCGGTGCAATAACGTTTCGTATCACCGGAACTATATTCTTTCTGTCGAAATTCTCCAGTTTCTTCAATTTGGGAGAATCATCTGCAATGCTCAATAGAAAGGGCAGTAAGCTGTTATTTAGTAAAAATGGCAATCGTTTGTATGCAAAGAAAGCACACCATTTGGTTTCTAACGCAGCCTTTTCAGTATCAACATGTTTATTAGTAATGTCTGAATGAATATCTGCTTTGTGATCGATGATATCACTATTACATTCTTTGTCGGGATCATCACATACACTGTTTACTAATGCATGAGAATTGTGTGGCCGACTGACAATACGTGTAGATGAAACATTTACCTCTGGTTCAACCAGTTTCGAAACCTTGTTAACTAAAATAAATTCTTGCCATTTTTTCTTGTGTTCGTCGCTCATAAGTGCATGCCTTTTTAAATTCATTAGATCAGGCGATAGAACTATCTTACATGATTTACAGTACGCTTTCGTACTGTTGGGATCTTGGTCCATAAAATCCGAAAGTAATGGATGCTTCTTTCATTTAGGATTAAAACCTGTATTTCGCATTTCGAATTACTGTATTCTCTTAAATAGCGAATTCTTATACACGTCGTTTTGCTTCACGTATATGGATACGATGTATTATTTTATTTTCCATTTTTTTGAAGCACTTATATTATAAAAAATTAATCTTAATATATATTGGAAAAAATAATTACAACCTACATTACCATACTACAATCTATCTGAAAACAGGAAGATTATCTAAAAAAATTAAAAGTATAATAAACATTTTTAATAATATTCAGCCTTTGTTTTACATAAATTTTTACTAATAATAAACATCTTTGAACTTTCTCTAAGACATATGAGGGAATAATATCTACAAAAAGAACTTGTTAATATGCGTTAAGTTTTTAGTTTTTTTTTTTTGACTAAGTTGACCTAAAATAATCATACAATGTCAAAGAAAATTTTTCATGGTGTGTCAGGTGAAGATTGGCAATCTGAATAGATATTTACATAAGTATTATCATAGTTCAAACATTTTGTTATGGCCCACATGAGAATTAGTTAATACAATACTTGGAACTATAAGCCGCTGAATGTTCCGGTCGTGAAATGGTCTGCCTTAATAAATATCGCACAGATATTGTAAACAAAGAACAATATATTATTACCGGGCAGAAAAAATGTGAAGTTTAAAATCTGTCAACGAGGGGACAACAAATACGTAATTCATAAGTTGCATAATGTATTATAAATTGAAAATCCGGACTTTGAACATATGTTTAATTGTTAATTTCCAAAAAGGAGTATGTTGTCAATTACATTGTGATTTTATTATGACAAAAAAGAATGAACGATTGAAACTGTATTGGCATACTGCCTCTACCACGTGACCTCAATATATATATGACTAATGTAGAGGGAAAATAACGCAGGTCTTATGGGACCGCAAATCTTGTTTTTATTTTTTTTCGCACTTAAAAAGATATTGAGCTTAAAAAAGAATTGTTAATTCCATGTTGCTGACGTAATGAAAGTTACGTAGTTATTTTTTTCCTTTGATGAATTCGTTCATGAAGGTTGAAACAGCGTTTTGAATGTTTACGGAGTGCCGTTAACTCTACTTTGAGCTGTTTGTTTCAGCTGTTGCTGCTGCTGTGCTACTGCTACTGATGCTCAGAGATAAACAAACAGCTCAAAGTAGGGTTAAACGGGACTCCATATACGTTTAAAACGCTGTTTCAACCTTCATAAACGAATTCACCAAAGGAAGAAAATAACTACGTAAATCTTATTATGTCATTAACATGGAATTAACAATCTTTTTAAGCTCAAAATCTTTTTAAGTGCGAAAAAAAAAAATAAAAACAAGATTCCTCCCATAAGATCTGTATTATTTTCCCTCTACATTAGTCATTCATATACTGAGGTCACGTGGTAGAGGCATAATGCCAATTCCACATTAAACTACTTTTTTGCTGTTAAAAAGGTAATGCAAGGTTCTAAACTAAATAAAAAAAAATTGCCAAAACCGATTTTTTACTTTTAGTGGTAAACCAAAGGATTGTACAAAAAAAATTTACATCATAAAAACAATTTGTAATTTTACGATAAACAACAAGAGACACATAGGGCTGAAATGGGCTCATCCGTTTTTTTGGTAAGTGCCAAAAACTGCCGTTATACATATATACACCCTATTTTAAGTTAATTAATAACTGGTGTTGTGATCAGTAGTAAGAGCTGCAATCTGAATACAAAGAAGGTATTTTTTTTTTAACACACACACCAACCTTCAGTACGATTGGATGAAAACATTACAGAAACCTCTGAGAAAACGAAAAAAAAGTTCCACCGAAAAATAACCCAAAATATGTTGTTAACCAACATGAAACCACTTTTTAAACTAGATTCACTTAATCTATAGTCACTGTACATCGTAGTATAATGCTATTTGTAGACGATGGTGCATAGACTATTTGCCGACCTTTGATAAATTAGGAATTTGATGAGCAAGGTGGCTTTTTTGATAATGTAGGTATGTATGGATGTATGTATGTATGTATGTAGTACACTTATTACAGAAAAAACAATTAATTATAAATCTTCTGAAATTATTCACTATATGCCCAAAATAGTAAAAATAGAAGCTAGAAAGAGTAGTTCCACGATGTATGGAGCTGAAACTAGCCCCACGCCGGAGCAGCCTCACCAGGGATGAATAAGACCTGAAGGGCTCCAGGGCCAAAAAAATTTTTTTTTGTACTAATTCATTCGAAAAACGCTACATATAGTTAAGATTCTCCCATTCGCAATCCCTGCAACTTTTTAAAGCTGTAAAAAGTCGTCAGGCTGGGAAACCGAAGATTTTTCTGTAGATACGTACATACGTGTATAAAAAAAAATGAAATAAAAAATTATAACTTATTTTTCGGCTCCTGTGCCACCTTGGAAATTGATAGAATATGTTTCTATCACTTCTATACACGATACTTACAAGTTTTCCATGCCTTGTAAGGCCGCCAGGCTTGGAAAATGATGAGTTTCCCGCCGATACTCAAATACGCGTATACAAAAAAATCAGAAAAAAATTAATAACTTTTTTTTGGGCTCTTGTGCCACCTTGGAAATTAATAGAATATGTATTTATTACTTTAATACACGGTATTAACTTGTTTGCTAAGCCTTTACAGGTAGCCAAACATGAAAAATTAAGAGTTTTCCCCCAATACGCATGTACTCGTTTAGGGAAAAAATAGGGAAAAAATTAATATCCTCTTTTAGAGCTATTGTGCCACGATGAAAATGAATAGAATACGTTTTCACTCCTTCTGTATACACTTTCATGCAAAGTTAAGAGTTTTCCGCTGATACGCGTATCTGCATACACAGAAAAAATAGGAAAAAGATCATAACTTTTGTTGGGGCTTTTGTGCTACCATGAATATAGATTAAATATATTTCTATTATATACACTTACTATTTCTTTCGATTTTTTAGCTGTGCAAGGCCGCTAAGCTTAGAAAATTATAAGTTTTGTATACGCGTATTTGAGTATCGACGGAAAACTCATCATTTTCGAAGCCTGGTGGCCTTACAACGCTTGGAAAACTTATTGGAATCGTGTATAGGAGTAATGGAAACATATACATTAATTTTCAAGGTGGCACAAGAGCCCAAAAAAAAGTAATAAATTTTTTACTGATCTTTTTGTATACGCGTATTTGCGTATCAGCGGAAAACTTATCATTTTCCAAGCCTGGTGGCCTTACAAGACTTGGAAAACTTATTGGGATCATGTATGGTAGTGATGGAAACATATTCTATCAACTCTCTAGGTGGCACAAGAGCCGAAAAATAAGTTATAATTTTTTATTTAATTTTTTTTGTATACGCGTATGTACGTATCTACGGAAAACTCTTCGGTTTCCCAGGCTGACGACTTTTTACGGCTTTAAAAAGTTGCAGGCATTGCAAACGGGAGAATCGCATATATATGTAGCGTTTTTTGAATGGATCAGGACAAAAAAAAATTTTTTAGCCCCGGGGCCTCTCAGGTCTGATTCGTCCTTAGTGAGGCTGCTCCGGCGTGGGGCTAGTTTCAGCTCCATCTCGATGTTACTTTTTTCAAATTAGTAAAATCGCAAAATGACTCTTTAAAAATGGTAGTTTTAAAGATTCCCTCTTTTCAAAAAAGTAATTTTCGAATATTACTGTTTTGAAAAGAGTAAAAAGCCATAATTACTATTTTCAAAAAAGGAAGCTGAAAATCCTTATTTTATTAAAATTTGTACTTTTAAATAATAAAATACGCTCTATTTTTTAAACAGAAACAAGTACGAATAAGTATGCAAAATACTTTTTGAAGTTAAAGCAGAAAGTTCCCTTAAAGAACGTCTGAACGATTTTGCGGCACAATTACAATTTATTTTCTACTCAAAAATCAACCTTTAAAAAAATGTATCCATGGTCGATTTTCAAGTAGAATTACACTTTACAATTTAAATTTCTCCTAATCTACAGTCAAAAATGCGGCTGATTTATAAAATCAACTACATGGCACTACTTTAAGTACCGTATAACTCTTCACCAGACCGATATATGACTAAAATATTTCGGATCTTCACGAACCATAAGGTTTTGAATTCTGTTGTAAGTCGCGGCTGGTTTCAATATTTAACAACCCTCGGGCCTCAGCTCTTGGTCTACATAGGTCTATTTTTACTCTTTTGGGCTTACAGTGTTAGATCAATGTTGAAATTCCAACTTAAAGTTTGTTTTATTAATATCTCGTAAAGTGTATCAGATATCAAAAAAAATAAAAATAGAAGCCTGTAGGTAGAAAAATTTCTTATCAATAAAGTTTCGTACTTATCTTGCGACACGCAAAAATTTTGTGAACAAAATTCAGAAAGGTATTTTTAACATTTACTGTAAGTGTAAGTGATAAGGAGAGAGCGGCCACTGCGAGCAGTAGTGACGAATAAGGCAAGCTACACCCCTTCTATGCTCCACCCACATGCTGCAACAGGTAGGCAGAGTATATGTATTAGTGTGGGATCCAGGCAAGAAGAACGGCAGCAGCCGAGCAGTCATTCAGGCACTGCTGGATTGGATTTTTTTTCAGCTTACGGGCAGCGCCCAAGTTTTTTGTTTAAGTCCAAAAAAATCTTTTAACCATAAAATACAAGTCTTCATGGGGACAAGCTTTTTTTTTCGTTTTCCAAGATAACGTAACAATTGGGCATAGTCTTAAATTACGGTTTATTTATTTATTATTATTCTTTTTTTTTTATTAATAAAGTCAGTCGAATTAGTTGGTTTTCATGCGGTACATTACTAAAAATAATAAAACAATAGTTTTTAATACGCGCGATACTGAAATACAGGATTGGAATACTAGTAGTACACAATTATTAATCATAAATGTAACGCGGTAAACGAAAAAATTTACGAAACCCTAGCATGTCTTACTCAGTATTTTTTGCATCAATCGATGTTATGATTTCCACAATATTTTTTTCGGCTTTCTTTTCAGATATTATGCATTATCTCAAAGGCTATTGGGGTTTGAGAAAAAAGTTACAAACAAAATTTTTTTGGGTGATTATTCAGTGTAGACATTGGGTATTTTAAAGAATTAAAAAAAATATTTTCATTTCTTAATCAAAAGAAAAAAAAAAGAAAAAAATAAGAAACACAAATTAAACAATGAATTAAAAAAAAAATTAAAAAGGAAATGAAATAAAAATACAGCAAATAAAATTTGAAAAATATATAAAACGAAATGCATTAAAAAAACAACAAGAAACGAAGACAAAAACACATGAAAAAATACAATAGAATGAAAAAAAATAAAATAAAAAATGGCATACAAAAAAGAAGACTATGCCCAATCGTTACGAAATCTTGGAAAACGAAAAAAAAGCTTGTCCCCACGAAGACTTGTATTTTATGGTTAAAAGATTTTTTTGAATTTAAACAAAAAACTTGGGCGCTGCCCGTAAGCTGAAAAAAAATCCAATGCAGCAGTGCCTGGATGCCTGCTCGGCTGCTGCCGTTCTTCTTGCCTCGATCCCACACTAATACATGGGATTGAAATAAGTTTATACAGACAGAGAGTATACGGAAGTAAAATAATTGCATGTAAATACGCAATTAAATTATGCTAAATTTTGTATACTCTGAAACACCATGAATTTAACACGTACAATTATGAAGCAAATTGTTTAGTGCACTGATTATAACTAACATTTCTCTGCAGAGAAGCAAAGCAGTATATGTCAAATCAATTTTTTTGAAAGAATCAAAATCAAATGAAGAAGTAAAACCTTTCGTTAGACTTTATAATATTAAAAACATACCTGAATAATAGAAAAACCTTCCTGTATTCCTACTCTCGACATGCTGTCTCTCCTTCGCCAATTTCCGAATAGTTTGCAGGATATAGTAAATATGTTTCTATATCACGTCCTGCAGTAATAACTTCCTGGACAATGGCTAGATATTGAGTTCGGACGCCGGCAAACGAAGAGTTTGTGTCCATACGCACATAATGTACGCTAGATCTTTTCGAGAAGACAGTTCCAAGGGCCTTAACATCATGAAAGGCATAGAAGATACCTTAGATGCATACAGGCCAATTTTTTTGTTTACCAAATATCAGATCTCACATCGCTTCTATCCAAGACCCGCAAACAGACAAATCTCTTTATGTCTCTCTTTCCCACGTTTTCTCGGTAATGCTGACTGACTGAGGCTACGGCTACATAGACGCGTTCGACGGCGTCCGACCGCGTCCAACATCCGTCAGGTTCGTGCCTCGTTCTTCACTGCCAATGTACCAACTACAAAAAAGTGTGTAAGAGATGTGTTTGCGAGTTAATTTAGTTGAGGTTGGTAGCAAGGAACTAGGCACGTTTTTGACGGACGTTGGACACAATTAAATGCGTCTATGTGGCTGCGGCCTGAGAAATAATTTTCGACGTATTTCTGGTTACAGTTTTGCTAAAGGCAGTTGTCACGAGGAACAAAGGATTTAATAAATTCAGGTTAGTGCAAACATATTTACAGTGATAATAACAATAACATAAACCCTTGCACAGTGCATATCATTATTTATCAATAAATGATTTTTCGATGCACCAACATTAATGAAATGCCGCTGTACTGGCTCCCAATTCAATCTTCGTGCACGTTATATGTATAAGAGAAGTTGAGTTATTAAATTCCTTTTACTTTCCCAGAATAAGTGAATTTTTTTGAGAGGGGAACATGGATATTCTTATTACATGTTTATAAATTTTTTTACTAATTTTCGATAGAAATACAAAATATATGTAGGTCGTATTTTTGATTGCAGAAAAAATGAACGAGTGTAACAATCAACACGTTGGAACAAGCCAATATTGTGGAAGTCAGGTACCCTATCAAGCTACCGTGGGGCAGATACCACTTGATGGAAACAACATTCAGCAGATACCACTTGATGGAAACAACATTCAGCAGATGATTCCAACACCCCAAAAACCTTCCCAACAACGCAGTACTCGTCATGGCAGCAACAATTACTGCATCAGCAGCAATTGCTTCAAAATTTTGGTCAGCAAAACGGGCAACTAAATGAAGTGCAAAATCAATGTCAAGCTAATGCCATGCTGCAGGCTGCAGCCCAACATTTGTACATGCCAGCATCTGTCAATCAAGGAATAATGCCTCAAAATCTGCAGTATCAAAATGAGCAAGCGTTTGATGAGCAGTGGAGCAATAACAGGTGTTTTTTTTCGTGTAATAGATTTCGAGTAATTTCATATAATGAATCATTATGTATAAAGTACGGAGGCTGTCATTCTTAATGAAATTTTAATTGTAAATTAAATTTTTGTATTAGCGTGTACACTGATGCAGAATGGTAGAATGGGTGGAGTATGAAGTAACTCACCCTTACCGTCAACTTCATGCTGACATGGAGCGCTTTAGAATGGTATAAACAATATTAAATTGTATTTTTTAACAATGAATTTTTGAATTAATAATATTGCACTAATCACTTATATGAATATTGTTTTTATAGAAGTACCTAGCAGAAAAAAAATTGAATAGTCAATTAAAAAAAAAAAATGAAGGTAATAATAAAAAATAAATAATTTCATAGTAATAGTGACCTATTTGAATTTCATTTCAATAATTTTTTTTAATGTATTACAGGTTTAGAAACACTTTTGAATCTTCGATGAAAATTTGTTTCAACATTTTTACCGATATAAGAATGTATTATAATAGGACCAACAAGAAAATGTTAATTACATTTTTATAAATGTAGAATAAACAATAATTGGAATGAAAATTATAAGTTTATTGTTTAAAATTAAGTGGTAAAAACCTTAGAAAAAAAAATATAACCATAAGATATCACAGAAAAGCGCTGAAAGAGGAAAAGAGCAAATACAATGCTTTTATTTTGATGGAAGCTGCAATTAATGCCTGGAATGCGCAAAATATTGACCTTAAAAAGCCAAGCTCCACTGCAGTCGTAAAAGCTTTTGAAATTCAGCTTGATAATCTACTTGCTTGGTACAACTTGCTTGTCCACTATGACGAACAGGACGACAATGCTGAGGCTTTGTTTGAACTTGTTAACGTTTATAGCAAAACGGGGAATTATTCAGCTTGGTTTGCAGTATCTTGACTGTAACAACCCATCCCAAGCAGTTTCGACTTTAAAAAAATGCTGTCAAACTAGATCCAAGTGACAGGTAGCAAAGAAAAAACTCACCTTGTGTAGTAGAAAAAAAAACCTGTTGATATAAATGATATCTTTAATTTTCAGTAATTGCTGGGAGTTCCTTGCAGACGCATAATTAGCTCGAGGCGCGCACTTATCCGCATTGAGATTGTACGAAAGAACCTGTCAATTGAACCCAGAGTCTTTTTATTCTATGATCCAATTGTCAAACATCAAGCTGGTTAATTTTTTTTGTTTCAGTGTTTATTATTTTAATAACTACGAATTCATTTTACAGTTCACATTGGCTAAAACAGACTTTGCGAATATCCTGGAAGAGAACAAAAATAATGTTGCCGCTTTGAAGGGCCTTGCGGAGTGCTGCTGTAAGCTTGGAACAGAGAACGTTGCCGCGCAGCTTTTAGCTCGAGCTCGAGATGATTTCCAAGAGGCTGTGGACAACCTGACAGAGGCTATATAATGCATAAAAGCGAATTTTTGTGTATTTGCAAAATGTTGGGTGATGTATGTTATAATGTGGCTGCTTTGCCAGAGAAATATTGCTTCCTCAATGTTGTTCCGAGGTTGATTCAGTCAGATTCTCAGGATGATTATGTGTTAATAGAAAGAAAAGATATACTTTTGTTGGCAATAAGGTAATTAGAGAATTATACACTTTCTCGTTAAATTGGAATACAAAAATTTAACAGTGGTTTTACAGGTGTTATTGTAGAGCATTAAGCATGTCAAAGAGTTCGTCACTTTTATGGCATGATCTGGTCCGCTGTTATTCTGCCCAGCTCAATTTGGATAGTTTGTTGGATGCGTAAGAGGTTGTTAAAAAAGTTTAGCCGCAGCTAAAGAGGCAGTCAAACTTAATCCTTACAATTGGTTCTACTGGAATTTACTGGGAGTCGTTTGTTTGTCAAAGCTAGTTAAAAACTACGCCTTGGCTCAATACAGTTTTGTTATGGCTTTGGAGAGGCAATCCAACAACGCCGTGGCTTGGAAGAATCTTGGATCGTTGTACTTGCTCTTAGGTATGAAGAAAAAGTATCAAATTTTTAAATTTTACAGGAGCAGCAACATTTGTTATTTAATTGGATCAATTGTACTTTCAAGAGGATCCATATCGGGGTAACGAAGCTATTTTGTGGGCTCAAAAAATAGATCCGGCCTACGTTGGATTGGTCAAGCCTTTATAGCTGAAAAGGTATCTCAGAAGGATGCAATGGATTTGTTCCGTCATGCCACCCAACTCGGTTTTCACCATGAAGCAGCCACTGGTTACACTCATTGGGTCATTAAAACTATAATGGATCCCAAGTCAAAAAAAGATCCTCTCTATTCTTATGTTATCGAAAAAATGCATGTGGTTACGGTAGCCGCCGACGGAATACATTGGTATACAGGTAAGATGCACGTTAGAGTCTGCAGATTATGCGTATTATTGAGAATAGGCTTTATGAATTTTTATTTTTTCACAGTCCACTATCCTCGATGAAAGATAATTTTTTAGAGTTATCAAGGTTTATTTTAAGTGAAAATTTTCTATTTTGTAGATTCGTCTGAACTGTGGACTGATCTGGCTAGAATCCTATTGATAATGAGCGACATCTCATTTAACAAGTGCATTGATAAAGCACTGTTTTTTGGACGGAACTTGTTCAACGAGCATATTGTAATGGTCAAGTGCATGTATTCTTTAAGCACCCTGATAACGTGAAGTCCACAAAAAGGCCTGCGATATGTATTGTATACAGTTGACTCTTTCCTAGAAAGTGGAGATAGCTGGTCTAATCTAATAATTGCATTGTTACCAAGGTAATTCTTTTAAATGGCATAGTTTATTCAATATTTATTACATTTTTTTGCATTGTACAAATAATTATATATAGAAAAGAGGAATCAACAAATGTAAAATAATATATTTTTTAGATGGAGCAGGCAGTCAAAATTTAATGTTCACTGGCTGATGGTACTGGCATTGATGAGTACGTAATAGTTGTACATGTACAAGAGGCATGGAGCAGTGACTTCTAAAAAATGAAAACAAGCATATGATAAAGCTTATTGTTAAGCACTCTATACCTCTCAATGTAGATTATAAAAATTAATGTAAAAACAAAAAGACAACAAAGTCCTATTTCAATAAACAATGTTTTGTAAAAAGGAGGTACCATTTTACTCTTACTCTGTTTGTTGTCATGTCAGGCATAAATGCAAGTGTATATAAGGATCTTCATCGGGAAAACTGTCTGCATGTGGATTCACCGCCTAACAAACGATTTTTTTCATTAGATATGTACATGCAGAAATATACACGCCTATAATATATTGGTACTAGCATATACGTAGATATATTTTAGAGAAATAGACTCCAGGTTGGGAATTCTCTTTTGCACAAGATGCTTGACCTTTGGCCAACTATTCGTGCAGACGTGCACTCAACATAAGCATACATATATGTTATATTTTTATAGAAATACAGGAAATACTTATAATAATTCTTGTATGACATATCTCTATATATTTTATTCCATACACATAGCAAAGAAATCAGCTGATGCGTGGGCTGACTGACACTATAATAATTATATATTTATATGCTGACATTGCTGACTGCAACGCGTTTGAGAACCACTGTCTCAGCAGACGACGCTTTTGGCTGTCTAGTAGCCACCCAAAAAGCAGCCCCCCCACCACTCTTCTTAGACGGGAGAGTGGTGGGGGACCACTTTTCGCCATCTTGAAGCCAACACTGATTTTTACGTGTTATAAAGTAGCAGTCTCATATAAATATATGTGTGTGGCACCCCCCACCAGCTGAAGCTCAAATCAAACTTCTCGGCGGAAGCAACAGCTTCTCCCGTGGACGGATTGACTGTGTGCGCCACCTCTTTCCCTTCAGCTCAAGCGACATCAATTCCCAAATATGTATAGTGTACATACTCTTACGGTCAGTACACTTGAATAGAAAAAAAAAAATACTGTTTCTTCTATTATTTAATTTAAAAATAACTTAATAACCACAACCCTTGTTTAATACAACGATCATAACTGCTAACTACATTCTTTATATGCAGTGATTTTAACTGATTTTTAGTGATTTGGCGAGAAACTGTTTATTAGTGATATTTCACTGATTTTTATAGTCCGCCATTCACTATTCTTTTTCGTAGACTTTCACTGGGTTATGTAGTGAAAATTTTCAGTACTTCTAAAAGTAAAAGTTTTTTCACCATTGTATGAAGTAGTAATTACTTTTTTCATATGGCTTGATCCTAACTTTCTCAAATAGTAAAAATCCACTGTTTACTAAGAAAATTTCCCTGGTTTAAATTTTTTAACTTTTGAAGTAGTTGAAAATCAAATTTCTTTTAAAGCTTAATTGCGTAATGCATAAAAATTTATATGATCGTCTAATTTACATCTCACTGGTCCAAGAAATTTATAGAACTAATTAGAATAGAACTATTCAACTGTAACATCTCGTTAAAATTAAAAAAAAATTGAGTACAACCGATTTTGTAAGGATACGTTTAAGAATTATAGTTTTCTGCAGACGTATAAAGTTGTATGACTTTTTTGATTGTTGAAACCATTCCCTCACTTATTCATAGCTAAAAAGGTGCTTTTTTACAAGTAAAAAAAAACAACATTGTTGTAGGATGATCAGAAGCCAAGATCATTGTTTTTTAAATTTTTGTGCAATTGTTTATCAACTGATTAAGCTGTAATTTACACATGTTGTGACTAAGATCAGTAAGTTTTAATAAAAAACTGTATGTCATCAATTAATGGCCATTAAATATTGTTCAAATATAAATAATGTAATCGGACTTGAAAAATTTTGAATATCTCGGCTTCTCTTTTACATAAGAAAAGTATTTTTTAAACGATTTGGGGTAGCTTGACGAGATAAAATAAATTAGTAGAATCATTTTAATAAGAAAATAAAATTTCTCACATAAAGTAGTAGTAGACAAAAAAAATTTTCATTTTATAGATGTTTTAAAACGATATGTCAATTTTGTGGAACATACATCCAATGGCATCATTATTTTTAACGGTTGTCTGTCAACACCCAATCTATTTAGAAAAAGTACCAAAAGATTACGCAGATTAACTTTTAAACCTGGCACATAAATTACTTTTAACAATGCAACGAGCGTCAACGTTCAGCAAAATGCGTTTTAGTGAACGACAAGAATAAAAAAGACTGGTACCTAGTCACTTTATGTGACAAGTTACGCGATAAAAATTTTCGAGTGAGAACTGCTGTAGAAGACGCCAACTTATTAATTATGCAGACAGCGCTTAATCAGTTAGCAATTACAGACGTTATTATTGCTGAAGAACAAGACGTACTTATAAATCCAACATAACTTTCTCTAAATAACAAAAATATGTTTTTCGTAAGACTAGTGAAGAAAGTAAGCTCGAATTAGTGTACGATACAGTCAGTTTCATGCACCTTAAGTTTGAAAAAATAGGTACTCTCATACAATGCTTTAATGGTTGTGATATCAAGTCTGCTCTTTACAATTTAGACAAAGGTAAAATTATTTAGTTCTTGGATAATGATAATAATATTAAACTAAACTTAATAGTAAAATAAATTTTTCGTTTTGATACACATTTGTGTGAGATATTTTTCAAGCAGATAGTGTTTTCAAAAAAGTCTGGTATTAAGGTTACAGTTTTTCAAAATGGCACTGGAAAAAGAACAGCCTCCTTACAAGTGCTGAGATAAATATTACATGTGTCACCCCAAACAAAAGTGTGTAACAGTCACTTGAATTATTTGAAAAATGTTCATTATCAGAGTGTTTTCAACAAATATGGTAGTAGTAGCTATGTTGGTAGTGTGATTGTAATTTTCCTGAAACAAATTTCTTAAATAAACTGACAGGAAATGGATATTATCCAGATTTTATAAATACAACTAAAACAAAAGATTCCAGTGAAAAGGGCTCATGTATTGATGATATTTTTATTAAAAATAATAGCTTTGAAGCAAACACTGTAAGAATGGGACAAGATTGAAGTGTATGATGAAAATTAATATTGGGGTACCACAAGGGACAATATTAGGTCCTTTATTGTTTATAACATATGTTAATAATCTTTTGACGGATATGCCTAATGGTTGTATTATAACTTATGCTGACGATACTGAAACTACTTCAGTTGGAGACTCTTGGAGTAGAGTCAAAAATAAGATGAACTGATATTTGGCACAGATAGCCGATTGGTTGGTTCTAAATAAACTTTGACTTAATATAGATGAAACAGTATACATGACATTTGAAAACTACAGTGATAGCGAACCACGGGTATTAAATATTTTAATTAGGAATTAAAAAACACAAAGGGTCGAATATTGCAACGATTTGAAGTGACTCATGAATTTTTTTTTTTTAATGGGGCAATAACAATAAAAATATTACAAATAAACTTAATTTGTTATAATGTATATTTTATAAAATCTCTAAATGAATGAATTGCGACATACTGAAAATAATATATTATGCTTCCTTTCACAGCATTATAAGGTACGGTGTGAGTGTTTAGGGTAGTGCATATATTACTCATATTAATGTTCTACAAAAAATACAAACTAGACTTGTAAGAAGGATTAATAAAAATATTCATGTAACAGGCAAATCTCTATCTGTAAGATAACTGTTTGATGTTGAATCTATGTGATTTTGTTATGGTAAATAACAAAAAGAATATAAGACTTTGAATAGTATAACAAGAAATAAACTAATACAATTACCAAAAATAAAAAAAATTGTAAGTTATAAGAACAGTTACATATGTGCTCTAAAATTATTAAATGAATTAAAAAATCATCTCAAACTATTAGATATTACAAAAAAACAAGATTTAAATAAAACTACAAAATGGGTGAGCACTAATAAGCATTTGTTAATATACTAACTTTGTCCTATGCAGCAATGAATGCACTTATAATGATATTTTATGAAATTTTCTTTTGAACTCTTTCAAAGAGCGATAGATTATTTTGCTGTTTGAATGTTAGGTAAACTGGCCCTTTAGGTCATAGTAATTAGGTTATAAGTTTTTTATTATTTTTTCATATCCATTAGTAGGTAAGCTGGAAGGGTTCTGGCTCACCCCCTCCCCAGGGGGGAGCTGTAGCGTGAAGGATCTAGCTCAGCGAGGGGGGTAGCTGTAGTGCGAGTGTATGGGGCTTCGCGGGTGGAAGGGGAGTGCCGCAAAAATTTTAATTTAATACACATATTCGTAGTAACTTCAATAAGTACAAAAACATTTTTTCACAGTCCTAGCAAGGACTGATTATTGATCTTGATTTCAAATATTATATCTATCTTTCTTTGGACGAGAGCAAATATTTTCGGAATAATAATTTCCCTTAACTTTTGGTTGAGATACCTCAACATACTTTTCTATAAGAGTTGTCGACTACTTTTATCCTTCTCCTTTTAACTGAGGCTCTCATATTTTGGTTTGTTAAAGTATGGACCTATGTTTTCTGATGTTGACTGCTCAATCATCACAGGATAACTGAAGCTATACGCAAATTTTCATTAGCTTGTAAGAAGACTTCAATTTCTTCGTACTACACTGCAAGATGTACTTTCATATTTTTTATCTTATATTTTATGCTTTTTTTCTTTGCTTACACACAGTCATCTTTTTTCGCATCAATATTATTATTATAGTTTTCAGATTCACTATCAGTATTGGCAGTATTAGATACATCAACGATATCCCAACTGGGAAGAATTTGAGAAATTTTCTTATAATTATTAAGAGCGTCTATAAAACATTCCGTGTCTGGTTCAATATCGCTTTTTACCAAAGAGCACATAAATTATTTAATTTAATGAACTTTACTAAGTGCGCGAAATTTCTTTCTACGCAGACTTTTTAGTGCCTCATGAGTACCGCACATTAACGCCTTAGTTGAATATTCCATACTAAGAATGTGACGTGTTGGTATCATATATTGTTGAATGTTAATCACAGCATACTTTATGGTGGATTCCAAATACGCAGCTGTATTATCTTTATAAACGTAAATTTGGTTAGCATTTTTTGCTACAGCGTACAAGTGCTGCTGCAATTTTCTAATGGAACAATCACCCTCAAACCAGCGAAGTCCATGCACTTTCTTCGACTGATGACTGTTACTTTGGCGCACATCCATAGGTAAGGTCGAAAAATTGCACGGGGGCCGCACAATCCAATGACTGATCACTGGTGTCATAAAAGACACAACAGCCACTTCTTTGAGTAAAAACTGTCGAGAAGCGTCGAGAAAACCTTCAATCTCTATAACATAATCTGTGTATGAATCTATTCTTTATTTTGTAGCTTAAAAACGTCGAACTAACTATGATATAAACGTGTATCTATCACGTTTGATGCTGTGTGATAAACTTAACAGCACTCTGCGCTAAAATTTATTTATATACGTCCTCTTTTGTGCTAGTGTATGTATTATAAAAAATTAATCATTGGTTCTTGATATTTTTATTTTACGCTAATTTTAGGGAAAGGTTAAATAAATTATAACAGTAATATGAATTCAATACACACATTTATAATAATAATTAAAAAAAATAGTTTTACTAAGTTTTTATTGTACATCATCTTCAGAATCAGCGACATCTTCCCAATTCATGGCAAAATAAAATTTTTTCATTCGTCTGACATTGTGGGTGGCACACATGGATTTATACGCACCGTTATAATCAGGACATGTAGTTGCTTATGTTGGGAGCTTAAACTCTGTATGGTCAAACATATCATTAACTTTAAAATTAAACCTTTCGAGCCACCTTTTCTTTAATTCTCCAATTACAAAAATCTTCTGAGCATCTTTGAGATTTTCTTGTAGTACATTCTCAGCTTCTATATAGTTAATATTACCAAATTTGCAATCTTATCCATGTTAGTAATGCTTAAGTTATGAATTTTTCCGTTTATACTTTTAACTCAACTAACGCCAGGGAAACGGTGGTTTAAAAAGAAACACATACGGTTCAACGTTCTTACTTAACGAAAGAACTGCTAATTCTTTTAACACGTAATCATTGCCAGACTTTTTAAAGCCTTACATGTCCACTACATACTCCATCATAGCATAGCATAGACTGAATTAAATGACTATTGTTGCTTTATTTTTTATGAGCAAGTATAGACAAGTTTCCTCACATCCCCACTCACGGGATTATACTCGACTATACGATCATGTAGAATCAGACAATAAGCAGCTGTTCTTTGCATAAAATTATCTCTTGACTCGAATTCCAAACGCTCATTAACTGGTGCGCTTTTCAAAGCTTCATTTTGTTTTAAACAGTCAATAACGATGAGTGGCATATTTGTCATAAAATCGTTTTTATTAATCATAGGTTCTGTTTTTTTACCATAAGAGACATTTTGAAAATTTGTATACGTACTGTAGAGTAAAGAAAATTGATTATGATTTATGTTGAGATTGAGATTTCCATAGGAGTAGTACTGAGAGTTAAGAAATAACTTAACTTTACGTATATTACAGTGGTCAAACCGACTAGCATTAGCAGCTTTCTGACCTTTACGAGTCGTTTGAAAGCCTGAAATAATATAATGCGGCTTTTCCAGTTGATTTGATGTTTTTATGGTCCAAACATGCTTTACAGATGTTAAAAGAAGGGAATATTCATATAACTCCAAATTGCGAAAACTTATGAAAAATGGCTTATCTTTTGCGATTAAATTAAGCAGACGAATTTTGAGTATGTCTGACGCACTTACGTAAGGCATAAGCCATTTTATTCGAGTCAATGTAATTTTAAAGTCGTAGTAAACATCATTAGTGACTGTTTGTACGACTGCATTTACGTTATTCCTCGATCTCGTAAGGATTAATTCATGCTTTGCATTTACTACAACCTTACGATGGTCCTCTGTAGTCAGTATTATGATAGTCCGATATATATATATATATATATATATATATATATATATATGCTCCAGTAGTAATGATACACTCAACTCAAAGTGCATTTACCTTAAGAATTGATGCAGGTTTATCTGACTCATGAGTTTTATTTAATGTGAGTATGTGGTTTGTAAAACCTAAAACTGATCCCAACGAGTCTTACGGTTGAAAATCAATTGGGTGGCTTCCCAGAATCACGCTGCGAAGCGTATTATTGTTTGGCTTCACACTTATCCAAACATCTCTGGGTCTTAATATGTCGATGAGAAAATTTTCTATATCTTGTATCTCATAGCTGCCTGTTGGTTAAGTTACCACCTTTTTATCAACGTAAAATTTATTATTACTCTCGTCAATATAAGGTATGGAATTAAATGTGAGTAATTCCACCAAACCAAGAACGTAATTTTTTTGCGGTGAGAGATTAATTGGAGGAAAATATTGTGCTTTGAGAAGGGATGATGTGCTAGATTAAATTAAAGTGAATGCGTCCCCCATGACGGTTCATCGATAAATGATAAATTTTTTTCCATCCCTTGCTTATAAACGCTTACGGTTAAGATTATTACTTAAAAATCTTAGACAGACATGACTACAGTTATAAGTATAAAGTTCTTGATATCTTTTGTAATTATACTTAATAATACCAACACCGAGGTACAACATTGAATCTAGCGGTGGTTGTAGAACGCCAAAACTATCAAAATACATTATGTCATAACCTTGTTTTTTGTATGCAACTCAATGAGTATCAGGACCTTCTTTGTCATCGAGATTAACAATAGCTAATTTATTTTGATGTGGGCCAGTAAGTAGCATATTGTTTCTCATGAATACTCCTCAAAAATGTGGTATCTTTAACATTTTTACGTATTTCGTAATATCTTTATTTGTTAAAGCTCGATTAGGCAATTTTACTTCAAAAATTTTTTTTTTTCTGTTAACCTTTCTTCTACCTGAACCTTTTTTATGCAGTCTTAGGAAGAGACCTTTACCAAGTAAAATAGTTTCCATTTTTTTATTGTGCCTCGCACTCTCTTCAAGCTGTTTCTTGGCTTTGTTTGCTTGATTAATTGCTTTTTATATACCACTCGCACCTTTAGCAATAGCGCCTACAGCGTTTAGACCTGCAAATGTGGGTACGATGTTAGGTAAAAAACCTTTTATATTTTAAGATATGTGTAATATGCGGTTTTGTAATATTTTTCTTACCACTAGCTTTTTTCATGGCTGTTCGAGCTCCCTTTAAAGCAAAACATAAAACTTTGCGAGTACATTTACTTGTAACCATAGACTTTTAAGCACTTTAAATTTATTTTTTCACTATCATTCCAACTTTTTTTTTTCTTACTTTTTTTTTTTTCTTATTCTTTAATAAACTCAGTCCTAATTTTGATTTCACTGTCATTGCGCTGCTCTCAGAAAAAGCGGTAGCCTTTTCACCAATACTTGAATCTTTAGCTTTGAAGCGTTGCCAAGCCTTTTCCGATAGAATTTTTTCTGCTACGTTTCTAGCCATAATGTCGTCATGGTTTTGAGAATAAGCTATATTTTGTTGTTTATAAGCTTCATCCAATAGGTTGATGCCTGGATCTCCACAGGCTAATCTCTTAGCTAGTTTAGTTCCCGGTGGGTAAAACTGATATCCTGGCACGTGCAGTTCTACTTCCCGTTGTGAATTTTGATGATATTGTTGAACAAGATAAGGAAATAAAACGCCTCTGTGATTTGCTACCCAATACTATAAGAGCTGTTTTAAGTGGTCCATTAAACTGTGGAAAAACAAATAGCTTACTATCTCTTATCACTCACACCAATGGATTGAGATTTGAAAATATTTATTTGTACTCAAAATCGCTGAACCACCCTAAGTATAAGTTTCAAAAAGAACTATTATATCCTATAGATGGCATAAAATGTTTTTCATTTAGCGAGAATGAATCAGTTATATCACCGGATAACGCACTACCCAACTCTATAATGATATTCAATGACATTGCCTGTAAAAAACAAAATAATGTAAGAGTCTTTTTCTGCATGGTGCGTCACAAAAATGATGACTGCTTTTATCTTTGCCAATTCTATGCTCAAGTTCCAAAGCATTCAGTCCAAGATAATTTAAATCTCCAAGTAACATTTCAACAAGATGATATGAATTTGAAGCACATCTATAATGATCACGTTAACACCGATATGCCGTATAATGACTTTAAAAAAGTAAGTGTTAAATATTGGGGAGTTGGAAAACATGGATTGTAACGAGGTGAGTCTGGCCTCCAGGCTCATGTTGCACTCGCTGACGCCACGCGTATGATGTCACATCAGCAAAGGCTTACCTTCTCGGAATTGTTTTCTGTTTTGGCTCCCGGGAAGAAGGAGAAGAGGACGACGCAACGCGAGACACAGCAGCAACAGCGGCGAAGGAAAACGAGTGAGTGCGCGCAGCACTGTTTGGGTCGCAGCCGCGGCGGCCCTCGGGTATCAAAGAGAGAGAGAGAGAGAAAAAAGAGGCGGCGAGATGTACGCGCTGTGGTTGCAGCGGGACGGGCTGACGCAGTCTCGAGTCGAGAGCCGTCGCGCGTGCATAGAAGCCAGAAATTTTGCAAGTTGAGAGAGAGAGAGAGCGAGAGAGAGAGCGTGAGAAAGCTGTTTTCCAAACGAGAGAGTGAGAAGAGAGAGCTGCTGTGTCCCTGTCGTCAGATACCATCACTGCGAGGAGATCCAGTATGAGAGAGAGAGCGACCGCAGAACGAGGAAGAGAGAGAGAGAGAGAGTAAGACCGCAGCCATCAGCCCCACGGACTTACCAGCAGCTCGAAGCTAAGCAGGACACCATACGCCTTTGTCACGAGTCAGAGAGCCGAGAGGTAGCATGTTTCTTTTCTCTCCGTTTTTCGTGCGTCGTGCTAGGGCTCGCGAGTGCCGGTAAGCCTCCTGGACAAGGTCCAGGAGTAGATGGAGAACAGGGAAAGAGAGAGAGAGAGTGCGAGGAAGAGAGAGAGGACCAGGTCACGAGAAGTCACGGGTGCATGCTCGGGAGTGCTGGATTTTGGGGTGTTCGCGCATTTCCACTTCAGGTGTGCAGGATAGAGGGGCATAGCCAAGGGAGAGAGTGAGAGAGAGGGAAAGAGAGAGAGAGAGAGAACGGACTGGGACTAGGGACAAAAGAGGATAAGGGTAAGGTTACCGGGAGACAGTGAGAGTACGAGAGAGAGAGAGAGAGAGTGCGAAGAAAACTATAACCGGACGAGAAGGAAAAGGCAGTGGTAGAAGAGAGTAAGATTGTGTGTTTGCCAGGAAGGGGACAGGGGTGAAAGGTCACATGTGAGGGCGTGCGCGAGCGTGCGTGCGTGACGTGGCCAGGAGTGCGTTAGGGCAGTGGCTTCTCTTGGTCTCAGAATTCCGAACGTGCGCTCGTGGTTCGCGTGGCGAGGCGGAGCCGCTGTAGCGCCATCAAGGAGTTTATTTGTAGAGCAGAATGAAGAGTTATAATAAACGATTCCTGTAACTTGACGTAATAACATTTTCCCATTATTATTTCTCCCAGTAGAATGAGAGAGAAGTTCCCTTACAAACTCCTCTTTTTAGGAGCAGAATCCAGGTGGACGAGGAACCCGGAGGACGCACGAGACGAGGTGTCCACTTCCTACGTACCCCCTCTTTTTTATTTCCAGGTACAAAGACAGTGTGAGAGGATTTGTCGTAATAGACAAGGAAAGAGATGTTAATAATGGTAGGTGTAGGGGAGGATTTTACTTTTTCGCAATAAATATTACTCATTTTCATCAAGTATGCATCAGTCTTTTGTTAACTATTGAGCGGTAAACATGGATGCATTTCATAAGGAAAAACCCATTTTTCAACAAATTGAAAAAGTGAGAGAAGCTGTTAAACGTTAGCATCGATTGTTAAAGTTAGGAAAAAAAAATTTTGGAAAACAAATAAGTGAGACTTTCAAGTCTATTTCTGATCTGCTTCATTAAATCATCTCTAAAACATATGAGGAAAAAAATACACGGCAAAGCTTCAAATCGCAATTCAAAGAGCCTTTCAAGCCTTTTAAACAAAAAGAAATATCCACACATCAATGTTTCAATCAGCTAATAGTAACAGTGATGATGATGAAAAAAGGTTTTATCCAATGATGTTGTCAAAGACTATCATACTGATGTTGAAAAAAGTAATCATAATGATGATTTAGCGCATAATATTCATGAAACTTTATCCATGAATTTATATTTTAAAATACATGATGAAAATAAGCCCGAATTAAATCGAACTTATGGTATTAGAATAGAAAGAAAAGGAAAATATGTACTTGGTGATTCATCCATTTATTTCAAAAATAATTAAATTCAAATAAAGAATCTACGATATCCAATGACTAATGGGTTGATAGAGTTACTGATCAAAAAGCATCCTAATAAACATACATAACACAAAATAATTTAGCTCAACACAAATATATCTTGAAAATTTTAAGTGCCCATAAAAGAAAATTTGTTAAAAATGAGACTATTAGACCATACAACAGTAAAAAATTTGATGACGTTATTGCTCTTTTATTTAATCTTACACATGTAAAGAAAAAAGGTGCATTTATACCTTCATTTAAAATTGCTTAACTAAACACGCAAATGGACTATATTTACTGGGACAACCCTAACGAACTCGTTAATCGACTAAGATTGTTAGTGCACTGAGAGATTAGTGGAACGCCCTCTGTCCTCGCACGGTCGGATAGAGTCCTAATGTGACGTACACCTAACGACCCAGGCAGTGGGACAGCTGGCGAGCCACTATGAACGCTAGGTGGATCACCGTAGTACAGCAGCAGTACTATCTATACAGTACAGCAGCTGTCCCGGTATCTAGTGCATGGTCTGTTCCGGTTCGTGGTACAGTATATTTCCACGACAGAAGCTATTAATACTATCTATAAGATAAGTTACTTGTATCTTATAGATAGTAATGTATGTATATGATAGCACATTAGTACTGGACACATCTATATACATTATTCTTTGTGTAGGTGTTACCTGTGCGTTACTCTGTCACAAAAATAACAACTACAGCCGCGTGTATATTATAAGTGTACATGTATATGTATGTTTTTATAAAGATCCTGAATAGTTCATCTTTTTTGTAATAAATTTTTGAGTCTCAGAAATCGAAAACAAAAGCAAAAAAAGCTAAAAGTGTATCAATTAAAAAAAAAAATGATTTTAAAAGTAACGAAAATTCGAAATCTTTTATATTATTTCTAAAAACTTTTATACATATTAACCCTATAACTGTATTTGATAAAAAAAAATTATCTCTCCAAACTGTAAAATAGAAATTTTTATTTAAACAAACTATTATAAAAAATAAGTTGTAATTTCTAATTCTTACGATATTTAGTTTATATAAAACTAGATTGTAAATTATTATAATGTATAAGTTACCAGTGTAATTTACGATAACATAATAAGTGGCAAATGATAATACAGTAAATGTTACTCCTTGAATAAATTGATGAACCTTAAAACATACCGTATTATTTTTAACATATTTTAAAGCGGCACGATTCACAAACGCGTATACATACAAACGCATTTAATAATATACATATAAACATCTATGTAAGTATGCACACATGCGCGTTACATACGCATATGCGCGTCGAGTATGCATTATAATATATCATACTAGACGCTCGGCACGCAAGCTACTGTGAATTCATCTAATGTACTCGTCAATAGCACGTTAATAGCACCATACTTGTTGCACATTGCTTGTGCTGTAAGAGTGAAGTGCCTGGCGTCCCACTCTGGGCCGTCTC
The DNA here is from genome assembly GCF_036245765.1 of Copidosoma floridanum. Taxonomy (NCBI): domain Eukaryota; kingdom Metazoa; phylum Arthropoda; class Insecta; order Hymenoptera; family Encyrtidae; genus Copidosoma; species Copidosoma floridanum. The sequence goes on along the minus strand of NW_028321892.1, from coordinate 4,834,476 downwards.
TCGTCCCAACGTACGAAGTAGCTCAGCCGCACCACCTGAAGGACAGAAGGCGTTCCTTTAATCCCTCAGTGTGGCAGAAAGATCAGCAGGTAATTCTAGTTATACTAATAAGATAAATTCAACCGTTGAGGAGCTTCGTGGAACTAACATTATAAATTAAGCTTGCTTGTTAAATTTAACTTTAGTATTAAAATGAGTATTGATTTATTCGGACGTGGATCAGCTAAGTCTGAAGGCGGTAGTTGTGGTCCTCCTGGAATTGGATAGAAGCTTATCTCAAATGGCCAATTTTACTTAGAAAATAAAAGATTGTGCAATGTTGCATCAGCTGTTTAACCTAATGATGCTATAAATCTTACTACTTTACAGAAAGAAAAAAGTTTCATTTTGAATGAGCAAGAAAAAATAAATCTACTAGTGAACAATTTAAGTGATGTATTCTCAGAAACAACTTTGCAGTGTGAAATAAATACAATTAAGGAGATTTTGACCCACATATCTAATATAACTCCAGAAAACAGGAAAGATGGAAGCAGTAGTGAAAGAGCTTCATAAGCCTGCGAGACGCAACTACCTCCGCCGAAAGTTTGACGTTCAGGGCTTGGATGAAACATGGCAAGTGGATCTTGTCGAGATGATACATTAAATGATACATTGCTTGTGAAAATAAAGGTTACAGATACTTGCTGTCTGTGATAGATATATTTTCTAAGTATGCATGGGCCGTATCCGTAAAAAATAAAACTGGTACAGATGTGACTACAGCTATGAGAACTCTATTAATGGAAGGAAGAGCTCCTTCTAATTAGCAAACCGATCGTGGTAAAGAGTTTTACAACACTAATTTTCAAGGTCTCATGAAAAATTACAAAATTAACTCATACTCCACGTACAGTCATCTGAAGGCGTCTGTATGTAAACGATTTAATCGTACCCTAAAGTATGCTAGGTGGAAAAAGTTTAGTGTAAAAAGTAATAACAAGTGGCTCAATATTTTACAACAGCTGATAACTTCTTACAATATTCGAAAACACCGGACGATTGGTGTAAAGCTAAAAGATATTTTAATAGTTAATGAAAAAAATGTTTTACAAAAATTTATATATTCGAAAAAAGGAACAAAATCGAAATCAAAAGTTGGTGATAAAGTACGTGTAAGTTATACTAAACAAGTCTTTAAAAAAGATTATACGCCTAACTGGTTGACAGAAATTTTTACTGTTACCCGAGAAGCACCAACAAGCCATTTACTTACCATTTTGAGGATTATCAACAGCAGCCAATCTATGGTGGCTTTTACGAGCAAGAACTGCAGAAAACCAAGTATCCTAATACTAATCTTGTTGAAAAAATTCTACGCCGACGAAAAAATCAAATTTTCGTTAAATCGTTAGGTTTTAACAATACCCACGACAGTTAAATTTTGAAAGATCAATTATAATTAAAAAAATATAATGTATAGAAGACATATGGTGAATGCATGGAAAAAAATAAAGTTAATAAGAAATATTGAATTGTAAAGAAGTTAATTTATTAAAGAAATTTTGAATGAAAAAAAAATCCAATACATGGTTTTTTGTTTTTTCCACAAAAACTATTTCACCTATTCGCTTAAAAATTGAGTATGACAATTACTATAAGTTATCAAGAGCTTTATTTTCTATAGAGAATCTAGCATTTAGTGTTGACTTTTTTTATATTTTGTAGCCACGTAGCTGTGGTTTAGTATCATCTCGGTGATTTTCTTGCACGGGAGAAAGCCTCCAGAAGCGACTTTATTTAAAGCTGTCAGGTCGGATATCTGTAACAAAGAAACACAAAATTTTCACTAATTTTAGTATTTACAAAAATAGAAAAATTACGTGAAAAAATATGGGTATGAAGAAAACAAATTTATATTAACCTTAAAATTGTGTTTGACTTTTTTTTCAATGAGAGTTTCTCAAAATTGTCGGTTTTCACTCTTGTTCTCTTGTGAGGTTGTTGTTGGACGATACCCTTTGCTTCAAATACTAAGCGATTGATTACTTAATGTCGCTGTCCGGCAACTCTGACCAAACTGGCCTGCAGTTATTGTTGCAGTGTTTTATTCAAGATTTCTACTACCACTTGAGGTAGCTCCACTGTAGTAATCTCCGTCCCACTCGTTTCTTTTTGACAAGTCACTTCTAGCCCGTTGTCGTTACCCTTTTATTCTCCTCTATTACGTTCTTCATTTATTTCATCATTCTCGCTGGACAATGAGTCAGTCTTAAAGGTAACATTACGTTGCTTGCTATCATAAAAACTAAAAGTTTTCATGTTTCGTTCATTGTTTTGCGTTTGATCGTTAATACACTTATTTTTCATTTAATCCGGATGTGAAGGTTCCTCTACTTCTTTTCGTGATGTCACCACGTTGATCCCGTCTCAAATTCTCTCTATAAGCTGTTGTCGTCATTTTTTTTCTTCGCCTCTATCTGTCGTGAATGTCGTTTCTTTATTATTTATTTTATGGTCACTCAGTGATATCTCAGCATGACTCTTATTTTTAAGACTTGTTATGTTTTCTCTATCTTTCTTAGCTTTCTCTTCTTCTAACACTCCATCTCGCTGTTTTTGATTTACTTTATAATGCCACAAGGGTAATGTGTCAGTGATATTAGAAAAAATTCATCTTTTATCATCAGGAGAGCTAAAAGCTACTTTTTTTTTGTTTTTTAGTATAAATATTGTGCAAACGATATTTAATATTTATTTGCTCTCGATTTATATTTATGTTTCGATCGCGTAGGCAATCCATGTTATCATTAAAATCAACAGTGGCTTTAAAAACATTGATCTTGATATCCTTTGCTTTTTTTATTATGTCTTGATTCTGAACAAGAATGCTGTATATTTTACTCTAAAGACCGACAAATTTTTTAATAATATTACCATTACACTCATCTATTATAAGTCCTACAATTCTATTATTTTTCAGCGGCATTTTATACTTATTATCATCGGGATAATTTGATGTATTGAATGCTTAAATGTCAGTTTTTACTATTCCGTTAATATCATAGTTTTTAATTTTATATATTGAAAATGTCTGTATCAGTATACAACAATTTGCAATCATTTTGTAGTTAAGAAATCATATAATCATAATGAAAGTGGTATACAAGCATTCTAGACAAGTCCAATACACTAAGGCCAATATGTATGGGCTTTGTTATCATTACTTCCAATCGTTGTAATTGAACCGATACGAAATTTTCATCAAAAATATCACAGCTATGAAAGTTGGGTTTAGCAATGTATGCGCCTGCATCGTAACGCCTATCCCAATGGTTTAAAAGCTTAACATCAATTTGCTTTCTTTCATTTTACATTGTTTTTCCAAAAGTAGCATTATTAAAATGTTTGAAAAGCATTTTTTCAAACTCATTTTTAGCTTTTTTTCTTCTATTACTATTTAAATTTATGTACTTCTTGAGCCATTTACTTGGCCTAAACTTTAAAGCCCGGTAAATTCATGTTACTCTTAATCCACGATTCTCAGCTTGCTTGAGGGCTTCACAATAAAGTACATATTTATACTTATTGTGTAATGTAGTCATTAATTCTTACTGTTTTGAATTTGGAGCTGAAATGTGTTTAAAGCAGAACGGTAAGTCTTTATGAGAATCATCTAGTATTTCTGCATATTCCAAATCAACCTCTAAAATAAATCCATAATCACTTTTATTGCTAATTTTATAAAAAATCATGCGATTGTTTATTAACATTTTCAACCCACTCGAATTTACCGTAAGAAAGTCGTTGAGTCATAAACCAACTATATAAATTATTAACATCCAAATAGATTAAATATTTTTTAACATCAATTTTTCTGTTATCATTCTTTCAGTGGTTATTTGCTTCTGAATGTCTGTTGCAGCACTGACTTATTTCTCTTCTTATACATTTTCCAATGAACATAAACATATCAATGTCAGTAATGAGTTCTAATAAAATCTGTAAAAAATTTTTAAATATATTCTTTTAGAGTCTAGTGGAACTCTTTGTATAGGTCTATTCAAATATTAAAACTTACTTTTCATTTAATATAGTATCCGAAGAAAAGCCTGGTGTTGTAAAATAGTGAACAGCGTCTAAGTTATATACCTCTAGACACTTACTTTTAAAGTTTTTAAAAACTTTTGCTAATAGAAGCACATCTCTTTTGAGGTATAAATCTGAATACTGTCTGAGATTTGCTATATTAAATATTTTCCATATAGTTTAAGTGTATATATACGCATATAAGTACATAAATATAATCCTCGGTACTTATATGCGCGTCATATAATTTTCTATTAAAATCATTATGCTCCTCCGAATGGCATGCTAACTTATCGGGCGATGAAGGAAAAAGTTGATAACAGTCAATGAAACGTAAGTTGATTCTCATTCCCTCAATATATTTTGTGAAAGAAGTATGTTTTTCTTTGGTCTGAGATATTACTTCTACTCTTTCAGGAAAACAAGAAGCAAGTTTTTGTTTAAATAAATGTGCATCATAGTTCCTTAGGTTGTGGAAAACTAGGGGTATTGTTTGTGAGTCTTGGTATTTTGAATTATATTCATTATGTACACGGCCTCGATATCTGAAATTTAAAAAAAATTTATAAATAAGTTCGAGCAGAAAATTATATTTATTTAAAAAGTGTAATTAAAAATATTTTCTCTCCAGTAAAATGGCGATTATCGTGAGTTTTATCATCATTTATTGTATACTTTTCACATGTATGACATTTGTCAGCTTAGAAAAAATCAAAGCCCTCTTCTTCAGTTGGTAATTTCATTGGTACTGGATCGTTATGCATACTTTGCAAATTTACGGCAAGATCTTGCAATTTTTTAACAAGCCAGGTAGCTGGATTTCCACAGCTCTTAGTTTCTTTTCTGTAGGAAACGTATTGTGATTTAGTATCGTCAAAACTGCACTTAACATAGTATCCAACACCTCATGCTTCATGGCGTCGTATTGCTCGATCGCTATTGTGTACAGGTTTTAATAAACACTCAAAGTCTGCATATATTGTAAATGGCACTTAATTTTTGTTCTTATAATTTCTAAATTTCTAAATATTATTACCACATTTTGGTAAGCTAACTTTACATTTATTGACTTTAACGCACTTGACTGTGTGTATTACAAGTTGTTATGAGACACTCAATATTTAATAACTCTTTCTTAATGGGCGATGACAATTTCACAGATTGCTAATAGTTTTTAATGCTTTCAAGCACTATCACACTATTATCAACTATATCTTAAATTTTTGTTGTATTTTCACCATTGAATAGTCCTTAATGTTCTACTCGCACTATTTTACAAAAATTACAAAATTTTCTATACAGTCAGCATCAGCACAATTATCAAAAAGTCGCTTCGTGATGCTGACACCGATTGTTATCGTCCTTAAATGATTCCAACGGTGCTTTGACAAACGTTTTTAGCAGTCTGGTTACATGGATAAAAGCTCTTCGTAGTGGTGGGGCAAAAAAAAAAATTAATATACGTATAGTGTATTAAAAGTGGTTGTAAGTAAGTATTGATGTTATTCGATTGTAAGTTGTACTTGCTTGAAGATGATTGAATACGTGATTGATATGCAAGGCTTTAAGACTATATTTAACGATTTCTGTTTTAAAGAGGTAGCAATTCTACCTTTAGACGAAGAAGATTATACACCAAAAGTATCACTCTTTCAGCCCCCCCCCCATCCCTGGAGCCACCTAAGGCCTGAAAATAAACGTAAAAATCTATTGTTAGAACGTTATTACCATGGTCTTTTTCAGGACTCTATCAGAATAAGTGCCAGTTCAGATGTGCCCTATAGAGATTTAATAATTACTTTTCAGTCTATTATTAAAGAAGATGACATAACTTATGTTAAAGGACTTGAAAAAACGAAATGGCTTTGTCAAGTGCTCCTAAATAGGTATATGATTTATACAGTCCAATATAAAAAATGTATAATATATAAAAGATAATCAATCAAAACTATAGGACTTTTTTCTCCCTTTTAGGTTCACTCACAACTTTGAAGAATGTTTGTCACTAAAACAATGATTTTAACATGATTCATATGACATGTAGAAACCATACATTTAAATCAGCCTACTGTGCTGTGAAGAATGCTTCAGTTATAAAAACAAGTATATTAAAAAGAATGAGGCTTTACAGATAAGCTATTCTTGATATAAAGTAAATTTATAGAAATTTAAAATACAGTCAACCAATTTTGTTCTCCACCACCTAAGAGAAGGGACACTATTTGATGTGCATCAATGAAATGATCACAAAATGTTATTTATAAGTGTTGATTTTTTCATCACCTGTGAAGCCGCTTCACTCATCTACTTCAGGTAAGATGCCGATAATTTTAGTACGAGTGTATAATCTAAATATCACACAGTAATATGTGTGTGTATGGAAGCTAATACACTTTGGCAGACCTTTCCTCGTTTAACAAGATCTATCACTTACTCTTAAGCAGACAGATACACTTGATTCATACTCATACCCTGGCAATTAAGCCACTGTAACAGGTCATTTTTATTGATACAACACATTGACTTAGCTCTTATCGCTTTGTCTGTCCGATCTCATTCGACTGAAAGAGAGACTCCTCTCTCTAATCAGGCAAGCGCATAATATGGGATGAAAATCGTATGTGTGCGCTAATAAGTAAATATTTTTTTCGTATCGAAACACGTACCCACTTTTTATTTCAGCATAAGCATCTTTAAGAATGAATTTTGCACATTGCTTTTTCTCTCTTATTATTGAAACATATTAAATATCACCTTATTTTGTAATTTAATAAGCAATGCAACTGTAGATAAGGGTTTAAAAATATACACACACGTTTTTTTTATACTTACAGTTAGAACATACATCTCTCCACTAGCTTATAATTTTTCATAACAAAAAGATCTACTGTAAAACATTGCAGTTGTTGAGATGCTTTCGAGCGAGGAAGCAGTCGTTTCCAACGATACTTCTACACCCTCAATCAAGAGTGCGACTTTACCGATAGTGAATCCTGGATTTAATCTATTGTTAAGGTTGAGACGTCGCCCACGATTTTTTTTTTGAGTGTGTTAGAGAAAACGTAGTCGTAGAAATTTTATTGTGAAGAAATCTTTATAGATTTTTCCAATTGTGGGTCATTTTAGTCAAACACTTGAATCATGTATTACCCGAACTTATAACTGACAGGAATGTATGGAGACCTTATAACGTGAATTTGAAATTTGAAAGCAACGCAAATCCATTACCCATGATTTTTTACTTTAAAAAAGACATTTACACTGTTTTGCACTGCTGTGAACTTTCAAACTATAGCGTGGAGGACAGGAGAAGATTTATTTTCTGAATAGGTAAGTTGTTCACTCTAATTTTTTTTTTTTTTTTTTAATAAATGTCTGTTTTTTTTCTTTTTTCTTCTTTTACAGCAGTGGTATCAGCAGCCATCTCAGAAAATGTATTCTCTACGTCATTATTCTTATTTATTTCTGATAAATATCATGCAAGATTGCATGCAACAAGTTTTAGATGAATATTCAACGTATGGCGATGTTATAATCTACAATTTACGCATACATATGTCACCTCAAGAAAGAGAAAAAAAAGAGCGTTGTAATAGATACATCGCAAAAAATCTCAAGTTCTAGAAATTATCTTTGTGTTAGGCTCGTGTGATATCCTCTTATCCTGGTAGGCGGTGCAACAACTTAGGGTATCACCATACATGGTTGTGTAGTGAACACGAGAATATGACAAAATCATTATGTGCTGCTTACTACCTGATGGGTAAAGCCGAAGCGACAGAAGGTTCTACATGGAGAAAAAAATAGCACGCAAGTGGGCAAGCGTTGAGCGATTTGAAGGATATAGGTATTATTAATTGGAAAATATGAACTCGGGCGCACGCGCTTACACATGCACGTACGCGAATGTGCATTTTCAAGCATGCGCGTATAGGTGAGTGGTTAAAGTGGGGGCCTCCTTGCAAGTACAACACATGGGATCGTTCCCTTCCTCAGAGCAGGAGTAAAGCACTTTGAGGCATCTCAACCAAAAGTCGCGGGAAATTATTATTCCAAAAATATTCGATCTCGTCCAAGGAAAGATGAACATGATATATTTAGAAAAAATCAATAATCGGTCCTTGCTAGGACTGTGAAAAATTTTTCTCGTACTTATTGAAATTACTACAAATATATGTATTAAATTAAAATTTTTGTTATTAGTTAAAATTATTTACATATTATCCAAACAATCTTGAACCTTAAATTTATTAACTTGCTTTATTCATTGACAAGGTACTGCATCTACAAAGAGTAAGCCAACGTTTTTGGGACACGCTTTCAGTAATGATATAGTATACATGTTTTTTCTACCATAACTTTATGCATCTGTTCTCGAGAAAAAATTGGCATGCAAGTGGGCACGCACGCACTTACACATGCACGTACGCAAATGTGCATTTTTATGCATGCGCGTATGGATAAGTGGTCAGAGCGGGGGCCTCCTCGCAAGTAAAACACATGGGATCATCCCTTTCCTCGGAGTGGGAGTAAACCACAAACCATCCAGCATCAGTACTTACACATGCGCGTACACAAGTGTGCATTTTCATGCGTGTAGGTAAATGGTTTCATCCCAAAGCGAGTCTAAAGAACAATCTGACACTAGAGAGAGGAGCGTGGATACGTTCGCTCGATATAGCTCTTCTGACCCACTTTTATGGCACTCCCCTTCCACCCGTGGAGCCCGATACTCTCGCGCTATATCTCCTTCCCTTGCTGAGCTGTACCCCTCACGCTACAGCTTTTCCTGGGGGGGGGGGGAGCCAGAACCCTCCTAGGTTACCTACTTTCATTGTAATTAAAGTTAAAGTTGCGAACAGATATTTGCAACCAAATAATCCTATTTATCTCTGCATGATTGCAAGGAAATTTTTATGCTTCTATTGCTTTGTATGCCTCATACTCTCTTCTTATAAATAAATTAATTAATAAATTTTAATAATTATCATCATTTTTTAGCATCTTAGAGTAGCCAAAACTTGACAGTATTTTTAACCCAAAGTTTTAATGTTAAATTTTTTTTATCAAAATATTAACCATAATTTTTTCTATCTTGTTAAGCTGCCATAAATATTATTTTAAAAAATAAGTCAATCAAAAGCCGAGATATTTATAACTTTTTAGGTCCGATTAATTTTTAAGTCACTTGCTTGGTTGCTGTGAAGCTGTGCTCTTCCCATTTCCCTGCTCTCTCCATGACGTATATATTTATGAAGATGTGTACTTTGAACCTCTAGAATTTTTTTTACCTGGCTTCTTGCCTACAACTCCGCTGGAGTTTTTTATATCAGCTTTATTTTTTTTCGGAGCCTGGGTGGGCCTTCACCTATCTCTTGATGTCCTGTGCCTCCTGGTGCTTAAGAAAAGTACTTTCACTCTTTTGTGGTGCGATAACCTTAATTGTCTGCTTTGTTTTCCTACTTCTGTGCTTATGGTGCTTCTGCGCTGCATGATGTGTCATCTGGCCCTTAGTAGTGGTTGGAGTTGCTGTGCACCAAGGTTAGTGCATGTGCGTTAGTTTATGGCTCTATAAATTATAAAATCCTCTCCTTGAGGATCAGTGGTCTCCCCTTGCCAGTAGCACTATATTGTGGTCTTGTGTGTCACTATCTAATTTTTTGTTTTTTATATATTTTATAATTATTTTGAAGAATAGTGTCCAATAGGTTCTGTAATGCTGTGTTACTATGCATATATATTCTATCATCATTGGCATAGTGAAAAGCTGCTACAAATTGAATCATTATCATTATCATCAATCACTTCCACAAAAGAGGAGACATCTAATTTTACATAGCATCCGAAATATTGGACTACCGTTGGAATCCACATAAAAGAAAGTAGATTCTCAGAGGTGCAAGTAGAGTGGGTAAAGACTGGGTCTTGAATTTGTAAGCATGGGTTACCCAGCCCCCTTGAGCTACAAGTATCACAGCCTCTACCACTGTATTACCGTATCCAGCTCATGATCTCCTAATTTGTTAGCTGTCATCGATTTGCTGGCTTCCAGTCTTGTCTGCTGCTGTTTATGACACGTACAGACTAGAAGTATGATTTTCTGCTGTAGTGTTGCTATGCTGAGATACGTCTAGCAGTAGTGAGGGCGATTCTGCTGAGTGGGGTGCCAATGTCCCGTCAGCGAGCTCCTTCATGTTAAGAAAATAATAGTGTCAGTATGATTTTGGCAGATGTTAGCAAGTGACGTGATATTTCAATTGTTGCCTATAGTTACGAGAAAGATTCTGCCAGAAAACAAGTAATTTTTTATGCTGTAATCACCTTTTCCAATGCTATTGCGTACATTTCTAACGTGTACGTTTCGCGGTTTGTGGCAGATGACGCATCGGTGTCATGTATGTCTGCTTTCGATCATGCGTGCCAGTCAGTTTCCCATGCCATGAAGGCAATGGGAGCCATCGTCCAGTATATCGGCCTCATTGGCCCATCTATATGTGGGTGTAGTGTCATGTAGAATCGTATCCTAAATGTCCATTGTACCATCTCACAGAATTTAACATCCACGTACTAAGCCGATAAACATTGTTCCAAAGAAACGTGATGTCATTGGCTTGGTTAAAAAGGTAAAGATCAAGTTTAAGTATCCTGAAGATGCTAGAGAGGCGGTAATGGATGCAGTAAACATGGTTCAACTTGAGCTCAATGCGCGTGTCTATTTGGGTCTAATATGTACCCTTATACATGGAGTCTTCTTTCATTGAGAAATTTCTTGCGCTCGTTAAAGTGGGCTTTGAACAAAAGCTAGATGTTAAACTTGCTCCACGACAAATTGTTCATGATATACCCCTAGATCTTGAAAAATACGAAATTGTGTGCTTAAAAACAGAATTTACAAGAAGAATCTGATGCTGCAGGTAAGGCAGCTTTTTTGTAAGGGTACTAAAAAGCATAGATCTTATTAGGGGAAGTCACTGTAGTTAGTTATGTTCATCTACTGGAGCTTTGCCATGCAACGTTTGGCTGGAGTTGCTATTATGTCCAGGATTATGTATTGCTTCCTTAATGTTTGAAGTATTGGGACTGGGGCGTATTGTTGTAAATTGCACTGACCAGTTGTCTTGTGAGCGTTGTGGTGGGTGGCACCCCCGTGATGAGTGATATATCTGATAAAAAAAATTATCGTTGCATGAACTGTGTAAATTTAAAATAAAAATCTGTCATTTATGCTACTACAGATAGGGCAGCTTGTCTACTGATGTTGAGGTTGATCGATCAGAAGATTTCCTCAAAAAACCATGCTACGTAATTCTAACTTACTCAAAGTAGCACATTGTGATGCGCAATCTATCGAATCTCACTTCCAGGAAAAAAGATCGATCACTTTTCACGTTTGCACGTTCTCATTATCATCCAGTCTTGGCTGAGGCCATCCAAACATTGTAGCGAGTTTGACATCCTTGGTTATAACCTTGTTTATGATAATAGGTTAGGTAGGGGTGGTGGTAGTGTACTGCTTGTATACATGATTCTGTCAAATTTTAGAATGTTTCTCATTCAGTTCCTGTGATACCTACTCCCTCTGATCAGAATTGATGCTTCTTGACTTAACTATTATGCCATTTAAGTTCCTCTGTACTATCGCTTATGAACCATCTAAGTGTGGCTTTTGGTTGGATGTGGAGGATGCTATTATGAATTGTTTGACAGCTTTTAATTGCTTTTTTCTCTTAGTAGGTCTCAACATTGGTTGAACGGTTAATTCTACTTTATGTAGAATACTTTGCAAATGATCCGTAACATTGGGCCTTTTAATCACAGTATTTGACTCAATATCTCACATGGACACATTGGTAGCATGATCAATGATATCTGCACAGTGATCCAGACTTGGTTAGAAAGAATGTGCAGTTTAATGCACCTGGTGTCTCAAGGAATAATGTTGTTTTGTTAGAAACTTGTTGTTCTTTTCCAGCATTTGAATCTCAACCCGACGTTTCTAGCTCATTCAGGAGTTTTATTCTAGATAATTTTGAGCGTGATCTCATAATGGTTGATTGGCATTCGTTTGCTAGATTGTATTACGTATATGAGAAGGTTGAGCTTCTTACAACTGCCCTTATAAGCCTTTCCAGTATCCATGCACCATTTTTTCGTCCGTTCATTTCTCGGCGCTGCCCTAGCCCGAGGATGACAGATATGATTCAATCCCTTTTTAGAGAACGTAATAAAAGGTTGTATTGCAAAATGCAGCACAATATTCATAGAGTAGCTTTTATTGTCTATGTAATAGGGTGCAGATTTTGTCTAAAAATGCGCTATACGCTTACAACAGAGAAAAACTTTTGTCTTATAGACATCCAGTGGATATATAAAAATGTTTCCATAGTATTGGAGCAGCACCATTGGGCTTGGAAATATCACCCACCACCTCGTTTGATGGGGGCGCTCTTAATCGTAGCTTTATGGGGGCTTTGGTGGTGACTAGTACCTTTGCTAGTCAGTAATGCGTTGCACCATTTAAGGCTCAATTCTTTTCTGACCACGTCACTGAGTTATATTTTCTTCAAGCATCTAGTAGCTTGAAGTCTAATGCATGTGGTGTAGACGGATTAAAATTGTATACGTTGATGTTTGGCATGCCTTTCATCATACTGAGCCTGCTGAGTATATTTGACTGTTCTCTACAGTCTGGTGTATCCTGACCATTTGAAAGCGAGAGCTGATGATCTCTCTGCCTAAAGTGAGGTAGTTTACGAAATTGGACCATTTTTGGCTGATTAGTGTAAGGTGCCCACTGTCAAATGTTCTCGAGGTGGTTGTATTTAGGAAAATGTCAGCTTTTGTTAAGTCTAATATTTTACTGTATGCTTAACATCACAGAATTCATTTTATCTTTATCAACCTAGTTGATAAAATTATAATATCAGTGAATGTAAGTGACGTCACGTTACTGATTTCCATGGACATTCAGCGTGCTTTTGATGAGCTCAACATCGATTTTTTTGCTAATAAGGCTTCTTTCTTTTGGCTTTTCTGATTTTGCTTGCATCTGGATCAACTCTTTTGGTGTCTGTTGCTATATTGGCGGAATGGTTGCTTTATCAAAAGAACCTTAAGTAAAGAGGCAGTTATTTATGGCTCGTATATATAATTCTCTAAGCATACAAAACAAGTAAATAAGATTTCTATTTAAAACAAAAGGAGACTCGAGGCCGCAGTTAGATGTAACAGTTCAAAGTCTAAATACTGTTTTTGTAGGATCATGCGATTACAACTTTTAAGAAATGCATACGATCTGGTGTTATAACGATCCTTGTAAATCAAGGTAATAAATTGCTCTTGGAAAATGCAAGATTTTCATTAAAAAAAAAAAAAGTTTGTGGCTTCTTTTCTAGACTACATTGCTTTAAACACAAATGCTGAACTTTCAAGCGAATGTGTAGTATATAAAAATAAAAATAAAAAAAGAGAGATTAAATACTTTATAATCCATTCGACAGATCATCAAGTCTTAAAGACTGGTATTATGTAAATGTGATTAATCCGTCAAAAGAACAGATAGAAGAATTCGAAGAAAGAGATTCAGGTTAGTTATTACAGCAGATCTTAAGTTTAACTATGAATATAAATGAATTTAATCTGACGAAAAAAATTTCATACCGTGAATTACCATAAGTTATCCAAAATAAGATAGTTTGTGTTAGTAAAGAGAACTGTGATAATAAGTGATTTCTGAAAGCAGTATTATATACCTTACATTCTGTGAGAAGTATGCAAAACGTATGCATCAATATGTACAATATAAAAAAGAGCCTAACTACAATGGTAGAAAGTTTTTAGAATTAGTAAGAGATATTGTTAAGTATCAGTAAGTAAAAATTTCAAAATACTTATGATATTTTTTCATTTTACACATTTTCTTCAAGGAAAGAGAAAATAATAAAAAATAAGCGTAAAAGAAAGTAAAACTTGTCAATAAGTGTCATGGACGATACAGTGGTAGGATTCTTATCGCTAAGTCTAATTTTCATAGTTGCACAGTATTTGCTGAGGACCTCGTGGCCATACAACTTACATGCCGAATGTGTTAAAATCTATTTATGTTTGACTTAAAGTACTTGATACATAAAAAACTTTATATACGATTTTCACTATTCGTATATGAAGCAATGTTTAGCAGGTATGGTCAAGTTATTATACGTAGACACTAAAAGTTTTTCTTATGAAAGTCGAGGTATAAACATCCACAAAGTCATAAGTGAAGATATCGACAGATGTGATACATCAAATTACGTAGACAATAATCTATTTAACTCACCTTAGAGAAGCAAGAAAGAGATTGGACTCATAAAAGATAAATATTGTGGTGAAATCATGCTACAATTGATTAGTTTTCAAAATAAAATATATCCTACTCATATACGAGACATTAAGCTAATCAAAAAAAGCAAATTGTGTAAAAAAATATGTGTTATTAAAATTAAAATAAGTTTTAATGACTATGAAAACTGTTTGTTTAATCAATCTAAGATTTTATGCTTGCGAAATCCTTTATACTCCAAGCATCATGATGTCTATACTAAACAGTAATAGAAAATAGCTCTGAGTCCAAAAAGTAGTAAGCACCATCTGTTGTCAAACTGTACAGACACGCTTTTATAAAAGCATTACTCCAATTTATATAAAGACAATCAAGCAATGCTTCAAATACAACTGGGAGAGAAAACAGAAAAAGTCGATAGAGAACAATCAACATGGGAGTTGACAATGGGCGGAGCCTCTGTGAAAGATATATCCTTATATCAGTAGTTGTCTTAACTCTTTGATCTCATTCTAACTCTGGACAAGCCAGAGAGCATTTCAGAACCTCTTAGCAAGAGGCAGATTCTTTTAACTCTTCGTAATCTTTGACAGGTTTATATGTCAATATACTATATATATAGAATAGCTTAATACATATGCCATAATATGCTATAAGAATTATCAGCTGTAACAGAGGTATGTAACTTTAGAAAATCAATTTTGCTGCGTGTATCCGTATCACTACCGTCAGATACTTTTCAATAAGGTAGTTATCAGAGTTAAAAAAGGAACGGAGATAAATATGGTGACAGAGCTCAGAAAGATTGGCACCTACTTTGGATACAAGTTCGTCATTACTACCAATGACGAGTTGTTAGTCTATGCTCCAGATTGAATCTGAAAAACCCTTGAAAAAAAAAGACTTGTATCATGAATAAGGAAAAGAGATTAAAAGTATGCTTTATTTAGTGTTCATCATGGCGATAATAAGTTTGAATAAGTAGATTTGTAACATTATCTTTGTGTTATGAGTTCGTATAAATAAATGTATTTAAATCAATAAATAAAAAGAAAAAAAGTGGAAGTTCATAGAGGTGAGAATGAATGAAAGACAGCTTCAAAAGGCATTATTTAAAGTTTTTCCTACTTTCTCTTTCTAGCTTTTATTGTTCTTTATCATGATATATCAGATTTAATAATCTAACTATTATCATCAAATGTTTTTTGAAAAATTTAAATAACTAAACGACAGGTTTTTAGACAGGTTTATTCAAGAAAAATTGTCGATTTTTTACAAACGTTTTTTCGCTTTAGCTGCTGATCAAAAACTGAAAAGTGTTCGCTGCCTTCAAAACCACGTAACCTTTTTTTGTCAAAAAAATGCCTTGGCAACTAAACAAAACAAAACAACATAAAGTATACATGCTTTAACGGCACGTTAAGTCGAACACTGCGTAGCCTCCTTTATTATTCATAATAATAGAAGGAGAAAAAACATTCCCGAAAACAGCAACTACTTTCGTGCTTCGTACCTGCGACTGCTTGACACTCTGAATCTCGCAGTCGATTAAAGCACGCATTCACCTTAAAAAAAAAGTAAAAAAACAAACAAAAGAATCAGAAACTAAATTACTAAACTCGAAATTAACAGTAACATTTCTCCCCCCTTTCTGAAACAAATTAATACACACTCATGCACTTCCAAATTTAATTAGTTTTCGAATTGGACGACAAAATATTCCATGAGCTGTTTTAACCTCAATTCCGTAGATTTTTCTATCATTGCTAAGAAAGGTTTTGGTAATGATACCTTTTCTCCTATTATTTCTTGGTAATTGATTATCGATGAGCAATACTAGATCTCCCATATTTAAGATGAAATTCGTATCGAACCATTTCTTGCGAGGCAAGATAGAAGTTAGCAGATATTCTCGTAACCAGCGACGCCGAAAGGCATCCGCAAAGTATTGGGCTATTCTCTACTGATGTCTAGGGTACTTTGATTGTAAATCATAATGGGCAAACCGAACAGTTCCAGATGGAGAACTAATCAAAAAATGGTTAGAAGTGAGGGCTTCTTTGTCGTTACAATCTAGAGAGACATGATTCAATGGTCGAAACTTAATAGAATGTTCTACTTAGGCTGAAAGGGTTAGAAACTTTTCATCAATAGGAGCTTGTTTTTTCCAAATTACGGCTAATGTTACTTTAACGCTTCTGATCATGCGTTTTCAAGCCCCTCCCATGTGTCGCTAAAAATTGTTTAGGTAAAACCGTTCCTTGCCGCGAATATTTATATTGCCACAATGGCCAAGTCTGTATTCAAACTTTAAGCTTATTCAATACGAGTTGCTCTCATTGTTAAGCAAGTTTAAAGAACTCCCCAACGTGTTTCACACCTGCAACTGATAGATCCTCCAAATAGATCTAAATCTAACTCAACTGAATTTTGTTCATTATCCACCAAGGATTTTAAAACTTAATGCTCATTGCAGGTACAACCGTGCATTTCCCAATTGTCATTTTTGTTGATATGGATTACTTCGCCGATTCGTTTTTTAGTCTCCAAGACGAAATCTGAACTACCAAAAAAATTGTCCATATGAAAATTTTTAACTATACTTTTAGCTGATTCTGGAAAAAAATTTTGAAATAATTGGGCATTTTTATTTTTGATAAAAAGAGCAGTGTTGGAGAGGATTCTGTGCCAAATAAAAGAGGTCATTAAAAACTCTTGGGGCGGGTTAAATCAATCTCTTTCCTTCTACAAAAGCTCTGCGCATCTGTATCGTTTTTAATGATCTTAATTTTTAAGAACATGTCTCTCATGCCCCCCTTGTAGGCGACAAAAATTCCCTAAAATGCATCAAAATACCCCATCAATTTTCTAATTGATCAGGCCCAGTCAGCACAAGGTCGTTGAAACTTATTGAATCTGATTTTGCAACAGTATCGAAAACCAGACGAACTCGACATGGTTTATTGGAATTTGTTACGCCAAAATGTGGCAAATACCATTCTGGCTCCTAAGGCGACGTATCACGATCACGATCTAGTTTCCTCCCCAAAGAAAACAAACGATTAAGAGCATTCAAGTGACTGATAAGAATTTGTAACGAATCATTTTTCTGAAGAGGACCCACTTCCCAAGCACCTTCTGAATAGTGACTTGTTTCTTCAAGTATTTTTAATGCACGAACATTGCTTAAATTCTACCCTTGAAACATAATTAAGCCTAACGCATCTACACTGAAATATTCTTTCCTCCCTCTCCTAGCCGAAAGTACGTGCCTCCTGGACGGTCTGCTTGGCAAGAAAGAGTCTCTTTTGTTTACAGTCAAGACACGACTTTTTTCGTTTCAAGCTGAGACCAATTAACTTAAGTTTAGTGTTGCAGCAGTATTTTATAGAGTTATGTGTTTACGAATTACAAGATAGTTGAAGATATCGTACAGTAACAAAATCAAAAAAAGTAACAAAACTATACAACGGCAATTTTCCGTAATTCCTCACCTTCGGCTCGGCCGTTACAGGGTCGGCAGGCGTCAACACACACATGCATGGCAGCACAGCAGCAAGCATAATCAAACAACGAGCTGTCAGCTCGTAAGCTTACACTAGTTGCGCATACATCCTTAATACCTATGCATATCAGCGTATGCAGGTAATATTAATTAAAAACATACTTTTGGCTAGGAGAGGGAGAAAAGTACTATACGATACTTGGCCGGACAGTGTGAGTCGATGGCATGCGACTTATGATCTTGCAGCCATAAATTCCAACTTTCCGGCCTAGTGTCGTAATCTACTATTTACAAGTTCATGCCAATCAAAATCAAGAGACAATGAATTGCAAACCAAAAAATTTATATCTACTTGATTTAAATTTGATACTACTCCATGAACTGACCAGCTAAGTAAACACCTTGACAAATAAAGTGAACTTTTACAAATTTCAATAAATTCTCTACATATAATGAGGTTTATATAGTCTTGACCTATTAATAAATCTGGAAAAGAAGTAAAGGGAACTATTGTGATGCCAGATTTATTTTCGCAAAAGTTCGCTAAACTATTAGTTAAAGTTTGAGATGGAAGACCAAGATTTTCAATAACTAAAACATTATCAAGTTTAAAGAAACCAGTGGAGCTTTTGATAGTAAAACTTACTTTTTTGTTTATAAAGGATGTAGGAACTAAATGACGAAGGATGTGTAAGCCAGCTTTGGAAAGAACAGAATTTGCCTCGATTTCGTTGGCAACTTTAGAGTTAATCACTGTGATAGTTGAAACTTTATCTAAAATGGCATAAATATACTTAGAAGATTTTTTTTTTATTATAACAAGAAGAAGAAGCTCTAACTTTGGTTGGGCATCCAGTCATAGAATTTTCTTGAAGGTCAATGCAACAGAATCCTGTTTGTATTAACGAGATTAGGTCCAAAAGGCCTTGAGATCGCTTTGTTACGAGATTTAGAGCTCGCAAGCTCCATGTCATGGCTCTTATGCAATAAACTATTATGCCTTAATTTGCAATGAGAATGTCTGCTTTAATTTTTACATTTAGGACGTGAATGTCCTTTTTCTAGGCAATTAAAATACACACCGAGCCATCTTACCACACTCGATTTCTCCTTCATAGACTTTCGCATCCAATCATTACAAGCCACTGTCACGCAATTTTCTCGGCCACATAAGGCACAACATAAATTCTCATTTTTATTTTTAGGAAAGACTTGAATGTTAGCAACGAAGGCAGATTTTTGACTCAAAAAACAAGGGCTAGATTTTTTTTCTAAAGAAATACTTTATGGGCCTTTGGTACTTTGAAGATTAACTATATCAGCAGATAGATCATTTTGGCTTCACGTAATAAAAATTCACTTAAAATTTCTAATTGAGCTTTTACGAGTCCTTGCATATTTACATACCTATCATAGTCATGAAGCATAGTTTTTAATACTTTTCTTAAAATTTCTTTTAAAAATTCTAGGCTATGAAAATAACCTAAGTGATTTGATGATTTTAATGCTATAACAACGTTATTTAATTATTATGAAAACTTGACATGATTCATGCTGCAAGACTCCTAATGCAGTAAAGATCTTATTTCATTCGCGATTTTTTCACACATCACATTTTTATTTCCAAAACGAAGCTCAAGAGTTTTGAAAATTTGACTCACACTTCTACCAGATACAAACAAAGTTTTAGCAGTATCTTAGGCTTCTCCCAACAAGGATTCATAAAGACGCAATACATTTTCTTTTTCAGAAAATTCACATAAGTCCGTTGACAATTCAAAGGCGTCTTTCAAATAAGACCTTTCTGAATGGTCTCCTAAAAAAGTTGGCAAATTTGTTCGCTGAGATTCTATTTCAAAATCGAGAACTCTGCGTAGCACACGTAGAATCTTTGATTGAAGAAATCGATGATTCAATAGCTTTGGCCAATCGAGTAGAAGGATCATTGGATTCGAAGCTATTTCCAGAATTATTCATACCGCGTATCCAAACATTATTTCCTTGTAAATTCGAAGATTGACGCAAAAAGCGAAAAGAATCTTCCTCATCATCATCATCTAACTCAGAGGTGAAATTGAGTGAATTTTCTTCAAGCTCTTCGTAAAGTATGCAAGAACATTTCAGAGTAGAAACAGCTTCACGATCAGCAAGGACAGTTAATGTCTTTCTTAAAATATAGGCAGACCACTTAGGCGCACGACATGGAAAGATTTTTTTATCTGTGTTTACAATATATATTTTGTTGCACAACTTGCACGGAACAATAAATATGCTAGCTAAGCCACACCTTTGTTCTTCTATTTTGTCCTTAATAAACAGAGGTGTCACTTAGTAGTCAAATGGCATACTCAGATACTTACTTGCTTAGTTTTTTCCTTTTGTTTTTATCTTCCAACAAAAGCATTTTCAATTTCAGCAGAGCCATTTTTTTTTAACCACCCTTTTCTATTGCCACGCGTTCTTCTCACACGTTGCATTTTTATAATATTTTTAGACTCCAAAGTTCGAAAGTGGAGTAAAAATTAAGTATTTACATACTGATAGAAGGCAAGGACTATTCGGTTATAATATGATAAATAAACCAAGAACAGGGTCCTGGATTCATTTGCTAAAGTAAAGATATTTCAAAGAGAAATGTGCACAGTGCATGTTACTAGTTAGACTAAAATGGCTGGTACTGTTGCATCTTTTTTTGAAGACCTATAGTATTGAGCCTTCTTAAATTGTAAGCGTACCTCATGATCTAACTATGTATGTCGGGGTGATACAACGGTAGAGTTGCAGTTCTGTCAATCTCTAAGGTTAAGCAGCATTTTTTGCGGTTAGTACTTGGATGGGTGACCAATCAAGTCTCGTCCGCAACGTTTCGTCTGTGCTGCTGACCCTCGAGGATCGATTAACTGTTTATCTTATCCCCTGTCAATGTGATCATAGGTGTAATTAAGTTGGTCCTGGTGTTCATACGTGTAAACATCTGGTCCTAACTCAGGTGCACCGATAGTTCAATAACACTATTCTTGCAAAAAAAAGTGATGTCTGAGCCTACGGGCTGTGATGTTGAATAATTTAAAAAAAACTACTTTTGTATACGTTTAATAGCTGTCTAGTCTGCTCAGAAACCAGCACTACGCTGCTCTTAGTGGTTAGCTACATAAAAACACATCTTAGAGTAACGTGTGTCTTCTTATTTCTCGTCCTTTAGGTAATCGACATTACATCATTGAGAAACAGCTATTTTGTTTTTAAGTTTTACATAAATATGGAACAGAAAGAGACAAAAAAGACATTTGTAGCATTAAAGTTATGTTATAACATAGTAAAATCAACAGTATTTTACAAAAACAGCTTACATTAACAACTTTTAGAACATGAAATATACTGGTCAAACAGAATCCATTACAGCCCACAAGAGCAAAAGAGAGATCAGTTCTACTCGATTGCTTCTCTCTCACTCTCACAGAACCAAATAGGATCTTACACTATAGTCGATTCCACAGTATATTAGCTTTATAAAGGAATTTTTTTTTATTTACTCTCGTTTTTATTAATAACATAATATTTATTGACTAACGTAAACTTTGTTTACAAACAGTTATTGTTTGTCAATTCTATATATAGGCGTACATGCATAAACATGTAGGAATATATTAGCACATCTCAGGTGGCGTTGCCAATGCCAGAGCTCAGTACCGAATTTTTCAGCCAGAAATCAGTGCATATGATAGTAACTGTTTTATTTTAATTAATTATAATTCTGTTTTGATATAATATTTGCTCGGGGTAGTTGTACTGGTCGGAAACCGAAGCAGCAGTCTCCCGCGTGCCATCTCACAAACCAGCTGACCGAGCCACCGCACGCTCGTGTATATGTAGGTATTTATAAGCTGCGCAGGCAAAGAGAGCGTACATGCTGCAGAGAGAGCACATAGTGTAAAAACAAAAAGTGGGAGAAGCAAACGCAAGACGGCAATGGACAAAACTTTACCACTGCTTTGCGTTTTTACCATAGCTTTAGTCAATGCGTTAAAGGTGTCGACTCTCTGCTTCAAAACCATCAAATTCTGGCGCTAGGCTTATGTCTCATGATGACATTACGGCATAGACACTGGCGATGCCATAGCTACATAGCAGCTGGTGCTTAGCTCGTAGCAGCTACAGTAAAAGCGCATGGCGTGCCGCACAGGCTCATTGTATTGACGCTCTGATGCATAACGCCATTTTTTTCCTCTGCGTGTATTTAACAAATGAACGTAGTAATCACTTCAAAATGATGTGAATTTAATTAAGTATATCGATGTCAAGTAAGAAGTACTGGATCCATAAAATATCACATCAAAACAGAATTAAAATTAATTAAAATAGAACAGTTACTATCATATGCACTGATTTCTGGCTGAAAAATTCGGTACTGAGCTCTGGCATTGGCAACGCCACCTGAGATGTGCTAGTATATTCCTACATGTTTATGCATGTACGCCTATATATAGAATTGACAAACAATAACTGTTTGTAAACAAAGTTTACGTTAGTCAATAAATATTATGTTATTAATAAAAACGAGAGTAAATAAAAAAAATTCCTTTATAAAGTTAATATACTGTGGAATCAACTATAGTGGAAGATCCTATTTGGTTCTGTGAGAGTGAGAGAGAAGCAATCGAGTAGAACTGATCTCTCTTTTGCTCTTGTGGGCTGTAATGGATTCTGTTAGACCAGTATATTTCATGTTCTAAAAGTTGTTAATGTAAGCTGTCTTTGTAAAGTACTGTTGATTTCACTATGTTATAACATAACTTTAATGCTACAAATGTCTTTTTTGTCTCTTTCTGTTCCATATTTGTGTAAAGCTTAAAAACAAAATAGCTCTTCCTTATTGATTATGACATATCATATTAGATTAATCTACTTGACTATTGAAATTTTCTGCTGACCAATGGCTCTGTCAACGATACTTACCTAGCGTATATTTTATGATTAACGATTACACAAGAAACTATCTTGGATCAGTAAGTAAATCTTATATTAAATTCAAAATCCAGTAGGTACGCTCTTTATAAAATCTTATAGCTACTTTAGCAGTATCTAAAAATTAGATCCCAAAGGGGGCTACATTTTAGTTCAGTCAGTCAGTAAAGCTGGCTACATTAAGAATGTAGTCTACAGACTAAGTGCATTACTTCGAGAATGGAAAAGTTTTGTTAGAGGTATAGCGTTATCTGGATTGATTCTATGGCTTTCCTGCTAGCCTATTATGGTACTCAGAAACTTACTTGGTTATGCTGTATTTAAAGATTTATTGTTGAGGGAATATATCACAGTAAGTGGGGAAGAAACTAGAGAGTGATAAGTACGGGGGCGAATATGTGATAGCACTGGCAACTGTTTTGTATGGACGAGTATACCTAAGGAAAAGTGGGGTAATACCGGCACGCTAACTCAAAAAGACATTTCTAGCTGAATGAAGCAGGTTATAGAAATTTTAAAACTTAATTACTAAGTAAAAAGTTTATCACGTGTTAAGGTATATTTTTAAGAAAATTGAGAAGTTAAACACTGACAAATGCCAAACTCGCCCCAACGTAAGACATGCTCCGGCATAAGGGTGTACAGGGATTGGCACGGTTAATATGTGCAACTGACACAGCTGATATCATTTGAACTTAAATATCACTTGGATTAACTATTCACATTTAAAGTCTGCTTAAACTTTTTATTTGAGATGAAATTTATTTTTACAAAATACGTATTTCATATAGAATTCCTACTCGTAGTAAAGAGGGAATAAATAAAAAAGTCAATCACTTATTACGTTTCTACTTTATTGAAATTATAACTTTATCAAACATAATAAGTTACAATTATAGTTTATGATTTGTGAAAATTTATGTCACTTATTGTTATTTTATCAAGAAAATTTTCTAGATGAATTAATTTCAATATTTAAAGAAGTATCGGAATTTCTGAAATCAAATTTATATTTAAAGCTGGTTTTAGTTTCATTATTTGCTATAGTAAAAGTTATTTTAATGCATTTTTTTTATTATTCATAAACCATTTATTATTTAGAGAACAAAATTGTTATTTTTTGATTAAAACATCTGTCCTGATCCAAGCAATGATTTGTACTGCCTGGAATATAATTACAACATTCCGAAGATGGTATTCTTTTCATAGAGGTGCAAGCACTTTTCTTACTTAACTTGGTGCTTGAACGTCTGAAACAATTTTCACTTTTTTGGATGACTAACTGGAACTTAGAAGGCCAATAGAGTTATAAAAGTGGCCGGTCGAAATTCCTTACAGGTGACGACGTATATTGTCAAGTGTCTATTTAGATACCAGATGTCCCTTTAAAATATCGCCAGTTTTAAAAGATTGGATAATCTTTTTTTTTAACGTTTTTATCCAAAAAAAAGACAGTTTTATAATATTTGTGAAGAATCTAAAGCCTATTAACAATGTATAGAAATACAAATTATTGTTTAGTAGGCGATATTCAACCAGTTAGTTTGAGACCGGAAATATCAAAATCGGTTAGTATTTGTTGTTAATAATGGCAATACAGTGCCAAAAAAGTCAGAAACTTGATTTCTTTTTGATTTCATTAATAATCATCCTACAGTCTTGAAACATGGTGTAGATATATATTTTGTTGTTATATAACCAATGTAGCTTAAAAAAACAAAAAAAAAAAAAAAAACAAATGGTTGAAAATAATGCATTTGTTTATTAAAAAAGGTCTCAAATGTTTGAACCAATCTGACCCAGTTTTCGCTATCAAAAAAGACTCTTTCCCAGCTTAATTTTGATGGTGTGATGTTTAGTTTATGTATATGTAACTGGCTTAATTTTTTTGCCCATTTTTCTTCAAAAAAATCACGTTTTACAAAGTGCAACTTTTTTGGGCGTTGTTTTTTGCGAGCATTTTTTAAACGAACCATTAAAGGGGAAATTACGTTATGTATACTTGTAGCTGGTATTTTTCTACGAATTTAAAAAAAAAAGTTTGTTGTGAAATATTTCTAATCAAAATTAATTTTTAAATTCTTTATTACACCATTTGTTCAATGAGAAACGTAATCTTTTGAAATCGATAGGGTAGCTGGTTACAGTCTTTAAATTTTTAAGTTCACAAACTAATTTGCAAAATATTACTTTCAACACTGTCCAATTAAAATGTTTATAAATCACATTTTTCACGAGTCATTGAGACCCACCGAAATTGTTGCCTCAACTCTTTTTCGATTAGGCAACTTCAAATTAGATCGACCAAAAAAAAATGCTGTATCTCAATCAATTTCCATCCAATTTTAATCATTTTTATTTAAGTAGTAGTGGAACGACGATCCTTTATTAACTAACATATGCACGTTGCTACCAATTTGTTTTTAAATTTGTTATAAATAATTAATGAAGAAAAAAAAAAAAAAAAAAAAAGCGGCATTTTTTGCGGAAAAAAGTTAACGTATTTGTGTATTAGTTTACTAGTGAACAAAAAATTCTATTAATGTTTTTAGTAATAAACTTATGTAATAATATTGGCAAACGCAG
This sequence comes from Copidosoma floridanum, assembly GCF_036245765.1. Lineage (NCBI taxonomy): Eukaryota > Metazoa > Arthropoda > Insecta > Hymenoptera > Encyrtidae > Copidosoma > Copidosoma floridanum. Next base: position 4,809,031 of record NW_028321892.1, on the reverse strand, counting down.
TAAGAAAATGCACAGACCGACTAATAAAAATATTTAAAACATTATAAAATCGCATAATTATCGTACGAAGTGATTGTTGGTGGCATGTTACTTTCACAAACAGTGGTTGTGTTGGTCATTTTCTACATTTTTAAATCTCTTACCTCGATCATAAGAATCCCATTTTAATAAGTAGAGACGATAATGGAAGTAAAAGGAACGCTCTGTGAGCACATTTTGGTGGGATAGAAGTCGTTCCTCGTCAGTAACATATTTATTACAAAGTTTTTTCCACAAAAAATGCCAAAATTTCTTTTTTTTCATAAATTTTTTATAATAAATTTATAAGCAAACTGGAAACAACGTGCATACGTTCGTTACTAATGGACATCATTTCACTCCTACTTAAGAAAAAATGATTAAAATTGGATTAAAATTGGCCGAGATACAGCATCTTTTTTGATCAATCGAGTTTGAAATTGCTCGATCAAAAAAGAGTTCAGGGAAAAATTTTGGTGGGTCTCAATAGCTCATAAGAAATGTGACTTATAAACATTTAAAGTAGGCAATGTTGAAAGTAACATTTTGCATATAAGTTTGCGAAATTGCAAAGTTAAAGGCTGTAACCAGCTACCCTGTCAATTTTGAAAAGCTTATGTTTCTCATTAAACAAATGCCGTAATAAACAATGAAAAAAATTATCTCAGCTTATAAACATTCTACTACAAACTATTTTTTTTTGATCGCAGACAAAAACCAGCTACAAGAATTTGAAATGTAGTTGCCCCTGTGACGATTTGTTTAACAAATACTTGCCAAAAACAACGCCCAAAAAAGTTGCACTTTGTAAAACGCGATTTTTTTGAAGAAAAAAGAGCAAAAAATTGAGTCGGTTACAGATACGTAAAATAAACATCACACCATCAAAATTAAGCTGGGAAAGAGTCTTTTTTGATAGCAAAAACTGGGTCACATTGGTTCAAATATTTAAGACTTTTTTTAATAAACAAATGCATTATTTTCAATTGTTTTTTTTTTTTTTTAAACTACATTGGTTATTTAATAACAAAATACATATGTTTCAAGACTGTAGGATGATTATTAACAAAATTAAAAAAAAATTAAGTTTCCGACTTTTTTGGCACTGTATTGCCATTATTAACAACAAATACTAACCGATTTTGATATTTCTGGTCGCAAACTTACTGGTTGAGTATCACCTACTAAAAAAAAATTTTTATTTCTATACATTGTTAATATAATAGGTTTTTAGCTATTTGACACACACTCAAATACTGTTCTTTTTTTTTGCGCAAAAACGTTAAAAAAAATGATATAACCATTTAAAATTGAAGGTATTTTATAGAGACGTTTAATATCTGAATAGGCACATTTAGTATATGTCGCCACGTGTAAGGAATTTCGTCCAAAAAAAGCCTTCCAAGTAGTTAATTTTATGAGCCTATAGGTGAAGCAATTGTGATTGATCAACTTTTTTTCAGTACCAAAAGCGTTATTCACTATTTTTAGATTCAGTTACTTATACTAGACTTTTAATGTTTCGTGAAATGGGAGAAAAATCATTGACGTGGCCACCACTGGCGGATTTGGCTTAAGACTATGAGTCCGTAAGACTACATCTAAAAATGACCAGTGGACCCAGCCCTACTCATCCACTAACTTGCACGAAGCGAATACCAAACTAAATTTGTACTACCATTAAATATACTTGACTTCTAAACCTTAAAAATAAGATCTTAGTTACGCATTAACCTATTGCACTGTTGTCATTTTGATTATTTATAGGTTAAGTTGTTAATTGCTATGCTGCAACTGCTGCTCAAAGACGCGAAGTGGTACACTGCTTTGTCCTTGAATGTGTCGATCACTGTTCAACCTTGAGTGGGAGATGTACCCCATTTTATATGATTTTTGAAATCAAGAATTAAAATTTTTTACGCATTAAAATGCAAAAAATTCAGTTACTCTTGAAAGTTTGTGCAGTAATTATCAAACAAGCTTAACTTGAGTATGATCTGATGCATGCTAATTTTTTTAACATTGACGCGAAATAAGAGAAAAATTATTTCTTTTTGTTTTGAATTTAAACTTTTTCTTTTTAATTTATAGAATTTCATGTGGACTATAAACACAAAAAATATAACAATTTTGTCAATTTCATCAACAAAGATCATCACAAGATGTTTCACAATTATCATTAGGTACGTTTTAAATTGAGTGTGCTGGAGAGACTTGAGTGCTGGTCTGCGCCCCACTCTTCTCTATATACATGCACTTAAACCATTTTTTTTTCATTTTCTTGCTAAAAAAACTTGTCAATTCTTCAGTGAATATAATACAGTATTAGTTTTATGGTACTGCATCATGCAAAAAATTTGAACGAATTCTACAGACCACTTTCAAATAGTCAATTTTCATGTCACTCAATTAAAGGGTTACTTGTTAAATTGAAGTTTTTTTAACATTCAATATTCAAAGTATGGTATTATAAAATGGTATTAAATTGTACTTGTGGCTTTTTTACATTAGAATGAACATCCTGTTGAAATTTGAGGAAGATTCTACGTATTAGTATACGTTTAAAAATAAAATAGACACACATAGCTAATAACATTAAGGGTCATAATATTTAAAAAATAAAAAACTCTTAAAGTAGCTGTCTAATAAACCAAAAGGTTATCACACATTACGAGAAATCGAAATAGGAAGCTAATGATCTGCGTTTAATCAAAATCAAAATCGTGTAATTTTAAGATAATTAGTAATTAATGTTGATGAATCACTGGTTACAGACACAGGTCAAGCGGTAGCATCTGACAATATTTCAGAACTGAAAAGACGCTACGGCATGGATAGACCGTGAAAATGAGCTCAGTTGATAACTACGAATAAATTTACATTCATCGTGAATTAAAAGAAAAACTACAGCATTCTACATGATTCTTCTCGAGCATAGCTCATTAGCTTTCTTCTCAGTCTAAAATGTACAAATACAATAACAGTTATAAATCATAGCTGTAGATGTACAGCTATAGTTACCAACAGCTATACTACACTACAAAAATGCTATAAAGACCTAAAAATTTCAGCTATTAAAAGTAATATTGCGCAAATTTTAAATAAAAACTGTTTACAAGTCTGATTTTTTAAAAGTATATCAGACACTTAAGTTCTCAGCATTTGTATCGTAATATCAAAACTGAGTGTTGTTAAGTAATTTTGAACAAAAATTAAAGAAAAAATTATTTTGTTTAGTCTCAAGTTTTTATTAATAAGAACTGTTCAAAAATTATTGTATCTTCCAGTTTTTGAGTTATTATCCGTATGATCATATCTTCTAAGGCTGATGTACAATTATAAAAATTAGATTTAAAACAACTTTTCTTGTTTCAAAAATTTACATCTGTTAACACCTTCATTTAATGGCTTAAATTTGTAGGACTCTATATTTACTTTAGAATCAAATGTAACTGTAACTGTAACTGTAAATAATTATAGCTTCAATTAAAGCTGTTATTCGTAACTGTGGCCATAGCTATTTATTTTTTACTAATTTATTTAAACTGGTGCAAAGTGCTAGTCATAATTTTTTGCTTGTCAGAGCGCTTCTTCAAATGTAATGTATTTTTGTAACATATGCTATTTTTTCATATAAGCTGCAAATAATTTTCATTAACTTTTTAGTTTTTTTCAAAAGAGCAATGTACCTCCAATATTTTTATTATACTGCGTTGGGATCCTAAGCTCTGTGGAGTTATGTAGCCAGATGAAATGTGTCTCATCAGCTTTGATGAGTTAAATAAGTGCTTACGTGCTTACACATGGGTTCAATGAGTTCTAAGAGCCTATATTTTACTTAAGCCATGTGGTAACGTTTTGCAGTAATATGCGTACACATTATTACCTCTAATGTAATAAAGAGGGGAAATAAAACCTTCATGTTGTCCAACACTGTCTTTGACAGTTTTATCTAATACACTCAACTAGGTATCTACTGTTTTTACAAGCATTTTTATGGTTTGATAAATCATGACATGTTTATTTACTCAAATTTTTCAGTAGACTTTATAGTTGGTTGGTGAAAGATCTGGTGCAATGATTGAATCTGTTTATACGAATTGATATTGAGACAATTTTCTTTCTGACTATTATCATGTTAAATTACTGAATCAATGAGTACTCTTAATCTCAGAGTGGCCAGTAATTTTTTAATCACCTCTTTATATGCTTGCTACGCATCTTTTCAAGCTGCCTGCAAAGTCATATGTTATCTTCCTCGTGCACACAAGAAATAAAACCCCGTACCTATCAGCTACTAATATAAAGTAATATTACTTAACGCTTCTTGTGGTAAATAAAAGATTGAGAGAACGATTGAGGAGGAGAATGAGAAGGAAAATAACAGTTACTATGAAAACTCAAAAATAGTCTTACTCTCTTTATAGCTGGCTGACCAGATTTTAGTACACGCTTACAGCATGAATGTATGGGTTTATTTGTGTGTTCTACCCCCTATGCTAAATTTGCTGACACAACTGCAATATATATAACTGATGATGCAGCAGATGTAAGGGCTCTTATTTTTTCAGGCTCTCATGACCAGCGTGACTGGAAAAAAATCGGAAGTGGCACCTGGCAGGCCGGCGTGGGACAAGGGGACTATGGGATGAGATGCACCCCTCCCTTTTAAAAAATGTTGGGTCCAAGCTCATATCGTTCATACCCCCACAGATTCCCATGGCCTTGAATTACTTTACGTATGCACAAGGGTACGTTTCTCATCTTACTCTCCCTTTTTATGTAAAAAAAACTCTCATAGCTATAGAAATAGTTATGTGAGGAGAGGAACACAGTGGTTACCTTTCATTAATGAAGAAAAATACTGTATACAGAGTAAACACTGTTGGTCTTTTTTTCTTTCCCTCTTGTTTCTCTAATGCAGATAGGTTTCTAATCAATGATTTTTTACCCAATTTGGCAAGAGCATTGCTGGTTCAGCCCTCGAAGGAAGAAATTACCTTTGAGGTTCACATTTTTCTTAAAAGAAAAATAAAGCAAAACGGCAATCATCAAAGAAAGAGTTTCAAAAGCGTTTCAAAGCTTGATTTAGTTTAGCGTATAGTTATTTTATTATACCACTTAACTAAGATACTTGCAATATTCATTATTACTAAATGCATGTTAGATTGTGAGAGATAATTAGATGTATTGCACAACGTTTTAGAATTCTTGTAGAATTTCTTACTGCTATGATAGATTTATTTTAAACATTGACATGGATTGATAAGAAAACTTAAAAAATTCTTTTTGCATTTAAGATTAGAATTGTTATTCAGTGGAATCGAGTGATTTAATCTAGTCATGCTCACTCTCTAACATTGTGCACATTGCTGTTTTTCATGATGTATAAATAATTGTAAAACACAAACTAGCTCTACTAATATTTTAATTTCCTTTTTTGTCTTTCGACACTTAATTTTGTTTCATAATAATAAGTATTACCAATATTGAAATGACTAAATTAATGAATAATTTAATAGGCTCACACTGTACTATTAAAATTGTAAATTTATAAGTTTCTCCTCTCTACTAGTTAATTCTGGCACTTTCTATACAAGTATTAATTAATGGTTTATGTTTATTGGCTTTATATAATTTTCCCTTGTTAGGAAGAATACTTTTCACTCTCTATCAGAGAAGCTCTGTTACAAAAATTGAACAAGCTAACAAAACGTTCATTTTAAATCAAATATAAAAAGTAGAGCGTTGACCTTCAAAATTTGTTAGTTTGTAAGATATTGTTTAGTTTAAGAACAAAAGATGTAATTAAATGTTTACATGAAGTATGATACAGAAAATTTGTCATGACTAATTAAGAACATGCGTAAAAAGGAAACTGTGGATTACGTAGAGCAACAAGATGACTTCGAAGACATAATTTAAAACACTCTATAGCACCTCATTTTTTCAGAACAATAACACATTTTCTATTATATTTACAAAAATTATATTTCCTGTCTTATCTCACGTGCAACGTTCAACTTAAAAAAGTAGAGAGTTTTCTGAAAAATATGGCAAGATACATTTGATTACTCTCATATACTCTAGGCTGCACTTCTGTATATGCCAGGTAATATTATATTTCCTGATTAGTATGCTGCGAAAGATTTAAAAACATTTTTTAAGCTAGTTGAAATGCTTGTCATAAGTTGTGTATTACAAAGTGGTGAAAAAAAAATTTAATCAAACATTTAAAAAATTATGATCTATGAATACACTTCCTGAAATAAATTGCAGAACTAACTATAACAAAAGCAAGAATTCCCTGCCATATTATAATGTAAAACAACTACATGCGCATCTTTATGCTTTGTTATTTATTGATGGAATACAAACATTCCAGATAACAGTTACCTAATAACTAAGTAATTATCACAATAAATTACTTTTTATTACGAAAATACGTACAAAAACGATAAAATTAAAGCACAAGTCACTTAAACAGTTGTTTTTATTAAACAATTTCTTGTTTTACTACTACTTCAAAAATTGGTGGTTATTGATGTATGATTGTTAACTACCCAAGTCACTGAGTTAAATGAGGCTTAGGTTAATAGCTTGTTATTCAGGGCACTCTGGGAAAGAGTTACCTATCTTATCGATTAGATTATGTCAATGCTATTCCAGCTGTGATACACGATTTATTGTAAGTAGCTTTTTTTACCAATACGTAAATCAGTAAATTTCTTGATTATTTATAACATTTATAGCACACAGTTAAAAGAATGAAAAATAAGGTTATGTTTTACTCATCTGTCATCTCATTTTTTTCCTCGAGCTAAGAAACGGTAAAGTTCAGTGGCAACAATTCTTTTTTAAATAAAATAGTAATTTTTTAAATAAATTTGGTGATTTAACTAGATACTTAAAAAAATTTAATTGTGACAGTAAGAAATTTAAATTTGCATTGGATTATTCATTATTTATCATTCATAATTTATATTTCTTATAAGAATCAAACTGTTTCTACAGTTAATTTGTCTACGAAGACTAAAATCCGTACGAGTAATAACTTACTATTGTTACTAAAAAATTTTACAATTTATTGCTGATAACTAATCTATTTCGTACAAACCTTAATTCAGAACTGAAATTAAGGTGTTAACACTTAGGTGCACAAAACTCAGTGGTTAGGATAATAGGATACTGATGTGTTCGAGATATTTAAGTTTTCATGCATATTGAACATTTGCTGCCAGGTATCCTACCTTAGCAACGCCACATCTTGCCTGTCTTTGTTTAATGGCTGTGGGTACATGAACGACGTTGATTTATCATACATATTTTACTTTTTGTGTTATTGATAATTTATAAGACGATTTTCCCTTCTTCTGAGGCATCCTTGTTGTTTACTATTATCTGCAAATCTGCATGCCATGGTAAAAGGCATAATACCAGTTGCCTACTTATATCATATTCTAGTAATTAGGTTACACAAAAAACACCACATAGTTACCTAATAGCTACCTGGAAGGAAGTGACGGAGCAGGGTCTTGAACCCACGCCCTCCAGGTGGGAAGCAAGCACTGTACCATTTTAGCCACTGAGAACTCCCAATGCTGCGTGCTATCTAATGTAAAATTAGAAAATACCGGTAGCAGATATCACACTATTGGCAGCTCTGCTAAACTGTTAGAACACGCCTATCCCAGTTATATACAGGAAAAATTTGGCTTGCAGCTAATTTAACGATAAAACAACATTTCGCAAAGGCTGACCCAGAAAAAATTTAGAAATACATCAGGCATACCAGCAAAAATACTTATTGTTTGATATTTCAAAATTCGAGCGTACAAATACAAAGTAAGGTAGGGTGAGGAAATCGAAGTGGCGGGGTAATCGGGATTTTTCTTTATATCTTTTGTAAATTTTTTAATTAAAAAAAAAAGAAATTTTGGAAAGTCCGAACCTTAACACGTTTTTTTACTTAATATAGCAAAGAAATACCAGATTTTTCTAATAAAAACAGGTTTAGGTGTATTGTCACCTTTAGTCAAATAAAATTGGTGTTATGTCGATTTTATAGCATAAACAATGTTTGAAAAATCTAAAAACTTTAATTTTGATATGTGAACTAAGGAATGTTATATATAATCTTGATGTTCATAAAAATTTCAACAAATTTTTTCAGAGTTAATGATTTAAAAAAGGAGCAATCTGAGTGGTTTTCATGGGGCAATCAGATAGATTCCGTAACATTTGTTTTGTCTGCTCTAACCTCCAAAAAAAAATGTAGCCGTTATAAAACACAACTTGTTTTTTTAATTTTAAGCTTAGGTTAACAGATTTCTTAGATAAAGATTATAATAGAATAATTTAGTTCCTTTTGAGCAAGCTTACACTTGACCGGTCAATTTGCAGCTACTCCTTCGACTCCTGGTGCAAGCGTATACCCAACTGTTGATTAAAGTTTGGTGATCTGATCTGAAAGGCGTGTTGAAGATTTTATTAATGGATAGAAAAAGCCGCCGAAAACTGCAATACACATACACGCTTTTACGTATACTTGACCCCTTCTTTTTTAGGGTACTAAAAAAAAAATTATAGATCAATTTGAAAATCAAACAGGTTTATCTAAAAAAAACTCGTAATACAAACAAACATTGGGGGGATAATATAGATCTTATAAATGCAATTGTAAGTAATTTTTCCACAAGGTTAAACGTTAAACTACAAATTTTTTAAATCATACGTGTGAAAGAGGGTACGTTAAACGAACTGCAATTTATTTTAAGAATTGCTAAAGGTATTTTTAGAATACATTTGATACTTCAATAATATCTGTCATAAAAACCTATGTGCAATGAACCTCCTGAAGGGACATTCACTGGCATGTACTACTATTCTATCGAAGAAAGCGGTAATACAGGATGGTTTGTCTTAAATTTTAAGATACAATTATATTTTGGATATTATATATGAACTAGAAATAAGTGTGTGAACGTATTTGATAAATGTGAGCGTGACGTTGCAGATGTAATCAGCGTATGCAGTAGGCACTTGTGTTGAAACCTTTGGAAGATTCGATCAAAGTGCACAGTCTTCTACTGGCCAGCCTTCGTATTGTTTGTATTGTATTGTGCAATTATATATACATTGTTTACGATTGTTACGTTATTATATATTAAAATATTTATTGAAACCACACCTTTATTGAATATGGATCTTGGCTATGTTTATAAAACTAACTCACCCATAGTCCTAAATTTTTTTTTTCTCTAATACATTTTAATCAATACTAATAAATAAAACGAAAAATTACGCAAGTAATCAAATAAAAAATTTATTATTGTCTATTAAACTTTTCATCACGAAAAAAAAAACTTTAACCAAATTTATTAACCGAGAAATAAAGTAATGATTTAGTGACTTATAACTGCTGATATTAATAGCTGAACTAGTGTAAGTTAATTTAAGGCCTTAAACAAATTATTCTTTGCCACTATTTTTAATGCTCTTTCGTAATATCTCCTGGTGTTACGCTATTAACGTTGGAATTCAAAGCCCCTTCCATTTTTGCAGAGCTCAGTCGTTTTGGATCCAAGGTGGGAGGATTAGTTCGTGACACTTATTTATTAATAGACTGGGACGGCAGAGGCCCTAGTATCGAGTCGTATCTGCTTCGTGTGATCCGATACTGTGCCACGCTGTGGCAGTTTCGCATATACTTCATACGCTGTGACTTAGCGTCGAAGGGGTTATCATGGTATTCCATTTTCTATAGAATTCAAAAAAATATCATAAGACACTTATTTAATCACTTCACATAACATATTGAAATTTTGGAGAAACGAGCTTCATAGTTTTTCAGAAAAAAAATCTTTAAGTTTTTCTGTTATACGCGGGCTCTGATGAAGCAGAGATAAATAGAGAAATTGTTAACGCCAATGCTACGAGGTGAGACGACTTTTTGGCACTCATCGGGGCGACTCACCATGGCCAGCTGTCGAACTAAGTCGCACATTTTTCGAGAATGTGAGACTCGTATCGAACAGCGTGCGCCTACGAAAAGAGGACTTGATTTGCGTGGAAATGAGCATATAGGGGCACATTTTCGAAACACATGGAAGGGATATACCAAATGTGTGCCTATACGAAAAGAGAAGCGGAAATGTCGACTATAGCTATATAGCTGAGCGCACAGCCAAAGCAAGCAACGACACAAGTTTATATCTTTTGATTACAACCGAGTGAATGCTATATATATTTAACTAACTCTTGCTCTCTCGCTCTTGCTTCAATGTTATTTATCACGCTGATTCAATTAAATCGTGAAACTAAATGCTCATTAATTATATGCACAGACTTGTGACTTCAATACATTATTTTTTAATCCTCCAGTACTTATAACATTCGCAAATCCATTAATGTTTTTAAAAAATATACAGCTTCATCTATTTTTTAAAATTTTCAGCACAGCTTTAATAACTAATTTATTAATTTTACACATCCTAACTGCTGTGAACTGTAGGACAAGCTCCGGAAGATATTTATCAGCATATGTAACTTCGAAAGAAGATTCACGTGTCCATTGGATAGCTGAGATGGATAAAGCTTATGCCATATCGTGGATCGTTTTGCACTTTAGGGTTCAAATCCACATTATGGTAGATTTTTTTTTTTTTAGTTCGATTTATTATTTTGTTTTCATTTCTTTTATTCATTTAAATACATATATGTGTTATTAACCATTTTTTCCGATACTTTGAAATAAATATTGTAACTTTGATACTTTTTGTTAGCAAGGCCACTCCATAATTTTATAATACTAAAATAATAATAATAATACTAACATACTTCATGCATTTTGAAACTCCTCAGAAATTATGTACATCCCATCTACGACAAAAAAAAGCCGGAGAAAAAAGTTTAAATTAAAGTACAATCATCAGCGTCCGTCTACTGCTATTCAGTTAATGTAGAAATTTTTATCAGTTAATGAATTTGATAAACAAAATAGAAAATAGTTTTGTAAACATTCTAAAACTGTTTACAAACCTTTAATAAGGTGTGCAACTTTTATTCAATTTTAGACTGCCAGAAGAATAAGAATGAATGAAACAGTTCGAAGAGTTGGTAATTAAAATTATTCGACAAGATTCCGCTACAAAATGTTTTTTTAAACACTTTAGTATTTTATTGAAAAAAAAAAAAAAAAAAAAAAAACAATTACCTTTAAGGATTAGGATTAAAATAAAGCTATTTCATCAGTCAAAAATTATAATATATGTACGTAGATAAATATTCACGTATAATTGAATTCAAATTCTACTTCACTGGTAATAATTATATTTGATATCATCGTAGTAGAGGTTTCTTCTCCCTGTGGCTTTTTATCGTCGTAGATGGGATGTTCATAATTTCTTAGGAGTTTAAAAATGCATTATTTATGTTAGTATTATTATTATTATTTTAGTATTATAAAATTATGAAATGGCCTTGCTAGCAAAAAGTATCAAAGTAACAATATTTATTTCAATGTATACAAAAAAATGTTAATGACACACATATATTTTTAAATAAATAAAAAAAATAAAAACCAAAAAATAAATTCAACTAAAAAAAAAAAAAATCTACCATGATGTGGATTTGAACCCTAAAGTGCAAAACTATCCACGATGTGGCATAAGCTTCATCCATCTCAGCTATCCAATGGACACGTGAATCTTCTTTCGAAATCACATATGTTGATGAATATCTTCCGGAGCTTGTCCTACAGTTCACAGCAGTTAGGATGTGTAAAATTAATAAATGAGTTATTAAAGCTGTGCTGAAAATCTTAAAAAATAGTTGAAGCTGTATATTTTTTAAAAGTATTAATGGATTTGCGAATGATATAAGTACTTGAGGATTAAAAAATAATGTATTGAAGACACAAGTCTGTGCATATAATTAATGAGCATTTAGTTTTACGATTTAATTGAATCAGCGTGATAAATAACATTGAAGCAAGAGCGAGAGAGCAAGAGTCAGTTAAATATATATAGCATACACTCGGTTGTAATCAAAAGATATAAACTTGTGTCGTTGCTTGCTTTGGCTGTGCGCTCAGCTATATAGCTATAGTCGACATTTCCGCTTCTCTTTTCGTATAGGCACACATTTGGTATATCCCTTCCATGTGTTCCAAAAATGTACCCCTATATGCTCATTTCCACGCAAATCAAGTCCTCTTTTCGTAGGCGCACGCTGTTCGATACGAGTCTCACATTCTCGAAAAATGTGCGACTTAGTTCGACAGCTGGCCATGGTGAGTCGCCCCGATGAGTGCCAAAAAGTCGTCCCACCTCGTAACATTGGCATTAGAAATCTCTCTACTCATCTCTGTTATGGAGACATCGTTGCGAGCTCGCTGCTAAAGATACGTATTCTAATAGAACTTGTTTGATTTTCTATATATTTTTGTAGAGAACTAATATGTTGAAGCTGACTATATTACGAAGCATCATCTTAATTTTTAGAAGGCCTTCTTTACAGTTTATAAGATGTTTTAATGTAAAGTATCACATTCTGCCAAAAATTCAATCAAATTGAGCCAAACAGATGAGTAGACTGGAAATGCCAATGCGCGAGTACATCCACTCATGAAAATTTATCGTTACGGGAAGAGGAGAGTTTACAATCAGCTCGGATTCTGATACGCCAAATTTTTAACGCGTATTGTACCACGATAACCCCATTCAGTTTTTAGTATGCTAGACACTTCACGGTTAGGACGATAGTCACCAAACTAAAGTTTACCACTTACTCTCGTCGAATACGTTGTGTAGCTGCCCCGTGAAAGTTACTAGTATCCCCTAGTGAGCTTCAAAGGAGTGAGCAGCAGAATGTGGCACAGTAACTGACTGGCTACCCCAATGTTTGTGGCAAGCAGCAGAAGACAGGAAGGAATAGTGCATTAGAGAGTGACAGAGCAACGTAAACAAAAAAGTTTTTCATGCATAAGTAACGGAATGTATTGTTTATTTATGAGTTAAAATCGTTTTTATGGTAAGTAATATAATTTGAGAAGTAATGAAATTAATATTATTTTACTTACTAAAAAATACCGTGCACGCTCCACTGAAAAATAACCTCTAAAATCTACATGATAATTTACAATGAAATAATTAATAAAATCAATGATATAAGTATGAGCGTAAAAAAATCTGTTGTTTATTAAGCTAACATTCATGAAAAGAATTTATGAAAATCTTGTGCAAAAAGAAATTAAGTGACCTCTATAAATTCTTATGTGCCGTTTTCCATTTTAGTGTAAACTATGAAGTGGTAAAAATGCCAGGCTGTTCTGCAGAAAATTGTAAAAATTCATTTGATAAAGGCTATCAGATGTGCCGTTTCCAACCCACGGTTCAAGGAGACAAGAATGGATTCGGAATCTGAATCGAGGGAACTGGATTCCAGGACCTCACCATATGCTATGCCATGTAAGTCAACCAAAATTTTTTTGCAAAGAATACTGAAACAGAAGTACTACATGTTGATTATAATGATTTCTGTTGATTTAATCTGATGATTTTATTACTTATGTAGGTCGATTTTTATGATAGCATGTAGGAAAAAACTCGTGAAGATCTTTTTAATTGGAGCTCTTGTAATTAATTGATAATTTATTATTTAATAGTAGCCAGTAAGTGCTCCATGTCTTTGAGTGATAGGCGCTCAGGTTATTAATAATTATTTATTTAACAGAATTCTTAGTAAGCGCCCTGGGTCTTTAGGTGATAGGCGCTTGTGTTATCAATAATTATTTATTATTGGAGTGGCTAATAAGTGCCCCGAGTCATTGAGTGATAGGTACTTGTGTTATTAATAATCATTTATTTAACAGAGTGGCCAGTAAGCGCCCCGGGTCATAGGGTGATAGGTGCTTGTGTTATTTATTAATAATTATTAATTTAACAAAGTGGCAAGTAAGCGCCCCCAGTCTTTGGGTAAAAGCTTGTGTTGTTGGACCTTATTTGAATTTTATGCCTCACGTTCGGTACTATTTTTTTTTTATCTAGTGATTTTCTACGTCAGAGAGGTTGGGTCCTAGAGAATTTCCAAGTCTGGCAGGAACTATATCCCGTCACTGGGCGTTGGAGAAAAAATGTTGTCCCTACAATATTTACTCATGAAGCAAGACCACAAAAGCAGTCAGAATATTTCATCGATTAGTCTTACTTGGACAATCTGATAACTAACTTTCCTGTCAAATATTTGACAGTTCTTGTGTATGATGTCAACGGGAAAGTTTTCATTAAATAGTAAGTATTTATATAAGTCTTCATAGTATTATCGTGTAAACTACATTTTTGATGGCTTAAAACTCATAACTTATGTATTACTTCTCATAAATAAATCTATTAGCCTCAGTTATGTACCACAGATGGAAGTTCAACAGACAGAGTAGGTGAAAACTTACCTGAAGACGTCCGTCCCAGGTTTGATGTGCCTCTTGATGAGGTTGCAGAACTAAATCGGCCTCTACCTGGCAAAAATGTTCAAGAGTGGCCTACTCTGAACACGAATGTTGGAAATTTTTACAAAAGAAGCAGCATGTACTTTACGTACCCCTTGAAACATTAAAATTGCAAGTTATGAATCACACCTTTAATTTTCAACTAGAAATCTTATTAATACTATTTGTTGTAAAAATGCTTTGCGTTGTTACATTGAGATGAACACATTAATTTCTTTTTTAACAGATGCAGTGTCACGACCTAGTAACACACACTGGATTCTCGAAAAACTGTAATTCTAAACATGAGTACCCAAGAGCCAAGTGACATGATTCGTATTCTGGAAAGAGAAATTCGTAATTTTCTGAAATAGAGTACAGTCTGCCAGAATGCCATAATTTAAAATTTAAAATGATTTAACGGTTTTGCATGCTACGACTTAAAATGCGTTCCGGTAAAATAGCTAAACCCAATAAAAATTTTGCTTACGCGAGCAAAAGCGTTGCAATACACAAATGCACGAAATAAAATTTATTTGCATGTTATTTTTTCTGAAACTTTAATAATTAATGTTAATAATTTGATGCGACTGACGATGTGTTTTGTAATATGATATTTTAAGGGGGCTCCAGCGAACACTGGTACCAACCCGAAAACTATTCGGTTAGTTGGTATCACTTCTGTGAGTATATATCTATATATACGTGTATATATAAGCGAGCACCATCATCTATATATATGATGTGTCCGTACCTATGGTAAACAAACAGCAGCTTCTCTCACATACAGAGCGTTTTATTTAGAATTAGTTTTTTTGTGTTATAAAAAATGAAAGAAATCACACATCACTGTAAGTCATCAAGACTTGCAGGATGCTGAAATGATTTTGGAACAGCAATAAAGAAATAAAAAAGTAATTGATGATAACAAACAAAAATTAATATTATTAAAAGGTATTATTAATGATAAGATAATTTATAAAACGGCCAAAGAATCGATATCAATAGAAGTATTAGTAGATGCACATAAAAAAGATCCTACAAATGGCATCACCTCATTATTATCTATGAGTGTAAATAATAAAGTAAGAGTTACTTCAAATAAAAAAATTATTGACGCAATTTTTGATGAAATAAAAAGTAATTGCAGTTAAAATTTTTCAATCTTCTATTTTATTTAAAAAAAACAAGTGTAAGTAATCCATAGGAGAACACGATTAAAAAAGAGTTACAAATGACATGAAACTTATGTAAGTACATGCAGTGTAATTCTGAAATATTCAAAAGCGCGCGCCTTACAAACAACAAGATGGCAGCCCGTCATGACCGTGCTAATTCAATGACTTGATCAATACTTTACAAAATATCTCAAATATTTCCAGGCTTACCTATATTTTTGAAGGTACCATCTGAAAGCTGAGATGTTTTTCTATAAAACAGTTACAGTCCTGACATGTAACTCCTCAATTATTGTTACAAAATACCGATGTTTTCACGTTGCTCTATGAGAGGCTATGTATAATGTACGAACTTTGAGAGCAAATATCTCAAAATTTTTCAGGGTTAAAGGGGTAAATAAGGACACCGTTGGAATCAGCGTGTTTTTATCTATTAATTAAACTACCTGTGACCACCTAACTCCTCCCGCTGGAGCCCCCTTAATACCCGTATATTTATGATGTAATATTTTTGTTGAATATACAGTTTCTAACATTGTTACTTTTTACATGATTTAATTTTATTTAATAATAACCTTCATATCAACAACCCAAGAATATTAAAAATTTTTTTTCAGGCATAACTACCACATTTTGCGATACGCTTTGCATACCTGGAGTGCAGTTTTCGATCTATTTTTATCACTCACTGATTACCAACAACAGTAATTGAATTTTTTTTGTTTCATTTCCACATTTTATTATATTTTGTAAACTATCGTTTACAAAATTTTTATCGTTTTTTTATGGAAAAACATTTTTCCCCGGTTTTTGTTGAACATGATGACTTTTTTTAGAAACACAGTGCAACATAGCTCAAATAATTTTATTATTGACATATCTTACACTCATCTGTCCGCAATATTTTAGACTAACATTGTATATACATTTGATTTTTTTCCATTGATCTTACACCAATAAAGAATAATACATTTTTACACGAATCTTTATCATTTTTTTCCTAGTCGTCTATTCATACGTGAGAAAGTATTTTAAAAAATGCTTACATTATAACTAAGAGTACTTATTTATGATTAATAAAAATTAATCTTTCACGTCCACTACACTTAGATCATAATCAGGTCTTATTTGTTAGTTTGTATTTGTTTTCTAACATAACCTGTTTCAAACTTGGTGCCTACGTGAGCTTTGAGCTTTGCAACAAATGGCGGCGGTTCTGCCGCTCACTAGATATGCATGTATATACATATATTTAGTACATAGGTACAATTCGTCTGAGTGGAATACTTGTTTTTCTGCACTGATTTCCGTTAAAACTATAGTTTTGGCCAACAAACAAAAAATTTCATCTAAGGCATCGGGAATCGCTATTGACTATACTTCAAATTCGTTATACGTAGATCATGGTAAGCACAAAAAATAAAATGTTTTTTCAATTAACTTTGCTTGCGATAACTTCATTCATTTTTTTACATTGCTTACTAAGTGAAGATGAAAAAAATTTAGTGTTGTTTTGAAAACTTATTAAAAACTGAAGTTTTTAAATGCATTGTCATTAGTTAAGACGTCCTCGTGAATTTCACAGTTTTGCACATTTGGTGCAAATTTAAAAAAAAAAACGCAGTGATTACGCCGTATTGAAATGACGCCACTAGTAAAAATACCTTAGAACAACATTTGAAGAAAAAGCTAGGGTTTTAGGTTATGCAGATAATTGCATTAAAAATATCTCCCCAGCACGAATAGCTAAAATTTGTCATGTATTTATAACTGCCAAATTAATTGAAGTTTATTTTACAACTTTACGTGCAGATGTCACAAAATTTTATAAAAATATGTTAGACAATAACAGAAAAATATAAAGATAAATGTTTATATAAGTAAAAGTAAGTATAAATATACGTACATACGATACGTATGTGAAATTTCTGCTTATGCTACGAAAAACAAAATACACCAGACGTGTATTATCATAATATCGTATTACTACCACTTCTGAACTACTATCTGGGCTATAACAATTTTAGTTTGTACATAGAAAAAAGCTTTGGATTGGTTTTCCAAAATTTTTTATAATTTTTAATAATTAAACAAAAAGTTCCGAGTGGCTCCTAATAAAACTTGAATACTTGCAGCACATATTTTTTTTTTTTCTTTTATAAGTCTCACTCACACTTTTTTCTTATTGATTTGTATATACGGACGTAATGGTGGTAGTTCGCTTAAAATAAAATATATTGCCATTTAAGAAATTGTGTTCCAGATTCCAACTGTTAAATAAAAAAATGATTAGAGTTATGTAATACTAATAGCTATCCAAAGCACACTACTTAATAATGTTAATAGTGTTTGTATGATAATTTAAAGTAATACTCGTAGAAAAAAGGTCGAAAGCGCACATCAATATATTGTTGATCGCTGTTGTTCCACAGATAATAGTATCATTGAAAAAAATCACTGAATGTTCATGAGTAAAGCATTTGTTTTAAGATCTTAAATAATGTCAGAGTGAAAACAAAAAATCTGTAGGGCTTTGCTTTCAGCTGTTGTTTCTATAATAGTTACTAGTATTGTTAATAAAAAACAGGGGATCCCAAGCGCATTGTGTTATGTTGTGTTATGTTGTAAATAGCATCTGTTTTATAAATACAATCCAGCTGAAAATTTGTCATAAGGTCTTACATAAGTTGTTGCGTAATTTCTTATGTAATTTCTTATGTAATTTCTTACATATGTTCTTATGTAAGTTCTCATTTAAGCTCTTTATATAAAACTTATGTCAGATCTTGTACACAATCTTACATTTGCTTATCAACCTAGAACTTGCATAAGATCTTATGAAATTTCTTATGTAAGTTCTTATAAAAGTTCGTATATTAGTCGTTTAAATGTATTTAATTACTATCCACATACATACGCAGTGAATTTAAAAATTTTTTCTGCATAAAAACTGTTAAAATAGCTATAATATAAATTAGTAAATACCAAAAAAAAAGCATCTCTTACCTAAGGGGATTTGAACCTGGTCTGAAGAATCTTCAGGTGAGTGTCTTACCCACTTGGCTAGAGTAGATACGATCCATGGAAAAGCATTGACGTCCTCATAAGGTACTTCTAAAACTAATGTTTATTTTTTTATTTTGTGGATAACATTAACCATATTGGTTAACTCATTGGTTAATAAACATTTTATATAAGTACATATAACATTGTTTTGAGTTTGATGTGTTTCTCCACAATAAATCTAGTAATTGATTTCACAACTACTTCCCGAGCAGAAATGAAATGAGGACATCCTTATTTCAAATCAGGGCCTGATCAGCCATCGTGATCAGGTCCTGGTCACGCTTGTAACGCTTATCTAATCAGGTACTGGTCAGCCAGCATGATTACATCCTTAGAGCGTCTGCTATGTATATATATATATATATATATATATATATATATATATATATATGTGTATGCATACTTACATATGTCTAGCAGAAAGTTAAGGTACTGCTCCAAAATAAGTCAAATTTTTATAAATATATGATTAAAAGCAAACTGAGATAACTATAATATAAATAAAAAAAGAATAATTACGTTGACTACAATTCCTAAAAAATGGACAGCAAAAAAAGAAAGGCTTTGCTTACCAAATATAGAGCCCGTAAGTATAGGTTAACTCAAAAATTTGGTTCTTGTAGTGATAGCAGTGACAGTGATAATTTTGAAAATAACATTAAAACAAACAAACCAGATAATTTACTTAATGCACAAAATGCAACTACGTTTACAACCGTTAAAACATCACAGGTCACCAATAACAATTACAAAAATACGTATTTTGAAGGCAGCTATGGAAATGAAAATAAATATTTTTATCCATCTCATAAGACCCAATGTAACTTTGACGTTAACCCGGACAATTATTTAGAAAAAACCAAATCTAAAGAATGTTTTAATACTAGTAATAATTCAAACAAAAACACCTTTGAAACAGAAGAAAGTATTGGTGATTCTGAAAGTTCTGATAGTAGCGATTCACAAATAAACTCTAATTTGCATTCTCAAATTCCGACTAGCAATTATACATACAAATACTTATATTTATAACAAAGATAAGAAAATAAAAATCATATATTCAAATCGGATGGTTATAACTTAAATGACAAAGATTCATAGATCACGCAATGCGCATGTGCGGTCAGAATAAGTAAGGATAAAATCATGCTGTCTGACCAGTACTTGGTCAGATAAGCGTTACAAGCGTGATCAGGACCTGATCACTAAAAAGGATAGCATGATCAGGGACTGCTCAGATCCCTAATTTATTTCCTGCTCGGGTTTACATTCACGGATTTTATTTGAACTTTACTTATACTTTTTATTCAAATGGAAAAATAATCTATTTTTAAAAGTGTAATAAATTTATTTTAATTGCTACAACAAAGTTGAGGATTAACTTTTTCTCTTCAATACTTTAATTTTGGTATCGAAAACCAGCAGTAAAAATAATTTCACTCTTATTTATACATTACTCAAAAAATTATATCAATTCTTAAAATGTAAGTTTATACATGCAATAAAGTTTTTTTAAAAAGTATTTGATTTAAATAAAAAGTGGAAGAACGTTTCTTAACTAGTATCAGAGATTGTATAAAGCAATAACTTGGGGACCTAACAACATCGATGTTAGTATCAGATGTACCTTATGAGGACGTCAATTCTTTTGCCATGTATCGAACTCACTCTGGCCAAGTGGACAAGACACTTGACTAGAGATTCCCTGGACCAGGTTCAAATCTCCTTAGTGGAGGTAAAACATGCTTTTCTTTTTATTTACCAATTTATATTATCCATTCTAATAGCTTTTATGCAGAAAAAATTTTTAAATGCACCATGCATGTATCTAGATAGTAATTAAAAACGTTCAAACGACTGACACACGAACTTTTATAAGAACTTACATAAGAAATTACATAAGATCTTACATTACAATGAACTTACATAAGAAATCACATAAGATCTTATGTAAGTTCTTGGTTGATAAGCAAATGTAAGTTCGTGTACAAGTTCTGACACAAGTTCTGTTAAAAGAACTCATATCAGAACTTACATAAGAATATATGTGAAAAATTACTCAAGAAATTACGCAAGAACTTATGTAAGACCTTATGACAAATTTTTAGCTGCGAAGTGTTCTATTAAAAAAACAGGAAACCTAAAGAATACTGATTTGTTAAGTTAAAGGCGTTTATTCTTCAAAATTCATCATTATTTATAAAAATGATAAAACTTGGGTGCACTGATACATTTGGTTAGTAGTGCTTCATGAAAAAATGAAATCATTATTTATTAACAAACAAGAAAATTTCGGCGCACTGAGTCATTACGTTACTAATCTTTGGTCATTGTGACCCTTATTACTTATTAAAAACAAGAAGATCCAAGAGCATGGTGTCACGCAGGTAAAAGCACCTGTTTATCAATAATTATAATGATTTATGAAAAATTCAAAAATTTGAGTGCACTTACTTTTTTTGTTAGAGGTATTTATTTTGCTAATTAAATATTATTAACTATTGCAAACGAGGTAATAAAAGCGTACTGTGTCATTTTCTTACATGTGTTAAAATTTTTATTAACATTATCATAGCCCCTGATTGGCTAGAGAATTCAAGTCTTGGAGGATTGTCCATGACTCATTTATCAAAAACAAGAACATGCAAGCGCATTGCTCAATTTGGGTAATGGTGCTTGCTTATTACTAACATTATTATTTATTCAATACAAGAAGATCCAAACGCACTGAGTCATTAGGTTAATAGCATTTGTTTATTAAATAACGTGTTTTTACTTGAAAGTATAAGGACTTTAGGGTACTTGATTACTTGGTTAGAGGTGCTAGCTTTTCTATAAAAATATTATTCATTAAAAATGAAGAACCTCGTATGTATCGCGTAACGTAGTTAAGGAGGCTCCATCGCGAAATATACAAGAACTTTGAACTCTTTAAAGTATAGATCGTGCCGATTCTAATAGTATCCTCATTTTTGAAGGTTCAAAATCAAAAGCCCTATATAATTCAATTCAAAGTTAGCACTTTTCGAGCTTGCTTACCGTAGCCTTATATGATCGTTGGCCTGAAGCAACCTTGTCTGATGATCGATTAAACTATTGAAATGGAATGAACCAGAAAAAAAATATGCATACCATTAAGCTGATTATCTGTAAGAAAACAGGTGACTTAATAGGAGTTAAGTGATAAACAATGCCAACCATATTTCTCTAAAGAGCACGAGCAATATAATGTATAGTATACTAGATACAATAGCACGTAGATTCTGTTAAAAATAAAACAAACTGCTTCACCAACACACTACCATCATTAAAGCAAGCTTTTGTCTAGTGACATATTGCATCAATCTTCACTGAATCGACTATAGCAGTAGGCGGTGAAGCCTTCCTAGTAGTGCTTGATTGTTATTTAACATTATTAATTATTTCAATTAAGAATATTCAAGCCCACTATGTCATTTGGTAACGGCTTGTTTATTAATTAACATATACATTTTTTGAAATCAAAAAGACTCGAGCGCACTACTTCTCTTATCCTATTTAAAATATGTTTAATTTTGAAGGACAAATTCTGTTCAAAATGAAACAGGCCAAGCATGGTTTATGTGAATTACATTTATATATGTCTTGTTAAATATGTATATAACTTTTGTGTTATTCAGCCATATGCTGACTATTATAATACACAAATTGTGAGTATTTATTAATATTATTTTATATTAGAGAATACACTAAATTTATTTAATATTTACGTTTAACTTGTGTGATCTAGAAAACAACAAAAACTTTTTAACTGTGTCAACTTTAAACATCCGTATCTTTTTTAATCTTAGAGATGTCGCAAAATAAGCCATGGATTTTAATCGTAAAAAATTACATTTTTTACACATGTACAAGGCATTGGCCATCGTTTAACTAATCATGTATAAAAAGTAAAACAACCTTTTACAAAGTCTCCTACATCACTACAAAAAACTAAAAACCTATGGCATTACTTAAAATACAAAATTTTTTGCTAAAAAAATAGAATTAACTTGAAACACATGTATTTTATCTAGATATTACCAAATTAGTTATGATTACAAGTCATTCAAATGATTAAGTTATTTTTCTCCAATTTGCACCAACTGATCTACAGCCAACGCTTGAATTATAAATTTAATGAATAAAACAACTTTCCAGATTCTTAACTCTATTACTAAAAATAACAACAAAGCCGTGGTACTACTATAAGTACGATATTTTTGGCTTAGGAAACAGTCCGAACTTCAAAGAACCGTGTCTTTACTAATAACGAAGATATCGCGAAATAAGCAACTAACTTAAATCGTGAAAATTAATAAAAATTTTTTTTTTGTTCACTATAAACAGCGTTTAGTCAACGTTTAGGTAATTTTAAGAATAAAAATAACCTACTCAACAGTCCCTTCTATTACTTCAAATGACTACAAGCCTCGGCAAAACACAAAATTTTTAATTTTTGGTTTATAAGTAGCCAAAACTTTTAATACCCTTAACTTCGTAAATAATGCTGATATCGACAAATAAGCTATTAGTTTAAATCAGCAAAATTAGAAATAAATTTTTGTTTAGTTGGCATGTACTTTCCCCCAGCCAATGCTGAGAAAATCATTTTATGAAGTAATACAATTGTGCCACATGGGCAAGTTCAAAAAGTCCACTGCAGCGTACAGTGGTCTGAAAAGCTTAAAAAAATGCTAAAAATTCGTGCTTCCCCTGGATTTTGCTTGTCAGATTATGCCCTAACAAAATCTGCTTCTCTCGACCCTCTGCAGGTTTTACATGTTGCTTCATATGTTGTTATATGTTGTTTCAAGTTTCTGTGAAATATCGAATTCCGTTGATCTTATAATTATCAGAGATTTAACACTATCACTTAGAAGGATATTGTCTGTGAATACTATTAGTCCATTACCCGGAGACAAAAAAAATACGATTTAATCTTATGTTTTTCCGGTAGAGTCGAAATTGGTTACTCCCTACACCTTAAATTATTTCCTTAACAATTTATGGAAAAATGGCAATTTTTTAGGCAGTTTTATGCTTATACCTCCGTATTTACATGCTTATACTTTCTATTGTTCTTAGAAAAATTTTTCAACCGCCAATCACTTTTTCATTAAACTTCTTATCAAGTAGACACTTTTACACATCTACTTTTTATTCTTAATAATACGTCAATAGCAAA
Source organism: Copidosoma floridanum (assembly GCF_036245765.1). Lineage (NCBI taxonomy): Eukaryota > Metazoa > Arthropoda > Insecta > Hymenoptera > Encyrtidae > Copidosoma > Copidosoma floridanum. Next base: position 4,785,078 of record NW_028321892.1, on the reverse strand, counting down.
AAAGTGTGGAAACAATTTTCTCGATCAAAAAACTTTTGATCGACATTAAAAAAAACTATCATGTTGATTTGAACATAGCCGTAAGAAAAATACATTTTAAATCGCACAACAAACAACCATTTGTGAAATAGCAAAATACTTGTTAGTTTTTTGTTAATCAATGTTTCAAAGTAAGAATTTCAAGTGTTACTACAAACTTCGTGGTCGGTTCATAGACATTTCGCTTCGGTAAAAACATTGTATTCAATGTTAGTAACAAGAACAAATGAGAAAAACTCATTTTCGTGAATTCTGACATTTTGCTACCAAAAAATTTATTTTTTAAGTTAAACAATTGCAAATATCTGAGTTAACTTTGCATACTTTTTCCCAACGAATGACCAAATGGTATTGTATTTGTTTTAAAACAATACGAACTTAAAGGATAGGTATGTATAGTAATAGCTAAAAAAAATTTAAACATTTGACTGTAAATAATAAATTCTATTATAAGGCAAATATTATACAGCTCCACAAGAAGAAAAAAAAAAAAAAAAAAATTAGATTAAAGAAAACCTTCTGTAGGTTTTCAGTGTCACTAAATTTTACTTTGATCTTTATTTTTTTCCCTTACGTAAGGATTTCTCATAACTTAAAAATTCGACTCAAAAACCTTCAAATGTCCAAAAAAAAAAAAAAAAAATTGTAATTAAAATCGTATTGGACCACACGTACCGAAGGCTTTCAAATTCACTTAATCTAATTTCAACCTCTGTATTATTCTAACTCGTCACGATTGTTCATAACCTTTAAAATAGGTCAGTAATCCTCAAAATTTAATTAAATATCGGTAGTTCTATTAATAAAAATCATACAACACAATAACTTTGTAATTTTTGGACCTTCTTATATAGTAATCACAAAACCTTAGTATTTCTTAATCTTAAAACCCGATACCTTCAAGCCAATAACTCATCCACAAACTTTAGTGTCCTGGTTTTTAAATGTCCCATCACATCACCATGGCATTTTTAAGTTAAATTATTATTAGGTTACATGGTCATTGTATTTGGAAGTCAAAAAATTACGGGATTATGAGGTCAATTTTTTTGGTGTAGAGAATTCATGATATTTAATTAATCTTCCTAACTAGCCCAAAAATATAAAGTTGCGTAAGTTTTTGCTCACTAACAGTCTAATTTTACGGTTATAAGGCTTAAAAGTCAAGTGGTTATTGTGCTGCTAAGGGGCAAGACATACGATTTTGAAGTATTGGAGGTCTAAGTGGAAGGATTGAGAAACTAGGAAAATTTAAGGTTTTTGGTCCGATTTTGGAGGTTGTGAGAAATATCGACATGATAGGATAAACAGAGGTCAGATTCAGATTTAGCGACCCTGAAAATCAATAATGGGTGTGGTCTTATCTCATTTATATAATTTGTTTTTGTTTGAAGAAAACGTTAAGGTTCTTAGGCAAAATTATGAGGTTATATGAAATCTTTACGAGACAGGATAAAACAAAGGTCAGATTCACGTTATAAGAAACTTCAAATTTACATTACTAACGTGGGTTTGTGTAGTATCCATAATACAAATAAAAATTTTCAACATTTGGTAAAAGAAAGACTTTTTATTTAACAAACAACCTTATACTTAAAGTGACACCATGCCAGTAAATTGAGATCTCATTTTAATTGGTCTTGGTAGTAGAGTACAGCTAAAACATGCTTTAACTAAATTAATTAGTGTTATTATGATCAAATCATGAGTGTTTTGAATTTAACTATTTAGAATGTTTTCAGAAAATTGCAATATAGCAACAGTTCGGCATGGGAAAAATAAAAAACTTGTATCGTTGAGAATTTGATAAGAAAATAGATTCTTATAAACAGGTTTTGTTTTGCAAAAAGAACTAGAGAATGAGCTATACCATCATTTTTATAACACCTTACAAAAGAGATAGAATAAGTTGCCAAAAAAAAAATTATAGTTTGGATGTACGACTTTCATACAAGAAGTAAGCTAACGGGCTAATAACTTTCAATGAAGAGAGTCACAGAAAAAAGCGTACGTCCATGAGCACGTAAGAATTCAGTATAACTTATAAAGATTCTTAGAGAAATGTATTTTTATGAAATTATCCATACCGCCTATTAAAAAACTAATATGCGCTTGTGATTTTTTACAACTAAGCTGTCGTTTTTTGTTATATCTATTATAAGAGGCCTATATGTGGCACCATCCATGAGCCACAGTTCAAAACAAGCTTCTCAGCAGGAGCAGCAGCTTGCGCCATGCACGAACTGGCGACGCACGCCATATAGCGTGCTCTCTTCCTCTCTGCTAGACGCAATTACAATCATAAAAGAACACTTGTGCAAAACTCTTGATTAATTTATTACATCAGCTAGTCCATTTTTTACCACCAACTTTTGAATCGATAATAATAAAAAAATGCTATTTAATTCAAAAATAAATTGTTAACTGTAACATCCTTGTTATTGACATAAACAGTTTACAAACATAGTCAAACAGCTTTCTACTCAGATAGACCTGTACAATTAGACGATTCTGACAGGAATTGGCAAATAATACGATTTAGTTACCTATAGGTAAAAAAAGAGCATTCAGTAGTGAGAAAGTTACCTATGCGGTTCCTCAAAGAATAAATAAACAGAACAGCACTCAAAAGTCACTTCTATGTCAAAAAATCGTGAAATTCCTTGTTTTTTCAAATAAAAAAGAACAGAGGAAGAATAATTTTTTTTCAAGTTTACATTTTGTAGCCTATTAAAAACTAGTGTATTCAAGCCCTGGTTCAATAAAATTTATCTATTGATTATTTACATGATCAGCAAAAATCATCGAAGTTTTAGAAAATTTAAATAATTTATTAATCTCAAACAAAAAATGCTAGACTCTTAAAATTTTGATAAAATATGTGTGTCGATTTCCTTAACCAACAAAAAAATTTAGTTGGAAAATGTTTATTCGGTTTTGAGATATTTTATTTATTTATTAAAAAGATCCTAAATGTTTCATACAAAAGTTAAATACAAAATACAATGTTGGCGGCCAAAGTGGCGTTAACAACATTGCTACTTTTTGAATTAGCGTTTTTTTGCAAATAACTTTACAACAAATAAATGTATCTAGATAAATCTTTGATATCCGAATTGCGGCTGTTTTTCTACAAATGTTACGGAAAGTTTGTTGCTCCAACTTATTCTGGAGCCGAAATAATTTTTTTAATTTTTTTATTCGTCAAATGTTTATTTATAAACATTTATAGCCTAAATTAAAACTGGTTATTTATTATTATATAAAACACTATTCATAAGACCGTATGTTTTGTAAATTTAGCAAGTCCTTGTAATTATTGGCAATTTTTAATGTCAAAACATAATTCTTTATAATTAGTGGTTTTTGATTGTCTTCAATTTGTTTGGCTTAATAGACAGTTAAATTTTTAATTGGAATAGCTTCAAATTACCAGAGCCAAAAAAATTGTCACATTTTCGTCATGTTCTATTCAATTTTGATTTTTTTTTTTAATTGGGGTAGCTAGATAAAATAATAACAGTGGACACAGACTGTTTTTCACAATCAGTCTATCCTTTATCTCACATTACAACGAATTTTTTTTTTAATTTTTAACATTTTATTAAAAAATTTTTTTTTCTTCTTCCCTATCCCTCTCTCTTTCTCTTTTTTTTCCTTTTTCCAATTTTCCTCTTTTGCTCTGCCCCTACGATTTACTTGGTATATAGCAATGGGTTTCAATGATAGTGATTTGTACTTTAGTTTCAATGCAAGTTTTAAGTTAGGGGACGAGTTAGCAGCGTTAGACCCAATAACGAGCGGGCAAGTAATCAAGCGTACAGTTAAGGCACTACTCGAAGAACATGAGAGAAAATATTTGAAAAGTCTTAACCTAGTGTATCTTGGACCAAGTACAGACGTATGGAACAGGCTCGTAGGGTATTATATAAGTCAGTATTACAGCAGTCCAACAAATGGATCATCTTATTCAGACGATCAATTGTACCCAATAGGTACACTAGAATTATCATATTCTTCCTTACGGCAAATATCTGACAGGGATAGACAGCGTGCTATGTTCCAACTAAACACAGTTAGCGAACGGGAAAAGACGGAATATTTAAATATGGACACATACACCTTTGAAGACGTAGTTAGACAACAAGTCAAAAGAAATTTACATAACCAAATGTCACTGCTAAGATTATCCAATGAGCCATTAAATTAACAAGTGACATTACACGGTGCACACAATTTAAACAGTGACCCACAAGATTATCTTACTTAAAATATTCAGACCAGAAGAGCACAGAGAAGAGAAGTAACTATAGGTTGTGTGAGCGCGTGGTGGTTCAGTCGGCTAGGTCGTGGATTGGTACGCGGGAGACCGTGGTTCGATTCCCGGCCATAGTGCGACTTTTTGGGGCAAGTACCTCTGTGATTTTTCACATGTTCTTTTTCACCATGCAATGCTCTTCGAGAAGGGTTTAGGCGACCTTCTCGCAGCAATAATTGCCTAATTTCCCCCTACCCCCCTCTCAGCAATGGGAGGCCTCCCATCCCTCTTCCCTTCCTTCTCCAAAGTGCTAAGTGCCCTGTGTAGTGCCCTTTATAGGAGCTGGACGTAAAGCACTATAATATAAATAAAAAAAAAAAAAAAAAACTATAGGTTGTTAGGTCAGTTCTTGGGAGATGGAAGGATAAGAGAAACTAATAACACAGGAGGAGATGAGGTATAGATAAAAATGACAGTTCAGAGGGACGAGGAAAACACGTATATCTGGAAGAGATGGAACAAGGAAGTCGAATGAGAAGCGAGTTATATCTACAAGCTCGATCGACGATACCTACTACGGAGAACACAACAACAGTTCTATCAGCCAAATACATTCCAAAACGTTACACAAAATGTCCCTCAAAGAGAATATGGACCGAATCCAAGTCTCTTACGACCGTCAGTACATCTTAAACATACTTATAAATTAAGGCACTGTATAGATAATCACTACTCTTCAGAAAGAATGCGCCAACTCCCTCCCACACACGCGTATGACACCCTAAGAAGATACACTTCAGATTATGAATGAAACCAGCAGATGTACGTGCAGCAGAGTCTATGCCAACTAGGCAATCTACATAACCAAATAAAGAGACGATGGGGTGGTGCAGATTTTATGCCGGAATTGTAAACTGTAGATATATTTCACAAATGGGGAATAGAGTTCCACAACACAAGTAGGGACGATTTTTTTTAGAAAGTTGCAGGAACGGTTATTAGGAGAGATTGATAGGTGCACGCAAAGTTTAAATGAGGATGTGGCAGCCTATCTGTCAGAAATCCGAGCTCTTGTGGATCAAATTAACCCTCCATTTATCTTAGAACAGCAAGCCAATAGAGTGTATCAAAATCAGTAGCCTAGTTATCGAAGCCAAATAAACCGTTCCTACATTCAAAATTTTGTAGACTTTTTGGTGCTTCAAAAAGTGGTCGAAATAATTAAAAGTCAAAGTTAGGACTGTCAACCCCCTCCCGGATCTAACAAATCCCTTTTTCTCTTTACAGCCTATGGATCATGGTGACAGGAAACAAACAGGAAATTAGCAGCAGCAAAGTCCATAATAAGTACAAGTAGTGTACTAAGTGCCATCAAAAGCAGGAAATCATCTACCATTATTGTACTCATATATCATGGTACTCATGATCAGTCCAACCAAGTAAGTGCGTAGGCAAAGCCAACTGTAGAACAGGATCTCAACCAAAACACGTTTAGCAGGAAAGGTCAAAAAGGTGATTTATTACCAAAATGGATATTTGTATCACATAAATCATGTTATGTTCTTTTAACCACATCTAAGGCTTTTTTAGCATCGTAGAAGAGTCTTCCCAAGTAATTAAATCTACTTCTTTCAATTTTTTTTTTCAGATTTAAATTCCAAGAATAAATCTTCTACATTGTTGAAGTGTAGTGGTTAACGAAATGTTCTATGACTAGTCATTCGTTTCAAAAGTAATATTGATGCTATATTAGTGCATGACATAGATAACACTTTTTTTCCACGAGAAATAAAATAATAAATTAACGTCTTACACAGAAATGTTTTCCTGAACCTTCTGGGCCATCAATAGAAAAATTTTTTTTCATTTGACTACATATAATTTTGAAAATCGTGATTTACAACCGAAGAGATTTATTACGTCCAGAGAGTACAACCCATTTTTTCCTTTTTGTTACTTCTTCGAATCGTTTCATCTTTACTTAGTATTAGGCCTAATAAGAATTATATAGTATAGATATATATATATATATATATATATATATATATATATATATATATATATATATATATATATATATATATATTACATTGAGTTTTGAATTCATACGATTTAATACATATATGAGACGATCCACGTTAGCCGGATACCCCCCCCCTGTCCACAATTGGTTAAAGAATTCTGAAAACTGTTTTGCAGTAAAATGTAGCTTATACTCACTAGTTTCAAATAGCATGTGGCCTTTTTCATTTATTTAAAATGGTAGACCAACACGGCGGCTAAAAGCAGTCTATCTGCCTCAAAATTAACAATTTTTTCATGTTATATGAGGTTTGCTTATGGCTATGTAGTAGACTTTTTGTACTTTTCTATATCTTTGATTTCTAGATACTATCTGAGTACTGTACTAGTATTTAAGGCTATACGTGATTTACAACCTAAAGAAATGGTACAAAGTCAGTTTTTTATGGTTTTGGACCACTTTAGTTGTAATTCAATGCAATAATTATGGGAGATAACTGTATTTGTAATATGCTATTGTCAATCTATGATCATAGATACATTAAGCTGCCAAACTGAGCCCGTAACCTCCAAGTATTCGTCAAAAAGCAGGAGTGCATGGTTTTTAACAACAAACATTATTTAATATGGCATTAAATAATCATAATTTTTTTTTTCAATGGATGATTATAAATTCATGCTGTTTATCAAGTTATTTAGTAGTATAACGTCTCTAACCTTAAAAAGAAGTATTACAATATTTTTTGTGTTTCCCAAATATTCTTATTCTCATTTAGTGTAAGAAAGCTGATTTTCTGTTATTCAGATCACCAAACATACTTCGAAAGTATGTTTTAATTTTAACTGCAGTAACTCGTTCTTTATATTAATTAACTGAGTACCTCCTATTATTATACACCTTATGTTCTTGAATAATGCATGAAAAAACTAATGAAAGTTACAGTTGGATTGCTTAACTTATGTGCAACCTATCCTTCAACTTAAAACCAAATTTGTTGAAAGTAAACGAACATAATGTATGATGAATGGAGATTCGCTCTTTGAACTGAAAAAAGCGGTTGTTCGGGTTTCATATTTCTCTGCCTGTTGATGATCAAAGAATATTTTTTATGTAAGGACGACACCTTTGTCATCTCCAGTTATCGACCCCGTTTTTTTTTGTATGAAACTTCGGGATATTTTTATACTGTCATCGTTGATAAGTAAATTTGTCATAAAAACAATTACGAAGCTAACTAGTAGTTATAAATCATTCACTAGATTTTACAGGTCATGCCCTGGATAATGTAGTAAACAATGAAAGTAAAATAAAAGCTAATAAGAATCTTTAAGAAACCAGATTTTTGTACTATACAATCGTTTATTGCCCTGAATGATCTCGTAATAAGCTGATTTAACTACGAAAACCAACCATCTAAAGATTATCGAGTATCTTATTCACGTGAGAATTTTGCCACAGATATCTTAGCGGATTTTCTCAAGGATTTTCTGAAGGAATATCCTTTAAGAATGGTGTTACCGAAGAAAAATTGTATTTAAAGAAATTTGCAAGAAATACCTTTGTGAGAAACTCCTCGATAAAATCACTGAGGATATCCGCGCGAAAATCTTTCTCGATTTCTTAAAGGAAAATTCTGGAGAATCGTCTTGATGACTTTTTTTCAGAGACGTGTATTTGAGATTGCTCAACGTTTGTCAAAACTATTGACTAATATTGCAGTATGCTGTAGTTGAATTTTCAGTCATTTCCAGTGGAAATGAAGATGATGATGATGTTGATGGCTTATCTGCCCCTAAAAAAATTTGAATTTCTAGAGAACAGGAGTTGGAAGAAATGTTGGATAGAATGAAGAATTTGTTTACAAGCTTACCTTCAACTGTTCCTCTGCGTATCACGATCCTCACAATAGCACCAGATTGTTGGAGCATATTTAAAATTGCCAAAGAATTTCAAACTTCTAGACGACTTATGAGAACAGCAAGACAACTAAAGAAATCAGCAGGTAAGTATGTTGGCTGCACCAGTTTCAAAAGAGGGCAAGACATTACCTCAAGAAGTTGTTGAAAAAGTGAGTTTTTATCAATCTGATGAAAATAGCCGTATAATGCATAATAAAAAAGTATTGACAGTAGAAATAAATGGTCAAAAAGAGAAGAAACAAAAACGCTTGCTACTTTGTGATATAAAACATCTGTATGACCAGTTCGAAGGGAAGTTTTCTCAGATTGCCATAGGAGTATCAAAATTTGCGGAGCTTTGGCTAAAATGGTGTGTTTTGGCTGGTTTGAATGGTACTAATTGTGTTTGTGTCTGTACAATTCATCAGAATGTGAAAACTATGCTTGATGCTATGCATCTAGGTAAGCTTACAGAATGCTCACAAACATTAATGAAAACGTATCGTTTTATAGGAGGTATATAAATTTTCATGTATTGTCTGCCATAGAATATCGTAGAAGTAGAACTTTACTTTTAGATGCCCAAGCATCTACTGTTCCCTGGTTTCTAAATTGGGTAAATGTGTATATATATGTATTTCTATATTGTATAGTTATCTTGGTGGAGCTATCGAGACATCCCCCCACACCCATGGTCCAACAACAACCCCGCCCCCCGAATCCCCCGAACCCTTCAAAATACTAGGGATAATTCTTTTTATTTCTCTGTGAATAAATCAAACAAAATTTGTGTGAGCTCCCACACCTCCTCACTATCCCTTCACAGCCCCCTACATAAATTTAGTGCCCCACACAACCCCCTTCTAACCCTCACAAGAACTTGGAATATTTAGAGAAAATATTGTAAACTAAGAATGTATTGTAAGGATAATTTATTGTTGGGTTATTATGGAATACTAACCCCAACAACCATTCAATACCCCCTTAATTAACTTATAGTTTTTTGTGAGATCACTTTATGATAGAGACAAGAAAAGCTAACTTGCCACCCCTGTTCATAAAAAAAATAGAATTTTTCTCTGGTATCTGATATTTTTGTATTTGCTGACACTCCACCTCCACTGTACAATAATTTCAATTTGTGTTCCTTTTATTTCATCAGTTTCTGTCTAAATAATAAGAAATTTGATAATTCATAAAAATTTTACAAAAAAAGGTAGTTGACTAGGTGAAAGGTCTCTATGGTATATCGAATTACATTACATTTGAATCCTTTTACACAGTATATATAGTACTTCTAATATATTTAACACAAATCTTTGTTGATGGTGCAGACCAGCTCATAAATAATTAATTTATCAGAAGTATTGCTAAAAGTGTAAAAATTATTATGTTTTAATATTTTATCTTGGAATTTAATATGCTCATATTTTTGATAAGACTACTTATTATTTGTTAATAAAAGATTGTAAAATAAAAAAAACTAGAAATTTTTAAATTTTTCAAAATAATTTTAAACTGGAAAAGGGGGGTTGGCGCTCAGAGCGCGCAAGGTACGTAGCCGTATCAGTATATATACATATTGCTCGAATTTTTGGCCTATTTTTCAGGTTATACAGATATAGTATTGTACCAATGGTGAGAAAATAAAAACAAAGTGCAGTTATTTAATGGATTTTTTTTTTTTTTTTCTTAATCAATATTTTACCATTTTCTTTATGTAATTAATCAAAAAAAGTACCAAATCAAAGCATAAATTTTGAAATGCGAGAAAAACATTAGTTTTAAGTACGTATTTTTTAATAAATTTCGTCGATATTTTGTGTCACACGTAAATAGCATATATTGAAAATCATACCTGGTAGAATACGAGGCACAATAAAAACTTGTTAACGTAGGTGGTTCTGCTTTTTAGATATCTTAATTTGATAATCAACACACTCAGAGTCAGTTAGACGACAGGTATAGCTGTAAATTTGATAGTTGCTAGTACAAAAATACAAATATTTGAATGTGCTGTGAGTGCAAGCTGATGACAAACCCTGTTGGTATTGATTGCCCTCTGAGTAAAGTAGATACAGAGGTGATTACTCCGGCAGAGAGGCATCCTGTAGAGGTAGCCTAGCAGTTTGAGATGAGAAAAATTACTGGAGCCATATTTATTACATTAAAATAAAACGTGCAAAAAAAAAATGAATTGCAACCAAGGTACTTCAAATAGAAAACGTGATCAATTTTAGCACATTACGTAACATGGGCAAAAAGTACAAACATGAGCACCCAAAAGGCGTCGTTGTTGTAAGCTGGTACCTGAGTCATGTATAAGGTTTTTTTTACTGACGACACAAAGTGCAATAGTATGATTGTGGGCACACTGTGCACCAAGTAAATCACTTTGGACTCGGAAAGTGAAAAAATCCTCTTTTACCATGGGCCCAAAGGGCAACTGCCGCTTTGCACCCTCGGGCCACACTTTATGCCATTGTTATCATTTTGGACCCACGGGCAGAAAAATTTTTGTGCCCTCCAGGTCTAAAGTACTTTTCTGCATCAGGGCCCAAAGTAATTCTCGGGGTGCAGGGTGCCGATAAGCACAAAATTATACTTTGTGCCCTAACTAAGAAAAACAATATACGCGACTAGGGCACCAACATGCAACAACTGCGCCCTTTGGGTGCTTATGTTTGTACTTTGTGCCCTAGTGACGTAATGTACCATTTCTGCCCGTGGGTCCAAAGTGATAACAAGGGAACAAAGTGTGGCCCAAGGCACAGTGATAGTTGCTCTTTGTGCCTATGGTAATAAAACTATAAAAAAGCATACAATAGTTCAAATAAAGGCTAAAGTTTTTTAAACTCACTCAGGCATCTTGATAATCATAATTGAACATATACAATCTTATTTCTAACGATGTCATTATCTCAGGCATAAATGAACAAACATATTGACTAGTTGATATTGACATCGATAAAAACAATTTTAATACTAACAAAAATACAAACTCAACTAAATACCTTGTGGCATATGTTACTACTTATTTGACCGAAATTTTTAACGAACAAGACACATAACTCGTAATAAAACTGATAAAAATAGATTTGAAAAAAATTTAATAGTCTAGTAACTATACATTTAGATTCGTCTGAAGACAGCTTAAGAATTAATTTAATCTTTAATAAAAAATCAAACAGTAAAATACTTGATAAATTTAATTGTAAAACTACTGTGTGAGACAGAAAAATTAACAATGTAAATTATCTGCTGGTTTCTGTTTTAAACAATGATAAAATATTATTCGGAGAAAAACACTAAAAATTCAAGTAAAATTATAAAGCTATACTTTGTCTCGTATTTTATTAGTTATAACTTGATTATAAATTATGTAAATGAGCCAAATTTAATCACTTACCGTTAAGATCTTTTTGATCTAGAACCACTCAGCCTTTACAAAATGTCCATTCTGGTACAAAGAATTTTACAATTTCCATTTTTACCCCGAAAAGCACAAATTTACATCAGTATTCATCGACGATTATTCGAGATCGGCTATTGCTTATCTAAAAGTCTTACAGGAAAATGTTTTAAAGGCTTCGTTAACATCAGCTGTAATATTCCAGAATTCGGTGCCAAAGTATGTTATTAACGCTCAGATGCAGGTACTGAATACGCAGAAGGGAATACTGTAGATGTTTTAGATGAATTTGGTATTGACCTTTAGCTTGCGAACCCTGATATACCAGAACACAGTACGTTAGCTGAAATATATAATCAAATTATACGAAAAAAAAACAATGGATCACGGGATCCATAGAAGAAGTGAGGCTTTGATAAGGTTTTTATAAAGAAACTATTTTTCCAAATTATATAATTCATGGCAATTTAACATTATTTTATTTTAAAAATATAAAACCCATGAATACTTATTCATTATTTTATATTTATTAAAACTTATCGCACGTAATTTTGCCTTATTGTTTTATATACTTTCAGATGTTTGCGCCGTTTGAGAACGTCACGTTTACATATATTCCCGATCGCAAATTTCAACTAGGTTCCCCACTTGAAAAATGAATGACAGAGTTCCATGCGCAAGTACTTTGGAAAGCCCATACGGCATTCTAAGTAGCTTTACGTGTGGCTTTATAAAAAGGGTTTCGGATTGGTGATGCCATATGTAATGCCGTATGAAAAAACACATAAAATTACAAATTGAAAAAAAAAAAAAAATTTTTCATCTGATAATGTTTGCAGGATACTCTAATCTACCATACTTTTAAGTTTCGAGTAGTTTTGTTATTATTGCATAAACAGGACAACGATTTTAAGGACGTTGCCTAGTTAATGTATTTTTGGTAGGTAACTGCATTACCAATATTATAAATAAAATAGATGAGCACAGCAAACAACTAACCTGATGAGTAACTTTTCAAGAAATTTTAATCATTTTAATGTTCAAATCCATTAAAAGTATCATAACATGGATTAAAAATTTTTGCGATTATTTCTTAAATAATTTTGTATCAGTCCTGTGAGTTTTGTTGATATGTATTATTTCTATCATAGTTTTCAGTGCTGTTTAGGCAGCCGTCTCGTAAGAGCCCATGTTAAACACGATTTTTTTTCATGTTATTTTTCAATATTTGATATTGTAACACATGCTAAAAAAATATGAGTGGACTAACAAAACAATCTATAAGTATATCGTGCTTTAAAAACTACTAGAGTCAACAAAGATAATCAAATTTAAGCGCAGAGTGCTACAAAGTTGATCACACAGTATTAAACGTGATGGATACAAATGTAAGTCGTAGTTGATATGACGATTTTAAACTACAAAATAAAAATACAATTACACAGATTATGTTATAAGGATTAAAATTTTCTTGACTCTTCTCGACAGTTTTTACCAAAAAAAGTGGCTGTGCTGTCTCTTGTGAGACCAGTGATCAGTCATTGGATTATGCAGTTGTGTGCTATGTTTTTACCTGTGAATGTGCACCAAAATAATGATCATAAGTCGTAGAAAGTGCAAGGACTTCAGTGGTTCAAGGATAATTGTTCCGTTAGAAAGTTACAACAGCAGTTGTATAATGTAGCAAAAAATGCACGTTGAATTTACGCTAATGAAGATAATACAGCCACTTATTTGGAATCTACGATATGCTACTGTGATTAACATTTAGCAGTGTATGATGCCATTATGTCACATTCTTAATATGTAATGCTTAATAAAAGCGTCAATGTGTGGGAGTCATAAGGAACAAAAAAGTTACGTAGGAAGATATATTGCGCATTTTGCATAGCTCATCAAATTGAATTGTGGTTTTGCCTTTTGGTGGAAAGTAGAATTAAACCAGACACGAAATATTTTTGAGCTAAACTTAATAGTTATAAGAATAAAATGTCTAACATGATCCTTAGTTGGGATATCATTGATGGATCTAATACTACTGGTACTGATAGTGACTCTGAAACTGATAATAATGTTGATGCCAAAACCAGAGATGAAGAAAGACAGCATAAAATTAAGGATAAAAAAATAAAAGCACATCCTGCAGCGTAGAAATAAAACAGTAGTTCTCTCTCATAAGCTGATGAACATTTGCGTATAGCTTTAGTTATTTTGTGACGATTAAAAATTCAACATCAGAAACATAAGTCCGTACTGCAGCAAACCAGAACACTCAAGCCTTAGTCAGAAGGAGAATAAAAATAGCCAAAAATACTTTGAAGCAAAGCACGTTGAGACATTTCAACTAAAAATGAAGGGAAGTTATTATTTTACAAGTATTCGTTCTCATCCAAAGAAAAATTGATACAATTCTTACAAAAAGAAAAAAATTAAGTATTGGTCCTTGTCAGCAGCGTGATATATTTGTAGATGTTTTTAAAGATACAACAAACGTAAGCATTAAATTTAATATTGTGCTGTTAGTCAAACATGTTTCATACTAGCTTAGGAATCTTGAACTCAAATTTATTAGCTAGCTGTATTCCTTGGCAAGGTACTATATTGAGTAAGCCAATGATAAGCAGTTAAAAAGGATGCGTGGTCCACTTTTTATACTAAAGTATTATATATTCTCTTTCCAACAATTCAATATACCTACTCTCAAAGAAAAAAAAATTATGCTGAGATGCCTTACTAATGAGTACAAGAGGAAACATCCACTGATAAAAAATTCCCCTTCATGGTTGATCATCTTCCTTTCATTAGACGCGGAGATTGTCGGCAGCCTACGCATTTTCTGAAATCTCAACATCAGAGTTGACAATTTGCAGCTAGAAAAAAAGGAAGGCATCCTTTGGTACGATCCAGGGTCACAGCATCCAGAGTGCAAGGTCCCCTGACGTTACCACCCGATTGATCCTTACCAACAATCACTTCAGTCCCTGCATTCACCGTACAAGCTCCGCCACTGCCAAGTGACCTCATCCCCCATTAATGCCTTTCCTCTACCTCCTCTTTCCCATCTGCTGCCTAATCGTGCTATAGCTCAAGCCCTTTTCCCACTACCACCCACCACCAGTTCTCCACCGCTTTTCTCACCCCTCCAACTACGCGATCATGCTAAAACCGGAACCTCTCTCCCCACTACCACCTTTTATCTATTGACCACCTTATATGGAATAATAAAAGACTTTTGCCACTAGCCTAGGTGTAGCTGGGATGGGTGACCCAGAACGCAGTAGTTTACTTACTTGCTTGCACAGAAAGAAACAACTCTTTTGTAAATTAAAGTTTTTTGAGTGAAGTTGTACTTTTTAGTTGTAAAATAAATACCATGCTTTTTTAAATTTTGAACTTAATCATTTTTTATTTCGAAAGAAAACTAACATTTACGAATAAAAACTATAAATTTCTTCGAGATTTATAATTACAGAACAAAAATTACCGTGCTGCATGCTAATCGTAGGACAAAGTGGCATCGTGGGACTATTTATACCTAAACTAGTTAATTTTACCAGGATGTATAGAAAAACCGTCGAACAAAAATAATTTGGAGTAATTACATCTCTTTTGATTTTGACAATGTGACAACAGTATTCATGTGATCGTATACAACATTATCATTCAGGCAAAAATAATTCTTACCTGAAATTATGCATCATACACGCTCAGTCAACGAAAGTCTGGGATAAATTTTTGAAATTTTTATTTTGCTTCAAGTAACATTGGTAAATCAGGATTCAAGAGCATCAGTATGAATATCAATGTTGTAAAATTGAATGAAAATGATTTTGGAAGATACTTCTTGAAATACATTGACTTTGTTGTGTTTGTCATAAGCAAAATGCTTCTCCAATAATTTAGTATAATATTATAACCTTGAAACGTATAAGCGTGTTTCTGAGACCTAGTTACATAATTATGTTTGAAGAAAATTGTAAATTTTTAAAACTCAGGACGGACTTTCTTTGACTAAATGTGTGTAATGCATTTTTTCAAGTAAAAATTACTTTTTCATGAATTATGTTTTGGGCTATCAGATAAATACTGTTGTTACATTGTCACAATCGAATATGTATCAGTGTTTTAAACAATGCTTAAAGTAAAATGTAAGCCTCAAAAATTCATGACAAACTTTCTTTGACTAAATGTGCGTAATAAATTTTTCGTAGTTAAAATTGTTTTTAATGAATGATAATGCTTTGTATAACTAGATGTATACTGCTGCCCAACTATTTTTATGTGTATTACGTTAAAAACTGACTAAGTCAAGTATATTGGGCTACGATTTCTCTTTGCCCTACGATTGCATCCAATCCTTGCAGAAAGGTAATTTTTTAAGAGAAAATAACGATGAAAACTGTAGTGTTTTTTAATTAGTGTGCTTGCTCCCAATAAATGAATTTGATTTTGTTCATTATCATCAAACTTTGTTGAAGAGATTATTGTAATAGCATCCATCACGCACGACTCTTGGGGTTTGAAAAATTACCAGGATATAAAGGAGAAAAATAAGTCACTCTTCACTGTATATTATGAAAAGATATTAAAAGCCTCAATATCAATATCAATAGACATCAATCACGTCAATCTCTCATGCGGTTGTGTAAAAGAACTCACCACGTATATGTAATACAGTCATATACATAAAAAAGAATAAAGAAGCTTGCTAAAGCTCTAACTGCTCGGGCTCAGCCAACTTGATGTGAAATTGTACATATATATATATATATATATATATATATATATATATATATATATATATATGTAAATATTTATATATACACGATTAAGTATAGGTATAGGCATTTTCGGGTGGCACTCTGTGCAAACTCAAATCTCAGCAATTGTTCAATAATCAAAAATGTGTAGGGCACAAATAAGAAAATGTTGAGCTAGAATAAAAAAAGTGTCTGGGGAAGTTATAACGTCAAAAGACTCGTAGTGATAACGTTGTTTTTTACTATTTGGACAAATTTTTCTAAAACTTTAAAATTGAGTTTTAAAACAAGAAAAAGCTGATGTGTGTATTAGCTTGCACATGTGATAAACGGAAAGTAGTTTCCAGTAATTTGACCAATTATACAATCTTTTTGTTACGTCCTTTAGGACGAAAATTTTTATATGGCTGGCACGGATTTTTTTGGTGTTGTTTTACCAGTAAACCGAGCAGCGTAGTCTATTTAGTAGGTGTGTTGAGGAAAAAGCACTAAAGCAGAAGGAGTATCGCAATTGACATGAAGTTTCTACATATATTGATCAGTGGGACGTCATACTGAAGCATGTATTCGTAAATATTTAGCTATACCACACGCATTAAAAATTTATATAAAAAGGTGTGACAAGGATGTAAACAATAACAAAGTTAAAGCTTATAAGAACTCAATATGCCCTCAATCGCTTAAGCTAGTGAGAATAGATTAACCTTAAACATAATTCTCCAATACACTATTTTCACGAATGCTCACAATGTAACGTGATCTGCCTGTAGCTTTTTTGTGCCTGTGATGGATATAAATATACCTTTGTGTCGGAAAAGTAATGTGACATTTGAATTAAAAATGCACGCAGTAGTAGATTTGGGGCAGTGCTTCTATTTTTAGGTTGGACGGACTGTCTTTAATGTCCGTGCCAAAATTTATATCAAAATAATCATTAGTCTATAAAATACACTTAATTTTGTAGGCTACTAGAAGTGAATTCTTCGATTCTTATAATGTCTGCAGTTTTTCAGCACAGAACTTGCATAAAATTTTGATTGCGGCATAAAGGTTTTGCTCCTGATTCATTAGAGATTATGCAAAAACATTGTTGGGATATAGTTTCTAGTATCTAGATCTAAAAAGGTTGTGACTACACTAGACAGTACCCGCAATTCGAAACTACTAAATTAATAAGACAAGCACCTATTACCTGATGACCTGGACCACTTACTGGCTACTGTAGTGAATAATACATTTTGTTTAATGATAACCCAAGCGCTTATCACAGGATGACCCAGGGCGCTTATTGGTCACTCTAATAAATGATAAATTGTTAATCAATAACACTACAATTAATAACCTGGCGTGTTGACTAGACACTTTATTAATTAAAAAAAATTATTTGGTTATAGAGAAGTTATTTGATTGAAATTATAAAGAACAAAAATAAAAAACAAGAGCTTTCATTGTTCTATTATACAAAATTATATTACTGAGGGCTATTTTTAATGTGTTAACATTATTAATTATTACTAACACAACGATTTAAAGGCCTTAGGTACTAAGGATAAAAATATCTGTAACAAAATTATTAACTTAATTGTTTATTAATTTGAAGGTTTTAATAAAACGAGTTTGATTATGTACATTAAAATACTTATTTTTGCACTTTTAATAAGAAACGTAGCGTCTAGGTTGTGAGATCTGCGATTTAATGTTGTGATTATTTGTCAAATACGTAAGATCCTTAGAACAGATGCTTATTTTGTTGATTAACATACATTAATTAGATGCTCTAGATAATTTTATACTAGGTGCTTATTTAATTAGTAACCAATATTATTATTTTTTATGTAGTAGTCAATTAGCACCCAAGGTCATCGGGTGAAAGGTGCTTGGGTTGATAATAATCAATTTATCATTTATTAGAGTGGCTAGTAAGTGCCCTGGGTCATCAGGTGATGGGCACTAGGTTTATTATTAAACAAAATGTATTATTTATTAGAGTGGTCAGTAAGTGCCCTGGGTCATCATGGGATCAGTGCTTGGGTTATTTATAAAAAAATTATTAATTTAGTAGTTTCAAATTTTCGCGCGTTGGGAGTACTGTCTAGTGTAGTCATAATCTTTTAAGATCTAGATTCTAGTGATTTCCTATGTCAGGAATATTGGGGATAGAGAACTTCCAAATTTGGAAAAGAAGGAACTTTATCACAACGCTGTACAAAAAGCTTTTGGTGATGAGTTTATATCCGGAAAAAATGTTCGCAAGTGGTATAAATAGTTTCAAAATGGTTGAGAACATGTGGAAGATGAAGAGCATCTCATTCGACCATCAATCCTGATCCACAAAGCTCACGTCCAACAAATTGAAAACAGTGCACTTGATGATGTATTTTTGATCCAAGATAGAAAGTTTTTAGATGTCAAGATCGTCGAAACTGAAGTAATTAATGAAGTGTAAGGTCTGTTCACTAAAAAATATAAAACATTTTAAAGTAACAACAAGCTATGCTAGGGCACGTTAGGTTCAGACATAGCATCATAAGAATATCTCAGAGAATTGCAGAAAATATATCCGGAGGTAAGAAGTCTGAAGGAGGCTGTTTTTAGTGAAACGATAAGGATGCATGGCGTGTGTCTCAAATCATAGTCTAAGAAACTGCCTTTCTTTTTCGTGCGAGAAAGAGCAGCTAGACCACTTCATATCATTTATTCTGACACAGTGGGAGTCATAAGTCTGCCATCTTTCTTGAAAAGATATAAATTCATTTCCGTGTTCATTGATGATTTTTTGAGATTTTGAATGGTGTGTTCCATGAAAAGTAAAAGTGGTACTAATGAATTTTAGAAAAATTTTGTCAAAGGCAGTAAAAATCCTTCAGGGTATGATACAGAAGCTTGTTATCTAAAATCAGACCAGGGCACAGAATTCACGGGAAAACCCACTTGAAAAGTGTTACACAGCCTTAGAGCTGAACTCCAACTGAACTGTCCGGATACCCCTGAATGAACCGTACGTCAAAACAGCTGAATAAAACTTTTCAAAATGAAGTTCAAGATCTCATGGAAGATTCGAGACTCCCTGGACACAAGTAGAACTTGGCGATAAATAAGACAGTTTTTGCATACAAACACAATTCACATCGTTAGAACAATATAGAAATCCCCTTGGTCAAGCTTGCCTCAAATAAAAGAGAAGATATAAGTAAAACAAAAATAGTTGGTAGCGTCTCTTACATGAGAGTTCATAGAAGAACCAATACGAAATTTCAGGCTAACGAGCCACAAACGATCATGATGGGCTGTACACTCACAGACTATCGTCTGCTTTGTCCAGACAAAGGAAAATTTTACAAAATTAGGGACGTCAGATTTAACGATCGTTTTGTGTATGACGATGAATACGCTAAAAGTCCAATTAAAAATTGGGAAAAGATGACCATAGATATTGTAAGGTATTTTTTTTTTTATGGTGCGTACACCTATTGCTTGTGGGTGACATTGGCTTAGTGCCACAGAAGATCTCGAAGACAGGGTTCAATAACAAGAGCACAATCTCAGAAAATATATAAATTTATTATGAAACTTGAGAGTAAATTCTGGAGCTTTTAACAAAACCAAAATAAAACAAATTTGCGATATAATCAAAAGACTCAAATCTCATATGTTGCTCAAAAGTATATATATAAGTTTCAACACTTAAACTACACCGCCCAAATAACACTTAATTCGTAGAAAAATTTTATTAAATGCAACATATCATTTTCATTTTAAGGTTACCCAAATAATTTCCTGTCTAATTAATTTATATCTATAGTGAAACATAAGAAAATAGATCAGCATATTGTACTATGATTGAATTAAAATGTTCTTATTTTTTAATCGTGGATTCATAACAAAAAAAATAATTTCTTAAAATTCTAATACGATCGTTTTTTATAAGAATGAAGAGAAAAAACATTATGGTTATCAGAATTACGGCAGTCTCTTATTAAGATTAATTGATAAAGAAAAAGAGCTTATAGTCTCTTAATGACTAAGTCAAGCCGTTTGGCAATTTTCTACCGTTACAAAAAACGACAAACTCTCTACGCACTTTTTATTTTCTCAGCACCATAGTGATTTTATTATCAAAATCCATACTTAATAAATTTTAATAAAAAATAAACTGAATGATACACTAACATGTGAAGACGTCCTGGAGATGCCAATTTCTTTAATAGTTAGGGAAAAGGAGGTCTGATACCCTGTCTAGACTAGCTTAAGTTCAGTGTTTTTAAATATAGCAACATTAGATCCCGTAACAGAGAAAGTAATCGAATTCAACGGTGAATAAGCCGCAAAAACATGCAAGCGATTCCCCGATCAAGAACATAGGGAAACCACTCTAGGCTGAGCTAATCTTTAAATTTTACTTCAGAAAAACACAAGAAGAGTAAAACACTGATACACTGAAGAAATCACTCCCAATACCCTCGTCGCGTTAAACTAAGGTCTGCCGATTCAATGGATTGACGAGAGACGGACTTACACGCTCGATTGCTCATCGCCCCCTTAAACGATAACTTCCATGAAGAATTATGGGGAAAGTACTGACGCTTTCCTGACGTCCCTTCCAATATCCCACCTGAAGCTCGTCTTGACTTATTCTGCCTTCCTTGTTTTTCTTTTCGAGCCCTCTTCCTTTTCCTGCTGTCAGCGCCCATACCCCTCAAAACTACCAGTGGCAATGCGTACTCATTGACCCAATACTATCAAACGCGCATCGCTGCTTAGCAACGGGACACGCCCATAGCAACGACCCCCTCCTGACAGTATTTGGCCCAACGATACAAAGACATTTCAAAAAAACATAAAATAATCTCCTTACATAAAACTAAATAAGTGATCTTTGATCTTCCAGAAAGAAAGAAAAAAGATGCCAACATCAAAGGGAAACCCTCTAGTTGTACAGAGAAAACCAGGGAGGCTGAAAAAATCAGCAAAAGTGAAAGTTAATGTAGTAGAATTAACTCTTGCTTATAAAAATTTGGTAAAAGACGTCATCTACGCGGGCTTGACTCTTGCTCAAGATCTAATGAAAGATGTTACTTTCAAAAAATATAATGTTGACATGTCAGACAGGTACAATACGTCTGCAGAATATTTCACTTATGACTTGCGGCTGGCTGAGATAAATGAAGATCCGTCATCATGTAACGAAACAATGAAAGTAGCGGGTCGGGAAAACTAGATTCAAGTGAAACAAAATGAGCTTAACTTAATGACAAAAAATCATGTCTGGATACTGAAAGAGAGGCATGTGGGACTTATAAATAAAAGACATAATTGACTCTCATTGGGTACTCAAGAAAAAGGTTGATAAGGGTAGAAAAAAAATAAAGCGTGGCTGGTAATACAAGGATTTAAAGACAAAAATGAATACTATTAGACAGACCTACGCCTTTGTGTCAAGATTGACTCTAATCAGAGTGGTTCTTGCTCTAGTGAATCAACTACATTTGAACACTTTTCAGCTTGACGCAAGAACAGCCTTCTTAAATGGTGCTCTTGATTATATATGGAGATACCAGAAAGCTTAAGAGAAATTATGCCAAAATAAAGTCTGTATCGTTAGACTATAAACATGTAAGTAAGTATGTGTAAGTGACTGACAGGCTGTACTCTGTTTGTTATGGAAAGACCTATTAGAACAACGAAATGGCGATATCATTGAAAGATTCGCTTGATAGAGCGCACGGTGGCTCAGTTAACTAGGTCATAGGTTGACACGTGGGAGACCATGGTTCAATTTTTGGGCCAGCGTGATTTCTTCAAGCAAGTACCTCTGTGAGTTTTCACATGTGGTTTTTTATCACGCAAGGTTCTTCATCAAGGTTCTCCCTCCCAGTAATGAAGGGCCTCCCATATCTCTTTCATTCCATCTTTCAACTGCTTAGTGCCCATAGCAGTGCTTTTTATAGGATCCGGACTTGTAAATTATGATGTAAATAACAACAATGTTTCTGTACGCACCTAGTTCTGCGAATCAGTTGTAAAAACAAAAAATTTAATGTAATTAATTAAAAACGTGTCTTATGAATTCATTTTTTGTGTTACTTTTAATACTTAAAAAAAACATCTCAAATACTCATTACAAAGACAAAAAAAAGAAGAACATTTTTTTTAGTTCAAAAAAATAATTTGCTTATGATATTTAAATGTTTAAATAAACTAGTAATTTAATCATGGTAGTTATTGTTATATTCCTGAATAACCACAGATTTAAAAGAAAAAAAACCGAATAAAAATACCAGGGATACGGACTTTTCTTTTCTCCACTAATTTAAAATACCTCAATTGACTTTTGGATTACTGTGAGCCCTGGACAGTTCTGATAACACTATTCACTGTGTCCAAAATGATAACCACTTTTGAATGAGGGAATATTCAGTTTAATAGCAGTTGTGACATCGAAAATAATGAACTTACAAAGTGTTAGTACTGGATGATGCACACTTATGATTTGAAGCGTTAATGTTTATGAACGAACAATCGGTGAATTCATTTATTGATTTTTTAAAAATACCTTTGCATCTTCGATACCTAGAGAATTTTTTCAAGAAGACATTCTTAAAAATTTATTAGATCCTTACCAGTCAAATCATATGACGTTACAGAAAATTATTCACAAAATATTGGAGAAAAACGTACCTTCGAAAAAAGTACATTGTTCGGACACCATTTTAATGGTCGTACAATAAAATAATGACCATGCTCACAGCCCTTTTTGAATTATTTTTGTGGACCCAAACTTTCATAACATTGCTTAACATTTAATAATTTTTTTTAAAACAAGTGTTATTTTCCGTTGTCGAATAAAAATTTTTTCATAAAAATTTAATCATGTACTTAGGACCATAAAAAATCTTATTTTTACGACATTTTAAGTACGTACAACCCTCATTTTTTAAATTTAGAATCAATTGCAATTTTGTAACTTTTACAGTAATTTTTTAATATGTTCATACATTATTAACCAAATTTAATTTAACAGGTCTTCAAATTTTTGTAATTTTTGATACTTATAAGGTTAAAAAAGTCCATTTATTGCATTTATAATATGTTTGAAGCAAATTACAAAAAACTCGATTTATTGCGAATATATATTTTTTGCACGATGTAAACTTTAAAATTTTGTACATTATATAATTCATTTGATATAGTTCCAACTCTCCAATTTAGGAATATATTTACGATAATATTTTTTGTATGTCAATAAACAAAATGAGCTATGGCCCATTCTGTAAGTAAAAAAGTACTAAAATAGCCCTCTTCTAGTTTTTCTAACTTATATCCGTTGATACCATAAACGTTTTAGAACAAGTAGCTCGATAGGACTAGGCACTATATTTAAATTATTACATAAATACTTAAAACTATCTTACCTTAAATGCTTTAAATAATCTATTCGTAGGGTATAATAAATTATGATTTATTTTCAAGCAACGATAGAACTGTTTTTTCTGAGCATTTTTAAAAGGAAAAATGGTGATGTAATTTTTAGAAATGCTTTATTATATGTCCCATCCTGTGTGTAACTAATGCACCGATTGTCCTACTTCCTCTGCCCCAATAGGTCATATGTTACGTTAAAATTCGACACTTAATGGTATGTGCACACTTTCGCAATGTTGTTACTTTAGAGTTTCTACTAGCTTCAAATTGTTTGTGTGTCGTTTTTGTTTGGATATTACATTTTTTTAGAATGAATATTTTCAATTTTACGTGTCTACATGGCAAAATGTGTCAAAAATGTAATTATTAAAACTTGTAACAAATTTAATAGTTCGATGTTGCCTTAAGCATTCTTCAAAATTGAACATAATTTTTTACAAAATTGGGTAATTGCTACTAGGTAGAGAAAAGATAACCTTATGACTTTCCAAAAAATTTAAATTTACAAATTACCTAGTGAAAAATGATTTTATTTCCATGTACAAAGCAATCTATTGTGCATCAATAAAAATATATTTCTAGTTGTTATCTGATAACAGCTGATGAATACTAAATGAAAACATAGACATCACCGAATTCCGATAAATCTCTATGGCTGTCGAGGAGATTATTACACTTGTAATCGTCAAAAAGAAGAAAAAGTGGAAAAGTTATATCTTTATTATACTTTTGTGAACTACTCCCTTACAAATCACCTTGAATGAGATTCGTTTTTATTTCTTTACTGTGTAATGTGTTCGTGATGTACTTTAATGATAATTTCAAACCATTTGAGGTCTCAAAAAAAATTTAAAGAATTTTTTAAGTTCCACAAACTCTGAGGTAACAGGTGAAATACACGTTTATTGAACATGGTTTTTTTGTAAAACCCTCTCGAATTTCCAGCGAAATTCATTCTGGTGGAATAAAAGTACTCAGTTTTTTAATTAGTAGTAAGTTCAGTAACTCTCATACGTGCTGCGTCTTGATGCGCATACAACTTTGCTACGCATCGATTGAACAAACTAACTAAATCATATAAGCTACTTGTTGTTACTTTTGAGTTACTTATGACTGACTAATAACAAATTTTATCATCGAATAATTTTTGCTTTTTTAATTTTTATCATTCAATGGACTGTTATTTTCCAAAAGAGTTTCAGAGACTTTTAAAACTTTACGTCTATGTTCAGTATTGTACTCCAGATGTACTTCAATACAAAGCCTGTCGCATGCATGTTTAAAACCATCACGGTGAGTATACTAAACATAAAGAACGAAAATTTCGTATACAAGCACGTGCAGTCGTAACTTTATCAAAGACACATTGTCATTTGTTTAAATTTAAAGTCAGATATTGTAGTATTACTCTCTTTAGTTTTCTATTGCGTATACTTGTAATAGCCAGTTGCAGTTGTCACATAATTCATTTCATGGAAAGATTTTTAAATTGAAATACAAAATAAGACTATTTTTTTGGATATTTGTAATCAAGGGCTAAAAAAGTCTTTAAACACTAACCAATAGCTTCAAGAACAGATGCATTAGGATACGAAACTTTACTTTCTGCAGCATGTGCCTTTTGAATTCTAGCAAATAGTACAATCAATATCAGGATGGGTCAGAAAAAGGTCAAAAGTGCCTTTTAAAGAATCGTTATAAAAAAAAACAACCATACTTTGTACGAGAAAAAGGTATTGAGCGTTAATTTTAAGCGTCAAAGATGCAAACTTAACCCTAAAAATAGTACATTACGCCACTAGAGCGCAAAGTGTCACTTTGCGCCCACGGGCGAACTTTGCGCCCGCCGAACACTTTGGGCCCGTGGGCAGAAAAGTACTTTTCCGCCCAGAGGGCAGAAAAGTACTTTGCGCCTTAGAGCCCAAAGTAGTCGAAGGGCGCAAAGTTCGCCCAAGGGTGCAAAGGCTTGCGGTCGAGTAGCGTATATTATTTTTCTCCTTAAGGGTGCAAAGTGAGGTTATCAACTCTACATGTATAAAAAAAAAATCAATTTAAGTTTATAAACCTCAAATTAGTATGCAAGCATTGCCATATATATGCTAACTCCAGTAGGTATATGTTGTAAGGCTGCGTACAGACGCAACGCCAATACTTTTTACAATCCATTTGAATGCGCAAGTGCGAGAGAGAGAGGGCGAAGAGATGACGTATCGTTCACCCTCTCTCTCGCACCCACGCATTCAAATAGATTGCGTGCAGATTGATATTGCCGTTGTGTCTGAACGCAGCCTAGGCTGCCGATATTGCTGCTTTGCGTTATGTCCATTGCCAAAAACCATGCCTTTCTTTAGAGTCTATAGTATTAAATTTACGATCTGCCTGCCAATGTAGCGGTATGTATGTGTATACTGGCACTAGTAGTATTAAATGGTCTTCAGTCTCGACGGTAACAGAGTTACTTATATTCGATATTGAGTTGATATATGTGCATACATTTTTTTTTCAAATATAAGTGTGCTGACTTCAAAGATGGTAGCATTAAATTGCTTTTTCCTACCTCGGGCGTTTTTGAGAAGCTGGTGTTCCCTCGGTAGGAAAAATAGCATTCGTCACATAAGTGCTATCGCTCCGTGGCTACCTTACGTCCCTCGGGCCCTGCTTCGCAGGTCCCTTGGGCCACAAAATAGCCCCGGAGACGATGGCACTTATCCGACGAAAACTACTATTAATCAAGGGGAATAAAGGTATGTTTCGTGAGACAGGTTGTGCGGGGTCCAGGAGTGGCAGCCCCTGGTAGGGATCCAGGGGGCGAAGCCCCCGGTTGGGGGGTACGGGGGGGCGAAGCCCCCCCGACTACAAAACACAAATTGTTCCTTTATTAGAGCTATTGACAGCTTCCTATCCACAGCGCTGCTTAAGACTGCGTAATCTCTCTATTAGCAAGTAAAAAATACAGCTTCTCTTCTCTCCGAGTGCCTGAGCCACTCTTGCGGCTGTACTTAGATATTTGGATAGCTAAGAAGCACCACTTTCTTCTTTTAAATTCTCCTCGAATCTTATTCTTCAGATATAATTTACATTTTCTAACAATTTTTTATTACTATTGCGAAAAAAAAATGTAGGGCAAAAACTACTACATACATTGAATCACGCACTATTTACTGATTTTATTGAAATTTTTCTAATCCCTGATTGCACAAATATTTCTGATAGTGCCTGAAGAGATCATGTTAAAGAAAAGGTATTTGCACAGCCAATCTATGACTGTACTTAACTCAAAAAGTGTAAAAAAATGTGAATGTCCTGCACACTTATTTTACCTTCAATTTGATGTTCTTTATTATATATAAATATATATATATATTTATAGTTATTTTGACACATTAAAAATCTCCCTTAATTTTTGTAAGCCCCCCATGCCACCATCCACACAATTTTAAGTGCCCCTTCATCACCCCTACACAACCCCCCGTGACACCACCACTAATACTAACTCAGCATCTCTTGCAATATGAGGAATAATTCTACAGATTTGTAGCAGCTCAGTCTAAAGTACATCGATAGGCTATTGCTTACACAAATCTGTACATGAGTTAAAACAAGCTGAAGCCAGCAATCGTAAATGGCAGCTCCTCTAACTTACCGTAAGCAATTTCTCAACCATATATAGTTATCTCTCTTCCACATAGCCCAGGAGACAAATAAATAAATTTTATACTTATCAACAACGATTATAGAAAAAATCGAATATAGTTATGACTGTACATAAATACTAATCTTTATGCAAATAAATCACTTTTGTACGTATCAAGAGCTTCATATAAATATGGATAAGCATAAAATCTGAGGCGCGTTGACCCTTTTTTTGTTTGAATTATTTATTTATAACACTAAGTTTTACATAAATAAGAGTAATCGTATGACATGATATGATCACACATATTCATTAAAACTCGAGTAGTAAAAAAATAATAGAAACCATGATAGTCCTCGCCAGTAGCCCTAGAAAATACTGAAGAGACGGAACTCCCCAATACCCGATTTTTAGCGAAAAAAATCACCATGAATGGATATAGTAATTAAATAATAGTTTATTAATATTTCCCCATTATAATAGAAATCCATCTGTCCTTAATTTATTCCTTTTTACAAATTGCCTCTTTGTCACCCGTGTAGCCATCAGAGAAATATTCCAAGTGAATAATATAATAAAAGAAGAAGTAGACAAACATATATATATATATATATATATACATATATATATAAATTCGCTATTAATTGCGATACATGAAGTTACAACAGTACTTTGAAGAGCAGAGCTCCCTAGTCAAAGCACTGGACTTGTTGCTGATGGCAAAAAGTGATTAACCTGGGCTTACATGAGTCTTATATACCCTCAGAAAAGCAGTGGCGTCGGCGGCTTTTATTAGGCGGCTCAAATGATTTGTATATTTCGCCACAATTCGGAACTATCGTGCGTTTCGGTATACACATAAGTATTACATACCGTCATGTTACAGGTGCTATTACATTTCTTTTATGTATTTACCTTCTAGTAAATCGGACAGACGGTGTTAAGGGGTATCAGATTGAATTTAAATTGGCGATATTGTACGTATACCTAGTCCCGTACAAACTATAATATGCCACCTAATGATTAATAGGCAGACTTAAATGATTTTTTTGTCTCTCAGCTTCATCAGCGTATCTCATGATAAACTTGCACCGTAGCTTACTCTTTGACATTTTCATAGCTTGGTGAATCCTTTTCAGGGCATGCTGAATATACAATGTCCCACATATATGAAGATGCTCTTGACCACGCTTGCAGCTCAGCGAACCCTCTTAGTTGCACAGACTTTTCACCGTAAAATTACTCGCAGCTTGGCAAGCTCCCTTTTAATGCGCTGTATCATTAAACACTTGCTTATTAAGAACTTTTCGAAATCGTCATACCCTCACTCGTGGATTGGTGTTTCCCTCCACCCTTTCCCCCAGAGACACCTTAAACTCTACTTGTATTCCGTCGTACTCCATGATAGGGTAAAGTACCCAGTTACCGCGGGCTAAACCGTAAACCTGGCTTAAAAATTAATGTAAGTTTTTTAATTTTTAAAAACTAAATTATTAATCGTTTCAATCGATTGTAGGTACCTTCAGGTACTTAAAAGAATTTTTTTTATTGTTTTAGATATTACAGTAATTATATAGAACGAATTCAGAATATGAAAGTCAGATGCATCAGTTACCGTGGGGCTTGATCTAGTTACTACGACTTTGTGATCCATTTACCGTGGCTAAAATACTAAGATAAAATGAAGGAATAGTATGACTGTAAAATGGGATTGTCAGTAACATAAAAAAATCCTAATTGAACAAACGAATGAAACGTTGAAAATTTGATAAGTAGGTAATCAAATAATTACTATACATTTTAATAAATATTTATTGAATAGGTAATAGTGACTAACGCCATGCATGTATCAAATTTCTTTCTCTATATTATCTTGCTCTTGATTAAGTTCGTTATTTTTTTTACATTAATCTTCCATTTTTTCTTCTTTTTGCAACAATCTCTTAAGCTTTTAAATTTTTTTCCTCGATCAATTTTATTCTTATTAAGTTGTATTTTCTCTTTTATTACTATTTTATTATATTTTTTCAATTGATTACCTTCTTTTTCTGCTTTTAACTCAATTGATTTTTCTAGTCTAGTTTTTTTTTTTCAAAGCAAGTTGTTCTGCTTTTTAACGTTTTTCTTGTTCTTTTTGCTCGGATATCATTTTCCACTCATCTCCAGATACAATAGATGGAAGTTTGATGCGTGACTGAGACTTGTTAGACTTCTTGATTTTTTTTTCAACACTTGGCCATTGTAAAAAAGGTTTTATTGAATCTTTTGACTTATTTTTTGTCAGTTGAGATTTTAAAGTTGGTTGTAGCTATTTAGTGGGTGTAATCTGATTCATTACTTTTTGAATAAGCTGGCGTCGGATTTCCCTTTTTTACTTTAATTTTTTTCTTACTTATTTTTTATTTCTTACTTTTGCCATTCTTTCATACTTTTCAGTTACTTTTGCAGAACTTTGGCGTGATACGTGGTTACGACTGTTTTTGTGGTTAGGTCGTCGAGTGTCACAAGCTCGTGGTATGGTAATTGATAAATGGATTGATAGATGGGTCTAGTAACCACTTTTCAATTCAAGTAATAAACTGGTAATATTTTATCAATATTTTTTGGTTTTTCTTAAAACATAATAACTTATTTGTATAGAAAAAACGACACAGTCATAATTTTTGTTTTTCATTATAAAATGTAAGTGTCTCGCTAATTGAGTTCTCAATACAGAAATCTACGATATTAATGCAGAATTTGTGGTTTTTTCAACGGTTGATGAAAACCATTTAATTACATAAATACTGTAAAATTCATCAAATTACTTTTTTTCTCAAGTTATCATTTAATATAGCAGAAGGTAAAAAAAAATTTTTTTCAACTCATTTTAAGACATATAATTATTTTATTTGGTTATATAACTGACGCCCTGTGGTAACAGGAAAGACCGCGGTAACTAGGTACTTCACCCTATGTAACCGGCTCGAAGAACCAACGTTTGAAAAATCTTTATTGAGTAGCTATAAGAGGTAAGACAACGCAGTAAAGATGACCAGCACGGAAGATCAAGCGTAGATTCCGTCGATAGCAATTAGCTTCCTATGCTCACTTTCGTGGATTCTTTTTAAACTCACATCAGGCAAAGTGGTCTGAAAACATGCTAGTGATAGCTAGGTCACGCACCCGTCGTTGACGCCGTAAGAAAGTGGTGCCACTGCATGGTACGATTGGTACGAGCCTAGAGTAATATCCAAACCTGACGTGCCCAAGCACAGCCCCGTTGTTATCTTTCAATATTTTATAATTTTCAGTAAATATACCTTACACTTTATCCATCACTTCTTTTTTCAACGATCTCAACATCTAGGAACCTTATATCTTGAATCAAAAATACATTATCAAATGAACTGTCACCTTGATCTACCCTTCTGATTTAGCTTTTCGAGTTATTAGTTATATTCACGCTTTTCGGAGCTGACTTTTCAGGACCATTGTATGCTTTTGACTCTGCCAAATATAGAAGATGAGAAGAAACAAGAGGGGGGCCGCGCCTTTGAGGTCTATGTGCTGACTATTCTCTCAATTATCCTGCTCAGCCTTTGGTCAAAGTTTTGCAGGACTATATAAAACTTTTCCCTTGCCCGTATCTCCTCCTCCCTTCCTTCTTCTGATTTTTTTCTTTCCTTTGCCGTCTTGCCATTCTCTTTTTTCTATCTTTTCAATATCCTGTCAAATTCAGCCATTACACTTTCAATTCGATGTGTTGCATTGTTATCTGAAAATTAAAAAAAATTATAATTTATGTCTGAATTCGACGGTCCTTAATTTTCTGCCCTTGACCATTTATACTTGTTTTGCAATATTTTAACTTCTTTGATATTAATTCGAGAATTTTCCCTTGAACTCAATTAAAAAATTGATTCTGCTTTATTTACTGACATATCTTTATTGTCTAATTCTTCGCCCTAAATTTAATTTCTCCCCATACTTTCTGCCATTACTGACAACATTTGAAACTTTGAAATCAGACGTTTTTCAAACCAACTTTCTCTCATTAACTGCCTTATTCGCATCTACCGACCTTTCAAGTAATTCGAGTTTGTTTTAAGTAGATTTTACGTTTTCATTACCTTCCCTTAATAAATCTCCTGGTAGTGTTACTTAACCACACCTGTTAGGGTGGAAGCACATTAAGTGTAATATGTCACAAAGCACGACTGTGTTCTGGGCACCTGCACAGCTCTGTGTGGCTGAACAAAAGTCCCACTTGACTGCGGAATCACAGTAGGAAAATAAGAATACAGACTACACACCTTCCACATGAACACTATAGTGCTCGGTGTATGTCCTGATGTAACGTTCATCAGATGACACAACGACTTTCAAGCCTCACATATTTGGCTCTATGCGAGGGTAAATTCCATGGAAGACTCCAGAGAGACCATCGAAAGTCTGCTTATCTAAAGAAAAATTTTTTTCATTGTCTTCTAAGTATATACGAAGAAATAAATAAGCTATCTCAGACTTGTATTTAGAAAAAAAAAATCTGCCTTTGATTTACAGATCCCAGAAATTTATCAGTCTTTTATATTGAGAATCAAGAATATTTTTTACTGGTCTTTTCATTTTTTACTGTAAATGTACTGACAAAGCACGCACGTGGCGACGATGGAAGCCACGAGAGAGAAAAAGCCGTTCTTGGTCAGCTGTCGTTGGCTATTGTGAAGAACTACGGCGCGCAAGAGACCCTGCGGTCTCTCATTAGTAGAACAGAGAGAAAACACGCTCTCTGTTCTTACATCACTCGATACCTGTCCTCAAGGTTAAGGATTCAGTATTCGATAAGTCCTATGCTTATGCTTTAAAAATTCAACCTTACCTACTTATATAGTAGTTAATTAATTTAACCTTAACTACATAGCTCATGGTGCATGCAAAAGAAGAATAAAGCACTAACACAAAGAGAAAACGGGCAGTTGAAGCAAGTTGGGGCCCGTAACTGGATACCTTTAGCAGAGGGGAAAAAAAGCAGAGAATAACTTGATTAATTACAAAGAGATTTTATTCAGGACTCTGACTTAATGAAGTTAATAGGCTTGGACAATGAAGAAAGAGCAGAGTGTATCGTACATGCGTACCAACAGTCAAATCAGAACTGCCTAAGCTTCATTCATGAGTGCCCATATTCGAGCGCCCTTCAACTCACACGCACTTAGATACGCACACTTACATATATATAGCATATGGATCCAGTCGTGTTCTCTAACGTATACGGACATGATAAGGCATACGCAACGACGTGCATTTGATGCAACTAAGTAATTTGGCGTTTCTCTTAAGTATTTTTAAAAGAGAAAATCGTTACGCATCTGACGATTGCAAATTATAATTCAAAGAAATATGTAGTCTTGCAATTATTTAATCAACTCAATGCAATCATTGCAATTGTTACTAGCGATAATTAACATAAAGATTCACACAATTTTATAGAATATACAACTTCTCATTATTGACAGTTATTAAGTAAAAAATGTAAGGGTTCTCGTATACCAAAGCTTCATGTACTTATGCATTATGCTCGAATATTTGAAATGGTAAGTCCACCATAAAAAATATCTAATATTAGAAATTATAGTAAGTAGATTAATAGAAAAATTAATTCTCAGGTAGCTCTTACACAAGTTAATAAATATATAACCGTATTACTAAAACATCAGTTGATGGATAAATAATTATCGGTTATAAAAAGAAAAGTATAAGTCCAACAAAAAAACCGTTTGATATGTTAATTTTGAATCCACTATTGACATACCTGGAATATCCTAACTGTATAGTTTTTCGTGCCAAATGAATTTAAAACTTAGGGCAGATCCTACAACTTGCACGCTGAGAGTAAAAGAATAGGGCTCGAAGGCCAGTATTGTGAGCATTAGTGGAAGTATACCCGTTGGTGCATTACGTCGCTTACTCTACTTACTAGTATCCACCCGAATCTTCGGTACTTGACTGCTTGTAGTGTGGTGATGATGTACCTCTGAGTAATTGAGGAACTAGGGATATCATCGGCGTTTCTCAGATGATGTATATGGGTTGATACCTTAAGCTTTGCTCGAGACTCCCAAAGGACCTCCGAAACGATCTAAACCTACGTGACCTCCATCATAGTAGGCATAAAGTACATTATTACCTCTTTAAGGCTGTGCTAACATTTTGCACTTGTTTAACCACCTGTCTGTAGAAGAGTGTTTAGGTGCAAGCAAGTTTAAAATTATCGTTAAAATTATTCACAGTTTGTGTGACAAAATTAAAGTAGGAATTTAAATTTTATATTGACATCCAATTGTGACGTTAAAATTATTTGTGGGTTTTAAATCCTCTAAAACATAATAATTAAAATTACTTACTAGATCAGAATAGCGCAAACAATCTTCAAAAATATAAGTGACTTTTCGAGTGATTAAATCTACAGCTC
Organism: Copidosoma floridanum; assembly: GCF_036245765.1. NCBI lineage: Eukaryota > Metazoa > Arthropoda > Insecta > Hymenoptera > Encyrtidae > Copidosoma > Copidosoma floridanum. The sequence continues at coordinate 4,751,178 of NW_028321892.1, read as the reverse complement.
TCTTATTGTACAACCAAGTATAAAGTTAAATAAAATCCAAAATAAGGATGATCACTAGAATTTCTGAGAATAGTTATTTATTTGAACCTTGCCCTCTATGGATACTTGCGAGTCCTAGAACTAATTATAGTGTATTTAAAAATCTTATTCTAAGTTAAAAAGACTTTTTTAACAAGTCATTTTCTATTAAAATTTTGTTGTAAAATTAAAACTTAATTAATTTTAAATTTTTTTTTATACTCTATCTAGCCTTTAGTTTTTAACTAGCTAAAAAATTAATGTACTTAAAAAATCAAATATGAATGTATAAGAGTCTTACTTTTGCTCAAAAAAAAGAATAATGTGTAAGTTTCTAATCTTATAGTTTCCTTGCAACCAATGAAATTTGGACCTACTTTGATTACCACCAAGTCACCAATATCATACTTTAATCCAAGTTGGTTCTTTTATGACTTCCAAGTCAAAGGTGAAACTATCAAGTTGATATTTAGTAATACTGCTAAAATTGTAAACGATTTTTTGTTAATATTGTTTATTAAGACTAATTAATTACTAATTTAAAATTTAAGATTATGATATCTGATACAAAAGTTGAAAAAAATGATCATGAATTTATAATTTTTTTATAAATGACTTTTATTTTCTAAAAATCGCGCTCAACCTACCAGTAGCAGATGCTTGCCTAAACATTTATTACCGGACACGTAAATGTATGCCTGAGTTTTTAAAAATGTTTTCTTATCAAGTTCGTAAACGTATCTTTTTTAAGATGGCAGTATGTTTAGTATTACGTAAACTTTATTGTGTAATTTTTTTATCTATTTATGTTTAATAAATAAGTAACTAATTTACAACTTTCAGTAAAGGAATATTTAATTGCCATAAGAGTACATGCTTAGAATTTCGTTTTCATTCATCATTTTCTGGCGTTTGTATAAATCAGCCTACTCTAAAATTTCGTCAAGTAGTGTATTGTGACTTAATAAATAATTCTTAAAGATTTCATGGCATTCTGTTCGTAATTTAATAAAAGAGCCATCCAAAAGAAAGAGAGTTTGTAACACATTTAGTGGGAGCGTCTTAATCAAATGTTTACTCTATAAAACACTGATTGTAACTTTTTTGTCGGTATAACAAATATAAAAAAATTTAAGAACTTCTTTTCAACGCATCCTAAAAAACAATTACAAAACTTTAAATTACATCACACTGTTTATAATTTATCTTGCCAGCTTATTCTTAAATTTTTTCCAACCAAACACTTTGTAATTAAAAAAAAACTTTTACTACTACGTATTACCAAAAAAAAAAAAAAATAAATAAAAAACATTAACCTATTTAAAAATCTCTTTTAACATTTATGCTTGAACAATGATTATATCGTATGACGAGACAGTGGTATGTGCTTACAAAAGTCAATTTATTGATGACAAATCTTATCCAGTAGACGATACCTTTTACCGTGCGGCCCGGTAAAATTTAGTGTTATTTCAGTAATAGAATAGGAAGTGATAAGTTGTCCCACGATTGATAAGCTACTCAGAAATTTTATTGGTACTGTTACAGAGAAGGTATATAATTCTTCATTCAGGGGTTTTAGTTTAGTTTAAGATACTCCAATTCTTATATTATGAAAAGTAATCACTTTCTTGGTGTCTATCATGTACTTTGAATGTAGTTAGCCTCCCTCAGTCTGTTCTACAGATTTACTGACAAAATGTTTAAATCTACTTTCGTTTTGGCTCATACTACCACAGGTTTTTATTCAAAAGTAAGCTACGAGCCAAATTCTTCTTGTATGGTTGATATAGGCAGATGGGTAATTCTCTTAGGGTGCGTTCAGACGCAACGTCAATAGAGTGTGCAATGCAATATAATAAATACTATCTAGAAAAGAGGGGAAAAAATTATTGTTATTGCAACCGAGAGCAATTGAATAATGTGCTCTGTTTGCATAGGGCATCAACAGTTTTCTGCAGTCCATTCGAATGAGTGAATGCGAGAGAGATAATGGATCATTTACCCCCGCCCTCGCATTCGCACTTTCAAATAGATTGCAGAAAATTATTGACACCCTATATGAACTGAACAGGGCACACGTTCAATTGCTCTTGGCTGCAATGAGGCATCGTATGTTTAACTCGTCCATACTCGGAGATGAAAACATGAAATGATTTGAAAAAAAGTACATACGTTCCTCATAGTGTCTATGTAACAACAGTGTCCATAAAATAATCCAAAACAATATCATAAATTCAAAAATAATTCTAACCTAAAAACATACACTCCGCACATTCGTTCCAAGAAGGTCTGTTATGAATTTTTAAATTTACATTTTTCTTCATACAAAATTGTGTACTAAAGTCTCAAGAACACGTGTATGAATTTATAGGTTATAATATTTAACGGAAAATATTTGAGTAAATATTTTGCTAAAGATGTAAACAACGAAGCCAGTGTATCTTACTAAATATCTCCCCAAATGTTTTTCGTTAACTATTATAACCTAAAAATTCATACACGTGTTCTTAAGACCTTATTAAACAATGTTTTACGAAGAAAAATGTAAATTTGAAAATTCATAACAGACCTTCTATGAACCAATGTGCGAATTGTATGTTTTTAGGTTAGAATTATTGTTGCATTTATGATATTGTTTTTGATTATTTTATGGATACTGTTGTTACATAGACACTATGAGGAACGTAAGTACTTTTTTTCAAATCATTTCATGTTTTCATCTCCAAGTATGGACGAGTTGAACATATGATGCCACATTGCAATAATCTATCTATGCATGTGAGCGGTGGGGGAAGTTTTGTTGGGTGCCCGACTATTTTTACTGTGCATCACGGTAAAAATTGACGAAGATAGGTAAAAAGTTCTGTAATGTCGCTTTGTCCTACGACTACCGTCCTCACGGTAATTTTTGTAGGGACAATCACGGTAGAATTTATAGTTTTTTTCTCTCAGTATAGTATATGCAGTTTATTTGAAAAATAAACTTTTGTATCTTGAACACTACATTTAGTATTAATTACCCTATTTTTTAAATGCATATAAGAACAACTGTGTTTGCAAACAGCCCGTTATTATTTAAAAAGTTTAACATTAACAATGAAAAAAGCTAATTCGTACAGATTTCAATATTTTCATTTCTTATTCCACTGTCTCATCGAATTTTTTGGCGAATATATGTAGTTCTGTCTTATTAGTATGCAATTACAATGTCACTATTTTACGCTGATTTCCTAACCCATTTTTGATGTGGCGCGTTTTTACATACTTATAATAAATGAATAACATTAAAATTTAAATACTAAAATTTTTTTAGAATGACAGGTAACCTGTACTGTTGTCGTGACTAATCAATAGGGTATAGTTAAAGCTATCTCCAATTATTTTTTTGTGCGAAAAAACGGTGTTTTATGGTCTGAATGATGCAATTTCCGATGAAAAGTTCAGTAGCTATCATAAGAGACTGGTCATAACCTACAAAAAATTTGACCTTTCAACAGCTTTTTATCAATATTTTTACTGGCAACCGTACTTGAAACTTGTCAGTTAGATTAGTAAAGCTATTATTTATCAAGTTTTTTGGAAATAAGCGGTAACTTTATTTGCGTATTGAGCTTCCTTAAATAAATGAATGAAAAAGTCTGAAATATTGTAATGAAATGCTCCACCAAAAAGTCGGAGCAGGGGCCCGAACTCGTTAACTAAGGATTCGAGAAACTCTACGCTGACCGCTTAGCCATGACCGCCACCAGGCGCGACTGTATTAATTGCACTCTTTTAGAGGCTCTATGGTGTCGTCAGTTGTATGTCAGTGTGCAACACACGGGCGCTGGCTTGACTGAACCAAGCCACGTCCGTGACAATACTTCTTAGGGTAAAATCATCTATACTGTTTATCCGTTACATTAGGATCTGAGCAAGTGAGACATAATATAGAAGATTTGTAATAAGCTATTTTTAAATAAATCATCAATGTTAACAATACCATAACCTTATTTTTTTGGAATAAGCAAAATTGATCAGCATTTTACTGCGCCGTACAACTATAATCGTAATACTGTCATATACTGTTATTGAATTCATAAAACGATACAAAAAACAGTAAATGAAAGGAATTATTATTGTGCTAACAAATTGCTAAAATTAAATGGATCAAGAGGTCAACACACTGTTTAGTCTCTAGGGGACAGTATCTAATAATAATAATATTTTATCTCTTCATTCTTTAGTTAAGTCACTGACTGGTTATTCCAAAGATTGTCCAGAATTTTCTATTGATCTGAAAAGACTAGTCAAAACCTATGAAGAGGCATTGAGTAAGCTCAAACTACTAGAAACTACCGACATAAAATGTTCTTACAGTTAATTCTAATGATGAGACTGATAGGCTGAAGAATAGTTTAAATATAACATTGCCTTTCCATGATGCAATTATTCAGCCATCTGCGTCTAATGCAAACATGTCCGACATTGAGTTTAGTAAATCAAATCATAAACTTGGTGACTGTAGAGCACACAAAAATGTTCCAAAAAATCATAATGACTCCAATATTCAAAGTGTTTGTGTGCAAGACATAGTACCAGTTGTGTCAGTATTTGATCTATTAATTTTAACTACAAAGGCTGGTACTGACAAAGTTATATCAATGCTGTCTGAAAATTTAGCAAAATTAAATGAGATTGTGGAACGTCAATACATTTTTTGTGCCAAGTTATTACAAAAGAAGAAGTGTTCTGAGAACGAGAATGATTAAGAAAAAACGTTATGCTATATTTCCAGTACAAGATTTAAGTCACTTTACTAAATTTGATGATATGTTAAAAAAAAATCCTTTTTAAAAATAATAATTTTAGAGTGTAAAAAAAGTGTATCAACAAAGATTTTATTATTTCAAGAAGCTTTGCACATGTGCCAAAGAAATTGCTACTCAAGGATCTTGCAATTTATTATAATGCTTTTAGGAAATCGTCGACCAAAATTTAACAAAAATAGTATTCACAAGCACGTAGCTATATCAATGTATGGAATCTATTATATTAAACGTAAGATAATTACATAGTTTGGAGTTCAACAAAAAAAGAATCATTACTTATGCTAAAGTTGCTTGGGTGATTTTTTTTGTAATGATAATAATCTCTGAAATTTTTAAATTATGTTAATTAAGTGTGCCTAATTAATTTGCGATAAAAAAATAATAGGTTCAACCACTTTATTGTTAAGAAAATCGCTACTAAAAATTCACCAATTTAACACTCAGTTTATGGGATTCATCGCTAAAACGACTATAATTCCAAGAGTAAATGATAAACCTACACAAATATGAATTGTATTTGTACCTTTTCTTATAGGTAATCTTTTATAATTAAGAATTATATGGAAATTGCTTTGATTTGAAGAAAATTAAGAAAAAAGTAATGTATCGTCCTCTGTGCATTCGCAGATTAAAATGGTGGATTCATATAATTTTTTTTATCAATATTGTTTATCTTTTTAGGCCAATACAACTCTGAAATTATAATATGTGATTTAGATATCTAATAATCATGACTACAAATAAAGAATTCTTCTCATAATTCATAGTACCTTGAAGGGTCCTTCACTTGGTACGGTATCAAACGCCCAAGCCACCTAAAGTGATATTTTATATAATGTGTAAAATTGGGGCAAAGGTTCTTACAAGTGGTTGAATCCTAGGTTTTTTTATTAATTGAAATTGAAAACGTAAACATAAGAAATAATTGTTATTTATCTCAGTAGATAGAACTTTTTGGCATGTTTTATCACTGTTTTAGAGCCATTCAGTTTATGAAATCATTTAAATTGATTGTGTACTCTTCTTGTTGGTTGTAATTGCACTGTTACAGCTGTAGAGCAATGAGTTACAGCAGGAAGTGAGACAGATAGAAGGACTAAGTGAGCAGACGACGGCACCATGCCTTGCCAAGATCGTTGTTGAGTTCATCACGAACATATCGGGGTACACTGCAGTAACATAGACCATACTTATAGTCAATGAATTTATCAATTGTCCATAATATTATGAAATGCTGGCCAGCAATTGTAATACAGCAATATATAAATTTTTACGAGTGTGCAGTTATTGATGATCAAATTTATTATTAGCTATGATACAGCAATTAATTTTTAGTTAACAGTGGCCTTGCACAGGATTCAGGTGGCTTAGGCACTCCAAAATTACTAAACAAAAGTTTATGTAACTGAGAGATCAGAGTAGTAAAATATGCCAAATTCATTTGCAATCAAAAAATACTGTAGCCATCGATATAGTTTTCGAGAAAATTGCTTTTGAAAAATCACCAATTCAGTATAAAACTTGTCAAGAAATTGACTATAACCTTAAAAGTACATGATTGACCTGAAATAACAAGATTTACATAAAAACTGTTTATCACAGTTAAAGTTATAAGAACAATGCGTTGGTAGCAAAGATTTTGATAAAATTTCGAAAAAAGTCATCTGTCGTCTCTTGTGCATGCTTAGATACAAACAAAAAACTCTAATTATTATTTCTCACAATATTTTACGACTTTTAAAGTAATTTTTATAAGTATGATAAAAGATATGACAAAGAAAAATAATTTTTAAAGAATTAGTTCGGCTTTTCAAGAAAATACAAGCCCACCGCTTTCACGGCAATTGATACCCAAGCTACCTTGATATAGTCTTCGTAGCTAGTAAACATGAATCAATTGCATGTTGAAGTTACTTAATATTTTAATAACTATTAGTTAAAACTAATAAATCTTGGATAGTTCGAAATTAACTAATGTTTTCTACGTTAATAATGAGATACTTTTAGTTTTCTAGCTAGTTAATCAAATTTATTTAATAAATTACTACTTCAATGAAAACAAAAGTTTCACTGTGTTGTTCCACCATTTCAAGCAATTATGTAAGTCCACGTTTGTGAAATATTTAAAAGCTCAAAGAGAAATAAGAAATGAAATAGCAAGCCACTAGAACAAAATCTAATTTTCTATTTTTTAACAATCTATCATAAGTAAGGAACGCAATCATAAAATTGAGTGATTTGCGTGATGTTTAATGAAACAGCTATAAATATTAAATTGATTATGTTATGAAGCCATTGTGCCAACATAATCTGATCGATAAGATAAAAAATTTTTATTATTATTCCTGCAGTGCCCTTGATGATAAGCTTTAAGCTCAGGCGTTCAAAATTCACATTACTGTGATCACACCCACACTTAGTCCCACTTAAGGTTTCTATTTTGGTTTTTGTTGACTTTCCGAAATTTGATTACTCTTTTTTAAGTACTTTATAGAAGTGAATTCTTTTATTATTCTTGAGTCATTAATGTCCCTCATTTTGTTTGAATACGGATCAACTTGGTAGTAGCTTCGACTTTTGAAACAATAAATATATCGTGAGATGGCTATCGGAGGTATTAGGCACGTATTTAGGCTGAGTTAAGTTAACATTTTATGCGTAAATCTGGACCCTGACTGATTAAAGTATACAACAGAGAAAACAACTGAATTCTTCTAGCCACAGCCGCTTCATACATGCTCTATAAGCCATACTTTTGTGTATATACATCGGTTATGAATGGAATGTCGATTAATACAACTTAGTGTTTTAAGCAGGGGTAGGGTAAATGGAGAAAAAGGTGTATATAACTCTATAAAAGTTATTGTATAACATAAATATATACTTAGAAAATAAGAAGGTATTATTTTATTTGATACTTAAACCTAGGTTATTGTACAAAAATCATCTGTAAATTTTGCAATCTATTTCAAGACATTTATAAATGTGTAAATTATTTAATTTACCTACTGGAATGTTATTTATTACTTTTAATTTTTATATAATTGTCTTAATAGCTATCAGCAAGAAGTAAGACAAGAGCAGACATTGTTCTTACCAACGTAGATGACATGAGAGTCTACATGAAGTTGAGCGCAAAAAAAATTTTTCATATAATAGTCATACTTACGAGGTAGTAAAGAAAAAGGCAATAGATCAGTTTACTCGTATGTATCGACTTTGCCTCGGGCCTCAAGTACCTACGAACTGAGACATTCTTTATTTTTCCTCTCCTGGTGATTAAAATACTATGTGGTCCTTCAGGCCTGAAGTACTTTTATTTGCCATCTTAGAGGGCAAAGTGTGCTGATAGGGGAAAAATTGCACTTTCCGCCCTCGGTACGAAAAAGACATACGCGACTCCGGCATAAACTTACAACAGCCACGCCTTTCAAGCATTCAAGTCAGTACTTTTTACTAGAGGGATTTAATAAACTATATTGTTGCACCCTCTAGTAGAAATAGTAGTCTTTGTACGTGTAGCGTATTTTATCAGAGCTTACACTGGATTGGAAGGACGCTTTGTGCTTGCTCTGGGTGGTCAACTATACTTTTGATACTAAGGATTCAGTCATCGCCCAAAATGATAAAAAGATCTAAGTTGATAAAATACATCTATGATATTTTTTAAACTATTTTCTTCATTTTGAGGATTTCTTTTTTGCAGATTCAACAAAATGCATTTCTTGGATAATTCGCCGTATTTTTTGAAAATTAAAAAAAAAAAATAGCAATATTATGACGAAAACGTTTAAGTCAGATACGTAGAGACAGAGACAGTAAGAGAAGCCACTTTTTAGAAAAAATATTGCTTTCATGCGTAGTTAGTACACTTATGGATGAGAGTTAAAAGGCTTAGAGAGTAAAATGATGTAGTAATAAGCGAATTAGTCCATGTCAATGTGCAAAAGCTAATGCTCTTTGTTGTCTACTCTGCATCCCTGTAAAATAGTAATAAGTTAGTAGGCTGGGCACTAGGCAAAGACAAGTAAATCACGTAATCGACTCATGGAAAAGATCCTTGCTTGCTAATATAACCGCAAAGCCCTTCCTGCCTTCTAAAGCACAACGCCTACGATTTCAACCTTATACAGCTTTTCTCCTTCTCTGCTTCTTTCTTTCCCACGCTCTCGATCCTCCAATGTTCCTTCTTTCTTTGAAATACTTCTGGAAGCTAAGTGTATAAAGGAAAATACGTCCCGTCTCGAGGTCGTGGTAGAGGCCAAACAGAGGGGATCGAAAAGCTTAAAGGGAAGCACTCCTTCGCGACAAGTTTAATCGCATGAAGGGCGTACCAGGCAACTACAGCATCGGCATGGTCGACCTACTCATAATAATAAATTTTATAGTTATAGCGACCGAGTAACTGGCTCATTTGAGTATGCCTTATGACATATTGTTTTTTAAATATTAAGCTCACTTTGAGTTTAAGGATAACATCCAACTAAATAGAAAAAATAAAGTTATTCATACGTGAAGATTTACAGAACAAAGAAAATACACCATTGTTTAAAGAGTAAATGAAATTTTTGTTACAGTTCTTAAGTACATGATATAGGTAATGAATGATACGTATACAAAGACTGCGAGGAATCCAACAGAGTAAAATGTATAAAAGTTGTAAAAAGATAATACTGTACGTTTATTAACGTCTAGACAACATGTTGGCATCCAAGCCACCTGTAGGATACTGCAATGGTGTGTATAAGTTAATGAAAGCAGTAGAGCTTGCAGGCGGCATAGTGGCTATACGACAGAAATGGCAAGGGCAGCCTGGAAAAAACTCGAATCCATGTACTTTAAGGCGGGCGAGTCGGTCGCTCGGTCGGTTGGTCGCTCGCTTGAGACAGGCCCAGCCTCCTGTCTAGTCAGCCGACCGGCGCGGCGGAAAGGGTGAACATCGAGAAGGCAGCTCGCGCCCACGCGGCGCGCCAAGAAAATCCGTCCTCGTGACGCAAGAAAGTAGCAACGGCGGCAGTGACGGCAGTATTACATGTACATACACAATTACAATTTATTCTCGGAAAAATTATTATAAAAGACTTAAGAAAATATTCATCGTACATTTTTTACTCCTTTCAAATAGATTGCTTTTCAATCGAGAAAGTTGGTGGAATGGACTTATTACCAATATAAAAAACTACTAATTTAAAATTTGGTAAGATATGACATAAATTTTGCTGCCCAGGATAAGTAAACGTAAATTTAGAAAAACTTTAGTCAGATATTTTAGATCCACGATTCTTATTTTGAGTTGAGTCGAACTTTAAAGTGCATGATTATTTGATTACATATGAATGTGTTTTGCGAGACATTGCCATAACATTAATTAAAATAACAAACTCTAACGAATACAATGTAAAATAAAATTAAAAAAGGATTATTCCTTCATAGAGAAGAAACATTAGGGTTTTTCTTTAAGTTTCAGTGTTTTGCATTTTATTTTTTGTCAGAATTATCTCTATTCTGAGAGCTTTACTTTTTCTAGCACAATAGCTTAAAAATCTCTTTTATTAGTTCTTACAAAAGCAATAAAACTTACAACATTAATAAAAAATACTTATTAAATCTAAATAGATTTCAATAATGGATAAATTAATATGCTGTAAAAATATATATCAATGCTACTATAACCTTCTGCTCACCGTTTAGAGATCTGTAAAGTCCATTGGCTCATAGATTTTCATACAAACTTGTTTAAACAAGCTTCTTTTAACTTCACATTCATCATGAAGGAAAAATGTTATTAAATCTAGTAAGTAAAATTTTCACATGGATATTAATTTTCAATGAAGATAAAGAAGACTAAAAGAATTTAATGAAATGTGCTAGTCTGTGGTGTAATAACTTTGAGTTAATAGTAGAAAATGGTTTACTGCAAACATACATTTAACGATAAGATTAAGAAACTTCTTGACTACCCACCATCTAAAGGCAGGTTGAAATTTGAGGAATGGCTCCCAGGCTTTTAATTTTTTTTTTTTTTTCACTACAAATATATTATTTGAGTACATACACAGCTAGGAACAGATTTAAAAAAAATTTCTCAAATTAATGTTTCCAAATTATTTGATTTATTCGACTACTCATGTAAACTAGTTGAACACTTATTAATCATTTCATTAGAACGTTGTAAGGATATTCCGGCTGGACAGTGTATCACATCAATTAAATTTCGAAAAAAAGACAGTTGTTATAAAATCTACAATGAAAGTATCTCAATTATTACGAGAAATCTTTGAGAAATTTAGTACTTTGAAAAAATACTTCTGATCCTGTTACACTTTTAACAGCTTGGCCTAGTTTGTTTTATTGCTTGTAAGTATCTCTCGCTCTGAAGTAATAGTACATGTATATGTACACATAAATTATAAGTATGTGACTATGCTTAAGATAATTCATTCAAATTAATAAAAATTGTTATATCGGTTCAAAACGTTTAACTTCAAGATGTCGCACTGTATTTTTGACTTCATTTTCAATCCCAGTGAGTCAACTACTTTATTTCTGAAAAAAACATGATAAATAGTCTCAAAATTAACATTGTTTCTTATGTAAATCTTTTAGGATCAGAGTTATTGTTTATACAATAATTAGTTACAGTTAAACGTGTAAAATTTCAATTTACTGTATTTCACGTAAAAAATGCATTCTTAACAAAATAATAGAGGATCAACAATTAAAATTTCTTCAGTGACCGAAAATTTAACTCGAACCTCAAGCACTTTCAGCGCCCAAACTTTGAACTTCAAACGAGAGGCTGCAGTTAATTAGTTGTATAAGCGAGTAACACAATCATTCTAATTAGGGTGCAAAAAAAAGTGTATCATTCTGTTATGTCCTTAACTGCTTTAGCGATACAGTATACGAGGACGTAATTTTGCACAGATGTTACCTACCTAATACAATACAAATAGATCATATGTGGCTTGACCTTAACTAAATAACAGTTTCATGATGTGCAGCTTACGCTTTCATGGTACAGTGATTATTTCGTATGCAAGTGTTTTTTTTTTTTGAGAGTTCTTATAAAGAAATCCGTATTATCCTGATGAGTGCTCAAAATTTTAAAGTTTCATAAAAAACACGTTCTATCATTTTTCTAGACATAAAAATAAAACTTTTTATCGGTTACGACAGAACTAAGAGAAAAGCATTTGAGAGATATATAGTTTTTTTTTCAAAAGATTCTACAAAAGAAAAAACACAAACGAAAAGTTTTAAAAAAAAAAACTTGGTAAAAAAACAAAGTATGTCTCAACCGTTTTTATGTATAATATGTGTATTTTTATTTACAACTAGTGAAATAAATAAAAGCAGCAATACAATTGCAGTTTATATTAACTTTGTGTTTTACAAAAACGTTTTCCATGTGTTTACTAAGCATTGTTGACGATACTTATTTTTACTTTTGATTTATGCGGATCAAGTTCCAGATATATCGCTAGATCATAGGCATATCAACAATAATTTAATATTTTCATTGGATTCTGAGGTTATACCATAGTTATATTAGTATGCTTATGCCATTTTATTTCTTGGACATATTTTCACAAACCCTCTCTAACACAATCTATGAAAATATAAAATTTATGGTCTTAAATAATGGAATGATGTAAAACCCCACGTGTCACGATAAACTTTGATAGCATACGTTGTAGGAGATTAGAGTTCCATTTGTAGCAACCACACAGTTCTAGTAGTAACTTAACATACCGAATTATGAACGTAAAGTTTTTTTTAAATCTTTTGAGATGTCATTTGCTAAAGACAGTCACGACGGTATGGTTTTAATTACCGTTAACAAATATAAGATTATGTAACGAAAACAATAGCTTATCTTTACATGTGTTATTGCCAGAAGAATTGCTTACTATAGGATAATAATAGCTATTAAAGCATTAATGAATTCTTATTATTTTCTTGTTTTGTTTGCATTATTTACATTTAGCGTATCAAGAAGTATTTATTATATAACATAAATATTAATGTTATATTCAGTATACCGATCCCTTGTATATAATGTATGTTGTAGTGAGGTGAGCCATAGAACAAGAGGTGTTTCTGAAAAAAAAACGGCAAGAACCAGTAGCTGAAGATGCTATTTTATTGACACATACATTAATAACACAAATATACTTTACAGTTTTGTAAGTAAAGAGTACATATACTACACTTATAAAAAAAGTGCAACATTTCCCTTACATTGCTTCTCTAATTATTTTTTCATCTTAAAAAAAAACCGTACTACATCGGTTCTTCACAATTTTTATTTTGTCATTAATCGTTAAAAATTTTTTTTCATCTTTTATATAAACAAAAAAATATTACTTGGAAAATTTCTACATTCAAATGCATAAATTGCACATCAGAAAAATTGTAGAATTATAGTAACTTTTTGTGGATAATTTAGTTGTATATTAACTTAAAACAAGTTAATTTTTTTGTATTGATGTTTCTTTCAAAATCATAAAAATTAATAAATAAATACTATCTCTGTACATGTACTTGGATATTATATTGCAACAATTTCATGCATTTGACTTTTTAAGAATCCCACCCCACAAACCGTATGACTAGTCTGAACCAATCTCACACCACGTAAAAACGATTCAGTAACGTGATAATCACTCATTCAAGGTAGGGTTTACTTGACAGCTTGCTATTTTATCGAAAAAATAAGAGATGACGCATATCGTTGATCGTTGAAGAATAATTAAAGTCTATTGGCTAGATTGGTTGAGAATATAAGAAGAAAAATAAAAAATTAGATATTAGACTAATGTGTTACCTGATCTTTCTGATCTAATTTAGTAGAGTGGTATTATGTGTGTTTGGAGCTTTCTTTACATAATTTTCTGAAAAAAAGAGAGATGTCACAACTTTTTAAATCCATAATGAAGAAATAATTTTATTTTAGAAAAATTATTTAAGCTATACAGAAAAAAGATAAAAAATCAGATCACACCTGATTTATCCAACATCTGATATTTTACTTTTCGCCATGAATTTTCAACTTATCTTTTTATATTTTGGCTTAACTTTTTTATAGCGTGACAAGGAAAAAAGTGTATTTTTTTTTTTTAAATAGCTAGCTGCTGAACAAAAAATTTTATAGAGCTTTACAACTAAAGCAATATTGATAATTAATTAGACTATTAAGAACCAGAGTAAATTTTTCAATATTTTTTACAGACTAATTTTTCAATCCTTATAAAAATAAAATTGATCATTTGCAACACGTGGTCTTATGATAATGTGTATTTATCCGTGCTCATTAGCAAAAAAAAAACCCTTATGAAGCTACACAATTACAAAAAACTGACCTGAGAAAGTTTGAGCGATCGTGAACAGATTACAAAATCAAAAAATGTCAACCACCCACCAACTAAAAGACATTAATTAAAATGTGGGAAATAATTATTAACCAGCCTTTACTAAATGCATGTAAATAATAAAGCATTCCCCGCTGCTTAACCATGTCGAGCCCGGTACGAAACAACACAATTTCGCAAGATGTATTATTAAAACTTTTCCATCTGTTATATCTTTATAAAATTTTTTCCCTACGGTTCTCCAGTTGTAGATAAAGATGCAGTGCTAAAAAAAAAGATTTCTTAATTTTTCGTAAAAAATGTTTCTCATTTAAACTTTCCGAGTATGGGTTAGAACTTTTAACAAATAAATTATAAAACTTTTGAGTTTGAAATAAAGGTAGAAGAGAGAAAACGTTACAAAAAGTGACTTTTTAAGTAGTCAAGGCAACTTTTAACATTTGACAAACGGTATTTTCAGTAAGTAATACTGCGTATTCGAATGAGAAAATATGCGTTGCACACAATTTAAGAGTTTGTCTAAGTGAAAGAAGTAACCACTACTGAGACGCTTTTCAAAAATTTTTTGAAAAACTCGATTTTAATTGAAAATAGTTTCCGAAAAATTCCCATATAGTCTAACCACAAGTTTTAAGCTAAGTAAGAAATCACAGTGATAGTAAGGATACCTTGTAGTTGATGAATGGTTCATCAACCATATTTTAAAGTTTTAAATAATGAACAAACGAATATTTGTTGACATTTAAGGTGCCGTAAGTTTTACTAGATAAATGTGCATTTACCATTATAACCATGAAGCAAGAAAATAAGGTGTGCTAGCGTGTATCTGGCCATAAGTCAAACAATCGGAAGCCCTTCCAAAAGTCGGCCATGTAAGGTGCTCCTTTCATGACTCCCGAGTCAAAAGTGTGACTGTTAATTTGAAATTTATTATTACTGCAAAATTTTAGACAATGATTTCTAATAGAAAACTTTGTAGGATTGGTTATGTAAAATTTACGCTTAACCTCAAAATACCAGCAGTTGATGCTTGTATATGCTTTCAACAAAAATATATACTTGTATGTATATGCTTGAGACGAAAATGTATGCCTGTGTTTGTTTTAATATTTTCTTATGAAGTCCATGAACATATATCATTTCCTTGCATATATATTCATCGGCCTAATTTAAAATTTTGAGGGGTAGTGTATTCTAACTTAATAAATGATTCCTTAAGATTTCTTATTATTATGTTGATAATCATTTTATAAAAGAACCACCTTAATTCAGAAGCCAATCAAATAATCTAAAATTAAGACTAACATAACATTTTAAGGAGTTTACAGCACCCTAGGTTGTTGTATTGGACGTGTGTCATTCAATAGTTCAAACTGCACTCAAGGATACCCTTTTATATATCCTCAATCGAACAAAATCTTGAGAAATTCAGGCTTCAAGCTCGCTGTTTTAACTAGAGCGCTTGTGGCAGGTAAACTAATTCTAATGATTTGCAACTCGAATCGAAAGTATCAGGTTTTACCAGTATACACGTGTTGTAGGTTATAACTTCATTTTTCAAATGCCGTCATGAAAAATAAAGATAACCGAAAAAAAATTTTGAGATATTCTGTTTGTAATTGATCAACTCGTCGTATTTCTATAGGTTAGTCTATGTTTTACTTGCAGTAGTGGTGCCAACTATCAAAGTTTTTTGAGTAAATTAGGGCTTCATGATGCTGGTTGGTATCCCCACTTACTGGAACCTCTTTAAGGAATGCGCAGAAATTTCCAAATTTAGTTTATCTATTGAGCACACTTAATTTTATTCCTATCACGATCGTAACTATATTTCTTGTAACCTCCGTACTAACTGCTAAATACTTTATTTATTTCCTGTCAATGACTAAGTATATTTAAATCCACATTTATAAACAGTTAATGATTGTAACTTTCAAACAAGGACTATTTCCTATCAGTGCTCATAACACAGAAAAAAAACTACAAGCACTAAATAAAAATTGAAAAAAATATATTATAGCTGTAAACAACCTGTACGTACATATATACGGAAGTATCTGGCAGTTTTTAAATTTTTGTACTGTTTTGTTCTGAAATCTGCAAATTCCAAAAGTAAACTTAGGTTACTTTTATGAGCTTCTTATTATGTAACAGCTTATTATCAATTAATTTATTGTAGGTAGTGTTTAATTAAGCATTTATAAATAAGGCTTTCAGAGACTACGTATAAAAAAAGTGCTTTAGTATAATGTACTATTATTTAATGGAACAAATACGACTTAAGTTTTTTATGGGTAATTAATGAAAAATAGCTACATTGGGAAAGTAACGGTCTTCTTAATAAACTGAATACCTACTTACCATCTTGTTGTAGTTATGTAGCAGTTAATAACTAGAAAAAAAATTAGGTGTCAAAACTTTTATACTTTTGAAAATTTTGCAACGAAGCAGATCTTATTGACAAATATTTTCTATGTATCTCCCTTCACACGTTTTTTTTTTTTTTTTATGACTTGTTTATTCTTTAAGTATTGCTGTGGCAAATAAAAGTTTTTTTTATAATTTTGTAAAGTGTATCTTAAAATATTAAAATTTTATTCAGGAAACTGTGCCATGTAGACTTTTAAGAGTGACAATTTTCCTTGTTTTTAGTTCAAAAATTGTTAAGCTTCGAATAATCTGTTGTAGCATATTAATAAGGGTTATTTATGTTATAACTGATGCAAGACTGCTTAATTATTTGTAACAGTAGCTTGTTTTTTTTGCAAAAATATGTTAAGTAAATTTTTTTCTCTATATATTTTACTGCCTAAATAAAGATAAAGCAGTCTTCATAAATATAAAACTTAATTTTTTAATAAAATTCTGTTCGTATTTTTGGGGTTAATAATCGATTGGATCATAAATTGTCTTAACATGGCTTTACTATGATGGAAAAATTTTGTCAGAAATTATACTGTTGGCCCCTAAGGAAGTAAGGAGCTATCTACTGGATTTGTTCTGTGTAGGTACTGTGAATAAAAAAGAGACATACGTATAAAAGTGAGGTAGCTAGAGTAAGACAGCCTAATTTACATGGCGCGAAAAGTATAATTTTGGGTTATATTATATATATGAAGGGCCAACGATTGGCTTAAACTTCAAAGTTTTTCTACTGTCAGGAGAAAACACTGATGGCAATTATCCTGTCAGCCTGTGTAAGGTTGTATATGATATCTTATTTTAATTTCAAGTGAAATTCACCCAAAAACATGAATTCCATAAAAACTGTTTGATAAATAAGTAATAGCCCTTTTGGGTAGCATTTAATTTCAGCATCCGTATGGTACATCCGAAAATATCTCTATGTAGCAAATTTCTTGTCAAATTAGTTAGCCAAGCACTTTTTTGTCAAATTAAGTTTTTTAGGTAAGAGTCTTCTAAAAAATTCAAATAGCTTATAAAATAAAAAGTCATTCAAATTTCATTAAAAAAAAAATTATATAGCATTACGTGTTTCTTGATGTGCAGCATTTGGCAGTAGAAAATACTACGAAACTGCTTTCCATTTTGTGTACACTAAGAGAAAAAAATAATAATGATTATAGAGAAATTCCAGCAAAAATAACTGTTCTCCACAGTAAACCGGATGCAAGCTGCCAAAAAAAAATTTTTTTTATTTATAATAGTATGGATTATTGTTTTAACAGTAAAAATCATATAATCAATTTAAATAGCAAAAATTATGGTTAGAAAAATAAAAATTACTACGCTGGAACAGTAAACCTGAAAAGGATCGGTTAATAAATTTTACTTTCCAGCATCAAAATTTTTAACGTTCTAACCATAATTTTTGGTTTTCGAACCATAATTTTAACTGTTTACACGATTATTTTTACTGTTAAAAATAATAACTTCCTTCTTTTTTGCCAGCTTGCATCCGATTTACTGTGCGGAATGATAACTTTTGTTGAAATTTCTCTGTAATTGTTATTATTTTTTTCTCTCACTGTATAAGAAGGTGTGTTACATTAGTATATAACAATTTTTAATATCCATCAACATAAGTATACCGTTATTTTCATGTACGTATTTTTGAGTCTTACAAATCTTTTCGTTATGTACAGCAGTCTTGTATGAACTTTACTTATAAGTGTTGATTTAAATGTTCGTATAATCCTGTGTGGATGTATTTTGGTTTCAAATAAAAATTTGTTTATGAAAAAACTTTTTAAAAGACACTCCTAGACAAACAACATTATCTAAATCGTAAGGATGGATGGTTTTTGTATTAATTGAAATTTTAACAGACGTTATTTGTGTTACAGAAAATGTTATACTTATGCCTCGGACTTTAATGAAACCATAATCAGTTGAAAAGACACACACACCCACAAACATGTGCACGCATACATATGTGCATACATATAAATGTACATTAAAGTAAATATACAACATATTATTCATGACAGTCCTTTTTTATACAAATGTAGGTGTAGACACAGAACATGTATGGTTGGGCGGGTGCAGTGCGGGGGTACAGGGCAGCCACTTTACTCTGCGTAGTGCAGCAGAGGAGGGCTCGCACAGGAACAAACAGCGAACCGCTCCACGAGGCCTCAACCAGCCGGAGACGAATCGTCGATCGGGGGAGTCAGAAGGAGGAGGAGGCTGTATCGCTAGCTCGCTGGTGGGAGAGACAGACATCCGCGTGCTTAATTACCTTCCAACGCCCTCTTAACTCCCACCTCCACCCGTTTGTACAAAGTTTTGTCCCACAGTCGGTGTTACTGTCGTCGGTAGTAACAACAGCGAGTGGCGCCGCATCAACGATAGCAGCACTATCCAACAAAGCTACCGTATAGTAGCTCTCTATATAGGTATGATTTTTACTCTTACATACGTAACGTTCACGATCTATACGCTTATTATATCTATACACAGTCACAGCTGGCCGTGGCAAGACGAAGGGAGGAACTATCGAGTCACAGTGGGGGCCGGCCAGTGCTGCAGAGTGGGGAACGTATACTTGTAAGGTTTCGCATCCTTGTGGAGAGTGGCGGCAGCAGCAGCAGCAACAGCGGTAGCTGCGCTGGCGTTGGCAACGGCGGTAGCTCAGCCCTGTGAGAACGAGTAGCAGCAGGAGGTGGAGGCAGCAGCATCATTAGAAGCAATAGGGAACGAGAGAGACAGAACTATTCACGTCAGCAGCACGCGATGAGTAGCACAAAACATTTAGTCAGCAAAAAGTAGCCAAGGAGCACAGACGACAGTGGTTATCAATAAGGACGAAGTTGTGATCCCTTTTTATTTCCCCTTGTTTCAAAGTGTACATTAGTATTATGTCTTAAAAAGGGGTAAACAGATGATTAACAGTTTTAACTATCAAACCCGTAAGACTGTCCAAACAAAGTCACATCGATGGAGCAGCTTCCACTGAAACAGCAGCAGCCAGCCCATTATCAGTAACAGAAACGGAACGGTAGTAACAGCAGCCACAATAGCTGCAACGGCAGTAACAAGGACAGCGGTGGCAGTGTCAGTGGCAGTATTATCCATTACGGGTGACCTTTACCAGGCTTGGTCACGTGTGCCGGCACACGTGCGCTGCAACCAAGCTGGGCTGATCATCCTCAGATATGTTACATTGACCAGGGCAGGCTTCAAGCCCAGCAGGAGTGGTAAAAGCAGCAGAAATAGTCAGCAGTCAGAGCAAAAATATAATTAACATCGGCAAAGAGTGCCGGGCCCGGCGCCAACGGCTTCAAGCTGGTGTACACGAGCCTTGGGATTGGCGCGAAGATGGAGGTACGCGCCATGGAATACCGGCCTGTCGTGCCAACGGGTGTTGTGCCAGTCAATATCCCAGAGTATCATGCAGCCATCCCTGATCTTAGTCCACCACGAAGCCAGGGCTCTTCGACAGGTGGTGCATCGTCACTTGGTGACTACGCACCTCGCATGTATACACCACCCACACCACCTACTCCACACGAGGATGAGAAGGTAAAAGCTTTAATAACATAAAAAATTAGGCTATCATATTGCAGCTTCACCCAAATCTGCATATATATTTGTTCTTGTATTTTTACGTCCTATTAAAAGGCCAATATGCGATATTTGATTCAGAAGTGTGTGACCGCCGATTAGTTTTATTTGACAAGTTATGTTACTTTTACTGGTGAAAGACTTACATTAATTTACAAACATTACTTCAAAACCGTATGTAAAAGTGATACCAATAGATATTTCATACACTCAACTATTACTACTTGCACCAACAACAACAACAACAACAACAAAAACAAAAACAACAACCACAGCAACATTTGTCAAATAAACCTAAATTGTGAGCTTCATAACCGTCACCTGTAGAATACCTTGACTTAGTCGTGCAGGCTGGGTGCAGCGGCATATAATCACATATAGTTACAGCCACCTGTAACTTGTCCGTTTCGTCATGCCTTGACACTCGATAGTTTATATAGACAATCCCAGTACTTATATACACTATTGATGACTAAATTCGTTGCGTCATCACATATTTTTATCTCTTTGAGCACGTATACATCAGCACATTTATTTAAATAGTACACTCTTAAGCTGTCATAATTTCCAGATATTGCTGCTGATACTTAACACACAAAAACTTTTAACATTTCTCTTATTTCTCTAAATTTAAAATAGTGACAATTTTACTATTAGCTCAAATAAACAAGATTTTCACTGCTAAAATAGTGAAAAACTAGGGTCATTTATTCGCACCTCGTTAATACAAATATCGATTCTCAATATTCATCAGTAAGTAAACGATCAATTTCCATCCAAATGAAGATAATTGTACACCTATACACATTATTTTAAGTGGTACTAAAAATAAGTTAACCAACTAACTTAAATAGTGAAACGTTTTAACTTGGTAAAAATAGTGAATGTTCAATATTTCACAGTAAAATACACTATTTTACATTAAATATTCACGAGTTTCAACAAGTTATAAGTATACAACTGTAAAATAGTGAAAATTACTTTTTTCACGGTTAAAATAGTGTACATTCACTATTTGAAAAAGTTGTGTATTCATCACTGTTTGAAATTTCGGGAGTACAATATACAACAGCAGTAGCAGTATAGCAAAAGAAATTACAAACGAATTGAACTGAGCTTGCCGCAATTGTAAGAGATTCACACTTACAATGGCTGAAAAAAAAAAAAATTTTATGTGTCAATTGATTAAAACACATAAATCGAAATTTCTCCCTGAACGTTGCTCATACATATCTTTAAGTTAAAATTATCTAATAAAAGTTACTTATCGCAGTACATGATCTTTTATGCCAAACGTGGTATCTTTATCATTGCAATGATGATCCATCGAAATAGACCCTTAAATGCATAATTTAAACTTAGTAAAATTAGAAGTATTGCAGAATATGTTAATTTTGTAACTATCCTTATTTATACCTTTTTCTCAAGTACTATAGTAGTAACAACGAAAATCAGTAATAAGCACAATGCTTGTACAAAGAATATGATTTAGCCGTTTTAAAAGATGTATTACAGATATTCAGAGATTTAAAATATTTAAATTTTCCAATATCTACTGATATCATCCCATTTCCGAATCTTTCTTGATAATTTTTACGATAAAGAGATTGTAATCATTTGTTTTTGTTATTCACTATATACAGAAGCAAGCTAAATATATCGTAACTGTATTATTGATGCTCTTTAAGTTATGTGTTGGTGCTAAGTCTCACAAAACTCAGAAAACAGGTATGTTTGTTGAAATTCCTAAGTCTAAACATTTTTCGGATAGTATTTATTAGTTTTAGGAAAGAATATTGTACAAAGTATTTTTTTCTTGATCCAACAAACACATGAAACCCTACTCAGTGAAAAAAAAGTTTATTGATTTTTTTTGTAACAGGCTAATTAATAAGAACTATTATGATTAACTAGCTTAAAATACTAATATTATAAAATGTTATGCTTTTTTACTAAAAAAAAATTCTTTCTGGGCCGTTCATAATTTTTATGCCATTCAAAACGATCACATACCTGCCAAATCGAGAGTTTAACACTCTTGGATCAGTATTATGGAAAAATAATGGTGTATTGTGTGGACTGTTAAAGTGGATTGTTTTACTAATGGTCTTGCAATCTTTTGTGCATGCTGCTTACTGTTAAAAATTTATTCTATTGCATGGTGTTCGTCTCATAACGAATTATGTTAACTACATTAATTTTTTTACTAACTTGTGTGCTCTTATAAGAATATGCCAATAATTTTCGGTCAAAAAGTATTTTTACATTTTGCCATCGTGATCATGAAGTTACACGTTCTGCAGGAAATATATCAGTGAAATAAATGAATCACAATTTTGTATAGTGTACTAAAGTCACGAAACCACGATTGTGCACATTTGTAAATTATTGCTATGTAGGCTAAGCATTGTTTTTTATGCAGCTTCAGTATTCCTACCACTGTAAATGAGCAAATGCACTTTATTAAGGATGGTGAAGCATACTGGATCATATTTATAAAAGGACTTTTATCCAAATTATATGTGTTGTAAGAACCTATTTACTTTTGTACTGATTTCACTTTGAAAAAAATTATGAATCAAAGTTGTACGGTATACTATTGCAATACTATACTTATCAACATTTTTATTATTTATGTGTAAAACTTTTACTTTTATTGTCACGTACATTATATTCATATCAGATTTACCACGTAATTCTTTTCAAGCACAGTTATCCAATTTAGTCACAACATTTCTATCATCCAAAAACTTTAGATCATTAGTTCAGGTTATCTTTCGGTACGTCAGAAACTTAAAAAGGCTCTAAGAAAGTATCATGCCAACAGCACAATGTCTATTTTTAAGTTACATTTAAACTTGCTGGGATCCAAAGACTTTTCAATGAATCAAGCATAAGAATTTTCCAAATATTTCTCAAAGTACTTATAATTATTACAATTCTTGTCAATAGTCGATTCATTGTATAGACTTCCAGAAAGTAATGCTATACTTACAACGAAAACGTGCGACAGTAAAAATCGTGTAATGAAATTTCAAAAACAAGATTTTTTTCCAATGTTACATAATACATTTATTTGTAGAAGATGTGCGCCTAAAATAGAAGACAAACGATCAAAGAAAACAATTTTGTAAGGCAGTTTGTTAAAAAAGCATCGTGCCACGCTGCACGACAGGATGTATCTGATAGTATAAATGTCGAAAAAAGGGCCGATTTTCTGGAGACTTCACAGTTGACCGTGTGCTTAGAATTTCATTTCAATAAGTATCGCTTGTATTAAAATACTTTTTTAAAATGCTTATTTTTAGAAAAATTAGGAGGAAATTTACTTACTAGCAGAAATCCGACGAAAAGCATTATTTATTTATATTTTTGATTTTAATTAACCAGTTTAGCTTAGTTTGACATATAAAATGATGAACTTTTTACTTATATTACACAATTATGAAAAGAACAGCGTAACAAACGTTGTTCAGCGTAGTAATGCAAAATGATTTTTTACACTGTTGATTTTCAAAATCGGCATCATTAAAACTTTAAATAAAAACATTATACTCACATTCTTTGAAGGTCAATGTATCATGTAATACTAAACAATTTTGACCAAAAGGCTAATCTTAATGTAAGAGTTATTGTTGGGAACACCATCTTTTTAAGCAACTTTTGCCAGAAACTGTATGAAACTAGATGCTCCAAGAAATGTTTGTAAGCTTTCTATACCTAATTTGTTAAGTAGTCTTTGTAGTCTAGTTCTAGCGCATTAATTGTCAGTTGAATTGAAGCATCTCAAAACTGTACAAACCAGGAGTCACATGTTTTTTTTCAATTACAATTTAAGAGCGTAAATTGTATATTAAAAATAACAAGTATCCAAATCCAACGGTTAACACCGATGTGTGACTTTATAAGAAAATTACACTTGCGTTTATATCATCTTGCACAGTTGTTGCATAAAATATTTTTCGATAGGAGTGCATGAATCGAATTGTGTGCGTGGTTATGACTAATCTTTATAATCCACTAGCGGCTCCCCCGGCTTCACCAGAGACTCACTAAATGGAGCATCGTAGTGTGTTGACATGTAATGTAAAACGTTTTCAGTTAAAAATTTTATATCTATCTTTGACACTTCTTAGAACAAAACTCTTCTTATTAAAAACATATTTTTTTGGAATCCATACAGTTTATTCGATCAAGTAAGAAGTTGTAAAAAGTGGAAAAAAATATGATTATTCTGAAAAGTACCGTGTATTTCTTATGCCAAAAATACTTGTTGGCCCTAACATGCCGTTAATTTTTAGTTTTTCCCGTATAATCTATAAACTGGGCTATTTTTTAAAACTGTAAAGACTTAAAACTCACAAAAAATATAGAATCAGATAAATTTTTTTCTTTTATCTCACAACTTCATTTCCGTAGCAACAAAGTCCTGCAGCCTAATCTCTACATTTTTTATCGCCACAAAAGTACAAATACATATTTTACCTACTTAAAAATCAGAAATATTCAAGAGATTACTATGAGGGTTATAGTGAAAAGCTGATCTCTCACGTAATACACTCTTTATTTATCAATTTTGATGCTGCTGTAATCTCGATGAATGTACAGTGTAATTTTCTTGACGCCTTAAATTGTATTCATTAGATGCATTTGAAGTTTTCCTTCCAATTCAACTTCTTGCAACTTTTGCCATAGTTAAGACTTTTATAAGCCTTAAGGGCTATTTTTTTCAACTTTATTAGGTTGTAATATATTTGTTGGCAAGGTAGTTTGACGTCCGATTGCTCTGAAAAGGACCAGCAAGCTTCTTAAGTGAACTCTTTTTTGACTGAAGTTTCCAGCAAACGTAACTGCCTTCATACCATAGGGTGATCTTCTCTGGCCTGTTATTGTAGCACCATACTGATCAGGAGAAAAACTTCAACGTTTGAAGCTTTTGAGCTAGTAGCTCTTTCCCAACGTCTCCTGGTATAACATCGAAGACGTTGGTGTCTAAAGCACCTTCTTTTTTTGCAGACTCAATTGTTTTGGTGTTCTTAGATGGAGGGATTGGTTCATGATGCTTGCCCGTTAGAGACTGTCCCGTTGGCTTAAATTTTTTTTCCTTTATAGCTGTTACAGGATTTCTCAGCGCAGACCTTGGAGAGAATCGGTGATTTCAGCTTGAATGCTTAAAGTCGAGAGGGTAATTTAGGGTCGTCGGTCACCGGGTTTCCCAGCCTTGCGAAGAACAACTCCGCTCGGGACGACTGCCAGTGAATGGCCGACTTGGTTTAATAGTGGCCAGTTTTACATAGTCTTTTAGTCGACGAATCGCTTCCGAAAATGGTAGTAAAAATGTATTTGTTTTCAATGTAATTTAAAGTAAGATGACCCTTAAAAGAACCGCTGAGATTGATGGTTGAGTAGGAAACGTAAATACTTATAATGGCCCTGAAAAGAGCCACTGGTGAAGTTTCCAGTTATTCCTTATTATAGTTGGGAAAGTCTGGAGAATACTCTCTCTGTATGAATGCCGTTGGGACGAATACTAAGAAAAAGGCCGTTGAGGCTGCCCATGCTCTTGAGGGCTGTCGTACTTGGCTAGTGTTTGTAGTAAAAAGTTCTCTGAGCGGACCAGGTCAGATGGTTGAACGGCCACAAAACTCTGAAGTGTTGGAGACAGTTGTGCTCTGGCTAGACACGTCTCCTGGTATTCCGCTAGAGTTATCGTTCTAAATATTTTTTTATTGGTGGCACTCGTTAATCCTAGTGGTTGAGGGTAGAATTAAACGTAGCTTGCTTGCTCATTGAAGAAGAGTGTCGGTGATAGCCGGGATACCCAGCTGCACGATTCTCTGCTTTAGGCTTCATACACTGTTGGTGAATGACTGTGTATTAGGGACGTTGCTTGGGCCTATTGTAAGCACACTTATTTAATTCTATTACAGGTAGCTTCGCTTTTACGTTCGCTCTACCTAGTGGATCCTACTGAATCAACGTGAAAAGCTAGCATATTTTTGCAAAACTTTGAGCTTATTTACTTCTATTGTTATTTATTTTTTTTGAGATAAAAACTATACAAAAATTATCTAGAAAAATTCAATAATCAGTATGCAAAATTTCAGC
Organism: Copidosoma floridanum; assembly: GCF_036245765.1. NCBI lineage: Eukaryota > Metazoa > Arthropoda > Insecta > Hymenoptera > Encyrtidae > Copidosoma > Copidosoma floridanum. The sequence continues at coordinate 4,724,837 of NW_028321892.1, read as the reverse complement.
AAAATCGGATTAGTAGTTTTCGTGGTTAGCGATTACAACGGTTTTACCGACTTTGCTTCATGTATTAGTAAGATAAAAAATCGTTTGTATCACCTTAGATAGTACGCACAACACGGAGAGATTTAAAAAATTCTAGGATCAGTTTGTGTGTGACCTAAGTATAATAAGAAACTCACCGTTTTTGATAGCCAAACACACTTTAGGTATATTTTTTTTTTTTTAATTTGAAAACTATATTTTGATTAATCGTAGTAATTGATTTTATTTTTTTACAGAGAAAAATATTTAAAAAAATTAGGTCTATCAGTTAGCCTTTGAAATAATATTTACCAATTATTTTTCCTTGTAACTCCATCAGTTTCTAATAATTTTGTATTATAAAAATTAAAATCAAACGATTTTGGTACCTTACTTCAACGTCTGATGAGCCTTATCTCCTTCGTTCTTACTTCAGTAAATAAACAATAAATGCATGTCTCATGTTTTTGATGGTTTACTGGATAAGCTCAATGGAAATCAATTTATTCTAATCAATGTATTTTTTACTACAGCAATATCAATCCTAATGATTTTCAAATAATTTTAGTAATGCCTGCATGCAAATGTTATTATTTTCATATGCTGTGAGTTTTCTTACTACTGCTACTCCGGGTACAAATAATTTTAACTCGCTTTGCTAAATGCATGGACCATCACATTTCTTGCACTAACAATATTTATATAATACAAAATTTAAGCGATTGAAAATACAGGTGAATTGCTTCAAGTAAAATTAGAGCTGACAGTAGATAAGAAATAATCAGAAGTTCCAACTGCAGTTTGTCTAGATGAGTACTGATTAGTTCAAGTGATGTTTATAACTATACGCTGATTTTTTTTCTTAACTTTCTAAATAATAACCAGAACAGAGTTTTTATCTAAAGAATTGGTAAATCATAACGTCTTGTGATCTTGAAATTTTTTTTTTAATCGGTACTTGAAAACAAAATTAATAAAAATAATAACGTCACGATATTCTTATTTTTAAATATAACGCTTATGTGAAAAGTGCTAAGACTTTATAATCCAACGAGCAACTATTTCCTAAACTGTGAAGTTGCAAAAAGTAGCACGTGTAGTTTTCTTTTATGTTGAAACGCAATATTTAAGAAGCATTCAACTCTAATCAAGTGGTACGGTTGAGCCACATATCAGTTTAAGGAGATTGTCTACCTTAAGCAAATAACAGTCAGTTTTAAACTAAAATTTGTGCAGAGCTCGGAAAATGTGTTAAACAAATTTATGTAAGGTTTCAACAACTCTGGGTGCTTATGAAGTAAGAAATTGATCAAACAAATTTTGTGAATTTAATATGCATTTTTATGAGAGATAGTCAAAAACGACTTTAATAAAAAATTTCAATGCATTTGACAGTCAGATTTGTACAAAACTATGGTCAACAGTAAATCAATATCTACCTGATAATCACGTAAAACAGTCACGTCAATCAGGTACATGTAAAAATAGTTATTAATAAATAATCTGGAGTGTGAATACAATCCAACATTAAATTACGGGACATGCGCACGTATTTCTAACCTAAAAAAGGCACAAAGTTGGACCTCTCTCTCGCACTCCTCCCTAAGGTAGTCAACCACCCTAAGAAAGTTTTATCCCTTGCTATATTTCATGCAACGCTCTCTGTAATTCAGTGTGTCGTCTGTCACTCACTTTCCTGTGAAATCTTTTAGTAGTTTTTTACCACGCTTGATAGCTGTTTTTTTTACTCACTAATACCCTAACATAGTTTTATAAAATCCAATTTCATCGTTCAATATTTTTTTATCATTGGTAAAATTTTGTCATTATGACATCACTTGAATATAACATCAAAAGAGAGCAGGACCATTATCTTAACACACGATATCTCTAGAAATCAAATAATTTATTGAATACCGATTTTCACAGTGAACTTTTCGCGTACCTTTGCCTTTTTGCTGATACATGTGTCTAATAAATATAATTGTAAAAAAAACAAATAATCATTTGTTTGATAAGTATCACATAAATGATACAACACCAAATTCCTAAGTCTTATTAAGCTCAGGATTTTCTCATTGCCCAAGTTAAGCTAACGTTTGATCAAACATGAACTTTTGGCAAAGTTCAGCAAAAATTTTTTGTGGGAGCTCAGAACAGACCGTGCCCGCGAAGGAAGCTTTAGATGTATACTAATATGTCTACCTATATTCACTATGTGCATGATATACAGCACTCTACGGTAAAGACTGTCAACCTGAGGTTCTATAAAGGTACTTAAAAGTTTCTACTTCAGGAAGTAATATTTACTTCTATGCTTGTGCAGATAAAAAAAATACGTCTTAAGTTACAAACTGTCGTGTCTCTCGGTAAAACGCCTGGTCCCCTGGATTGTTATGATCTTATGGACGTCACATAAGACATTAAAAATAAGATCAAGTATAACAGTATTAATAGCTTCATTCTCTAGTCTACAATGTTAGTGAACAAACTCCAAACTAAGTGACGGTTGAAATGTAATGGTTATTCTTCAATAGTGGTAAACATGACGTTTAACGTATACGAAAGGTATGTAGCCGTAGGCTGGTAAAGGAGCTGGCACTACCGGCAGTGAATATGCATATTTATGCTGTGGTCATATAAACTGAGTTAGGATGTATCATTACTCTGTGTGGACTATTTAAGGATGTTCCATACAGTTAGCGGGGAGAAATATTTGCAAAGCAAGGCTAAGAAAAATAAGCGTTGAGTAAAAAATTAATAATGCTGCTCAAGATACATCTTACTAATATATAAAGCAAAGTCGCTAAAACCGTTGTAATCGCTAACCGCGAAAACTACTGAACCGATTTTGTTGAAATTTTGTACACTGATTAATGACACTTCCAAGATGTTTTTAGTATAGTTTTAAACTTGAGAAATTAAATAACAATAGCAATAAATAATCTCAAAGTTTTGCAAAAACACGCCAGCTTTTCACTTTAGCTCAGTAGGATCCGCTAAGTGGCGTCGACATAAAATCGAGGCTACCTGCAATATAATTCAACAAGTATGGTTATAATAAGCCAGAGCGTTTCGGACAATGATGCAGTCGTCTTTCGGTAGTTCCTCGAGCTGCATAGAGAATGTAGATGATAGTCGTGCAGCTGGGTATCCCGGTTACGGACGACACTCTTCTCTTAGGGGGAAGGGACCTAGGTCAACATTCACCCTGAATCTCGACAAATTCCACCAATAAAAAATTATTCTAACCGATGACGTCCCTGGCGTAATACCGGGAGACATATCTAGTCAGAGCGCAATCTGCTTCAACGCTTCAGAGTTGTGTAGCAGTTCCACCATCCCGCCTAATGTAGTCAGATAATTTTTGGCTATAAATGTAAGCCAGGAAAGACAGCTCTGAGGGGCATGGGTAGCCACAACGGCTCCCCTTTTAGTGGTCGTGTCCCCAACGCGCATACCCACATGTTCATGTCTAACGATGAGCGGTTGGTTATCCGGGGACGACCCAAAGACGATATATTCTTTGGTCAGCGGCGTACCTCCCTCCATTACAGTCTCCGTACATAGAGACTTCCAAGGTAAGAGTCAAAGCTACCCGTAGCCAGCTCTTTATCATCAGGAATAACAATAAGGAATAGCTGGAAGTTTCACCACTGGCGCTTTTTAGGGCCATTATAAGAATTTATGTTTCCTACTTAACCATTAATCTCATCGGTTCTTTTTAGGGGCCACCTAAGTGTAAACTACCTTGCCAACAAATACATTTTTACTACCATTTCTGGAAGCGATTCGTCGACTAAAAGACTGTATTAACTAAAGACGGCCACTATTAAGCCAAGTCAGCCATTCACTGGCAGTCGTCACGAGCGGAGTCGTTCTTCGCAAGGCTGGGAAACCCGGTGACCGACGACCCTATATTACCCTCTCGACTTTAAGCATTCAAGCTGGAATCACCGATCCTCTCCAAGGTCTGCGCTAAGAAATCCTACAACAGCTATGAAGGAAAAAAAACTTGAGCCAACGGGACAGTCCCCACCGGGCAAGTATCATTAACTAATCTCTCCATCTAAGATCACCAAAACAACTGAATCTGCAAATAAAAAGCTGCTTTATACACCAACGTCTTCGACGTTACACCAGGAGACGTTGGGGAAGATCCTTACAACTAGCTCCAAAGCTTCAGACTTTGTAATTTTCCTCCCTATCAGTCTGGTGCTTCAACAGCAGGCCAGAGAAGATCACCCTGAGGTATTCAGGCAGTCACAATTGCTGTAAACTTTAGTCAAGAAATAGCTTACTTAACAAGCTCACCAGTCTTATTTAGGGCCATCGGACGTTGAACTACCTTGCCAACAAATATATTAGAACTTAACAAAGTTGACAGAAAACAGCCTTTAGGGGGCCCGAAGACGTTATATCACAATAAATCATTTCAGTAAAAGGTACGATATGCTTTAAAATACACACAAAAACCACTTAAATTGCAGATTACAAAATTCTTTTAACATAGTCCAAAAATGTTATTAGGAATCTTTAATATTTATACCATTACAGAAAACGTTTTTACATATTACGTATAACTGGTCACATTCACAGAAAGCCGATCAAAAATACGGAAACCTTAGTATACAATGTAGCTTAAAGTTTTGATGGACAGCTATAGAACTGTGAATAAGGATAATTTGCTTTTCTAAACATTGTTATCTAAAATACAATATATATTAAGCTGAGTTGTAAGAAATATAGCCAAAAATAAGGCTAAGGTTTCTTAAATTTTGAAATATTTGGGATCCGAAGAACGCCATGATCGTGATCTGGACAAGGCTGCTCATGATCCATGTTGTGTTTACATTACTATATTTGTAGATTACAGCTTAAAACCTCTTATTACGTAATAATTTATACTTCTCTAAAATTGTCTTTCTTAATTTTTTTTATCGTTGATGCGTAGATGATAATCATATTTGAAAAGTAAAAATGAAGATTCCTAGGAAAAGTCAAATTTACTGCTGCGTAAAAAAATGTGGGACTTGACCTAAAACCCACCAAAATCTAAGTTTGCATTACTTTCCAACTTCAGTGAAAACCATCTAGAGAAAAAATATTTTTGATCAAATAGAATGTATGAACCCACGAAAAGAATGTATTAAAAGATTTAAAATAGACACAGAAGTAACTGCAAGTATGGTTACTTTTTATAATTATTGCACAAAAGATAGTTGTTTTAAAACAAGTTCGTTTAGAAAAAACTGGAAATTTTAAATATTTTGTTTTTAAAATAATAATTTTTATTTTATAGGTAAACTGAACAGACTAAAAAAAATGTGCTCTTTGCCTAATATGAGCAGACAAAAAATCTAAAGAAATGTACAGCAGGCAAGAAAGATTAAAAAAAAGAAATAAAACAAAAAATACCAACAGTGTACGTATAGAAGAAATGATTGTAGACAATGAGGGCTGTAATTTTGATGAAAATATGAATACTTACACTCCCCCCAACCTTGAAGAAAATGAAATTATGGAGATAGAAAAAAAGTGATGAAGATTTTAAAAGAGAGATAGCTGTCCAGGTGTCAGAGTCTTTAATCCAGTCATTAAGTATTGGAACACAAATAACCAATCTTTTCTCATTTACTCATACAGTTTAAAGTGATTAGGTATTGAGCACTCTGACTAGTAATCAAAGTTTTGATAAGTTAAATCTTATTACTGAACTTCTTGAAGTCCAACGTCCCAAATGTACAAAGACACAAAGTTATCATGACTATGATGAAGTTGCAGCAAAATGTCAGTTATTCTTTTCTGAGTATTATTTTTAATTGTTGCTTAGATAGAAATTGTTCTAAGATTGTCAATAATAGCGTACATTTAATGAGCCAATGTTTGAAATTCGCTTTTGAATGGTCAACCAAAGATAACATTTTAAAGAATATCCCTTAGTGTTTTAATGATTTTAGGAATGTCCAAGAAATCGTAGACTGTACTGAAAGCGCCATTCAATTTCCTAAAAATTTACATTGTCAAGTAACCACTTACTTCCACTAAAAAAGAAAGCAAACTCTGGAAGTTATGACTGCTGGGTCACCTGGAGGGATTATAACTTTCAAAAGTAAATTTTATGGTGGTTAAGCATCTGACACAGTAATGATAAAACGAAGCAGAATTCTTGATTTATTGGAACCAGGGGACACTTCAATGACTGTCAAAAGGTTCATGGTTGAAGAGGTTTACAAAAAAAGGAATATAATTTTTGTAAGACCATCTGTTTTAACAGACAAAGTCCAATTCACCAAGGTAGAAGCTCCTTTAAACTCTAAAATAGCTAGTGCAAATTTCACGTGGAAACAGTGAATCAAAGACTGAAAGGTTTCATAATTTTTTACAAAATGATATTTTATTTAACACAAAAATGTGAAGAAATACTTATGATACTCTGTGGTCTAGTAAATTTAAGTGCCCCAAATTTTTCTCATGGAAAATATATAAGCTGTTAAAAATAATCACACCTGATTCTGTTTACATGTATAATAAACATATTATTTCAGTGGCTGTTTCGAAAAATAGGTAAGATAAGTATTGCATGCTTTCTAAGTCTAATTCTTTCTTAATTCATCAATTTGTTCGTCACACACAATATGTATCATATAATTGAAACACATTTTTTGTAAGCAGATAAAAAAATTACATATTAATGAACGATCAAATGTTGATGAAATAGTAATGATGAATAAGCCATTGTCAAAAGGAGAGTATAAAATTAGGTCAGTCACTTTGAGATAGAACCTGTCACTCTAAAACCATCGTTATTTTTTCCACTCATACAGTGATAACTTAGTTCTCACACATACTTTCTCAGGATCTCTAGTCAGTCGTATTAAAAAGTTCTTACAATATGCATCCAAGGATAGGATTTCTATTTTTGAGAAAGCTTGGAGAAACAAGGAAGTTGTGTTGTTAATTATTAGCTGAATTAAAACACGTTCGGAATCTTGTAAGGTGATCAGGAGTAGAATAGAAATAACAGAATGCCTACCCAACATGCATAAAATTATATTAATGATGTTATACAAAAAAATTTTAAAAACGATTTTACATGAAGGTAAAAATGAGGAATTTACAGTAAAAGTTTTAATTTAATGAACATTTAGTGTACTGTAAAAGTAAAAATCAGAAAAAAGCCATCATAAAGTTACAATTATTCTTTGAGTTCATAAAATCAAAATTTTTGTTGTTGATACTAATTTATGATTTTTTTAAAAATAGAAAAAGAGTACGTTAAAATTCCTCCAAATAGAGTCAAAATACAACTTACAAACGTTTACCTGTAGCCACCTTAGAGTGATCATTTATTTTATATTTTATTTGAGCAGCAGGTTCATTGTCCATAACTATATTTTTATTACTATTACAAAGAATTTCAAAATACTTATGATTTTCAACAGGTGCTGATACATATTCTTATAGTGCTTATATACGAGGGTTTTTCCAAGTGCAAGCCAAATCAGTAAAAGATAAATTATCTATTTGATCCGTAACAAGCCTAAAATTATAATACAAGGTGTTACTTTGAACATTTTTACATAAACTACACACTAAAAAAGATTTTCCACCGTATGTAATACAACAGTAAGCCTAACATATGTTTGCATTTTTCGCTCAATCCAGCCTTGCATGAACACTCCATATTTATAATTTTCCCAGCACTGAATACTTTTTCTTACATTGTATGAGGGTTGCTATGTTATCCAGATATTTGTATACAGCAATTAGCAATCTCCAGATAATCTGCTGTTATTTGCATTTTGCCACATTTTAATAAGTGACCATCAGTAAATAATCTTTCACCTTCTCGAAAGTTCCTCTAAGATGGTCAACTTTCAGCAAATGTACAAATCTCTCAAGTACTTAACATTTTTTTCATCAAAACATAACCTGCAATTTTTTATATTGAAAAACAAAAGTTTCGTAAGTGTATATGCCAGTGGATTACGCTATTCAAAAACTATTGGCATTAGGAAATCATAAAAAAAGATATGACTAACAGTTTTCTCGATAAAATTGTAATGAAATACTTTTAGTCCGATTGAAATCAACAATCAACTAGTATTATATTACAGTGTCAAATTACATACTTGCCTAATTTTCACGATCTTTTTTTATTTTTTCTTATATTTTGATCAACATAATAATAAAAACGTATTACTTTTTTGGAAGGAACGGTCAAAAAGTTGAAATGTACAGAGAAAACAATGTAAACACAACAACGCAGAGCCCGAGCAGCTTTCTCCCGGTTTACGGAAACGCTCACCAGATCACGGTCGTGGCGTTTTTCAAATCCCATTTGTCTTTGTATGACTAATCATTCGTACAAATTCTTTTAAGTAATCATTTAAAAGATTATAAGTTCTTGTGAATTCCACATTATGAAATAAAAAAAAAATTTGTTTTTACTGTTTTTCATGATCGGTTTTCCAACCAAATCCTCCTTGCTCTCCTGATAAAGTGGTATTCATCTTATCCCCCCCACCCACATACCCACAGTACTCCCCTTAAATCCCTCTACGCAACCTAAAAATGTACAAATCTTATAAGAATTGACGAACATATGACATAGTAAATAAGGTTTATAAAAACAGTCGTACAGAAGATGGTCTCAAACGTCAGCCACTAAGATTCTGCATGTGACATAAGTACGTTCAACGAATTGTGTACGACGAGATAAAGCATATCGTGATATGAATTGTCTACGTATTGTACCAGTACTATGATTTTTTTTAATTAACTGTCATAAAATTGACTTAATAATTTTTGAAACAAAGTTCTTTTTCTCGCGTTATGAATTTTGGGCGCATGGGGGCTAGATCGAAAGAAGTGTAACAATAATTTTTTTATGACCCCGCTGTAGTAATACAGCCTTGTATAAAGCTATATACATTCCCGCAGGCAACTCTCTCTCTTTCTCTCTCTCTCTCTCTCTCTTCATACACGCGCACTGAAGGACCTGACGGCTCTCTGTTATTTGGCCTTCGGTTGTACTCAGCCAGTAAGTAGCTCCTCCTCCCCACACTGCACAATGTCAGCACTATCTACACATGCACAGCGGCTGCTGTAAGATACGTATAGCTTAAATCGACATATAATGTGTTAGTCTCTTCCTAACTGCCACACCCCACGCTATCGCACCGATTTCACTAGCTGTAAAAGTGGCTGTTAAGTTTATTGCCCGAAAACAATAAATATGATTCAATCTCATGTTTTTCAGTAAAGAAAAAATTGGTCATTTCCCAACAAAACTTCCCCACTAATACAGAAAAAATATTTGTGTCTAAATCAGAAATTAACTTCATTTAGTTATTTAAAAATGTATGATTAATTGCAAGTTTATTATTAAGATTTTCGCTTTTATCTCTGTTCTTCTTTCTATTGCTCGTAGAGTGATTTTACAAACGACCAATCCTTTCGTCATCAAGTTTTACACTTAACAAACATCTTTGTAAACGCGTTAATTATTTATTATAACACACTAATTGTAACAAAGGACAAAAAATTTTTTTAACCCTAATACTGTTGATCGGTGTAGAAAAAAAGAGCTACCATGTCAAGTTGACGGTAACCGTGAGAAAACACAGATAAAACGTTGCATAATAATAAGAAGCTAATTTTAAAGTAACAGAATAATTATTAGTTTTTGGTAATTAATTTTCTTAAGTGATACTTTAAAGTGTTGTTGCAAACTTTATTGTTGACTTACAAAAGTAGCTGTCCTGTTGTGTTGACATAGTCACAATTCATGTTTTTATTTTATTCTGATTTCGTAGGAGATGTGCGAACATCAAAAAAATTTATTACTGTACTCAAACCTCATACATACTTAAATAACCGATCTACTTAGTCGATTCACTCTTAATAATATGTTGTTTTTCTTAGTGTTCCCGTAAGCTATCGTTATTTACCATAATCATAACAAATATATTTGATCATTAATTTTTTTATTTTATTAACTCAATATTTTATCCTATACATTATGACGATACGTAGTCATCATCTAAAAAAAAGTGAATGGTACTCTTTCCATGCAGGGGTCTATACACCCTTCACGACTGGTTTTTTTTTTAAATTTCATTTTTTATGTGAATGTATTTTGTTAAAACTAGTAATACAAGAAACAATAAAAGTATATAGTATTGACAGATAAAACACGATTAAAGCATTTATTGTAGATCATATGATTGATAATCAATTGAGAAAATATTGTTTCGTATACAATGAGTTGTAACTGAATACAATGCATGAAAATTAAAAAAAAAAATCATTGATTCAAATTCATAACTTTTGATTAAAAAAAAATCATAGGATTGGTGCGATATGCAGACGTGCTTGAGTCATATGCAGAATCTCAGTGGCCGAGGTTTTTAGGACGTTTAGGAGAAAAGTTAAAAATGTAGAATCGTGACAAAAAAATATTTGCTGTATTTGATTACATCAGGACTGCACATGAATTTCTTTAGATTCTTCACCAGTGGAGATTTTTGAGAAAATAATTATTAAATATTGACAGTGTAACATGGTCTTTTCTGCTAATTTAAATAGCTAGCTGTTGAATGAATCATGTCATAAAGCTATACAACTAAAGTACCCTTATTCATAGTGTGAGAGACCTTAATTATTTATAAACTGTCCTTAACTTGTAAAAACGCTTGAAACTACAACTGAGTGAGCATAGTTGTTATGCAAACACAGCAATCTTTATGTTTTTGAACTATGATGTTTTTTTTACATCAATCTACCTACATGTTCTAAAACTTCTTTCAATAGTCACGTTGCGTATATTTATTGACAAAATCACTTATGAAGTCTATATATATATATAGTTAAACATTCTGCAGATCTTAAGCTTTGCACTGACATTTCTAAGACCAAACAGAACAAGAGCTGCCAGATTAGGTATTTTTTTGCGAATTGGGCGATTTCGAAAAGAAAATTGTGGGGAAGATTTTCTTCTGTGGAGTAACGAAGTTTTTTAGCCGGAGTAAAGAAGTGACGACTTATCACCTGAGTTAGTACCATTGCAATATACTTGTATGCTTGTTACATACATAGAGATATAAGAATTGAGTGCAGAAGTGCTATACTAGCATGTAAGTGAGCGTGATGGATGCAAAGAGAGAGATAGATGCCAACTATTCATCTTTCTCACTCTTGTATAGTGTCGTGATTGACCCTGCTGAAGATGGTAGAGTAGGAGTTTCCTTACTCTCCCGCCCATTTTCTTACATTTGTTATCAGTATTAAATTTAAAAAATGCTAACATGATTTTCAAATATTTTGCAAACCAAATAATTATTCAGAATTGCATAAACAATTATCATAATAAAGAAATAATAGCATAAAATTTTTTATTAAGTCTTACAGTGGTCTAAGTTTTCAACTGTTGTATAATTAAAGTGTATGATAAGTGAGAATAAAAATTGTATATAATCTAACGTACAAATAACATATAGGTAAAGAAAAATGCTAAATCATTTAAAATTTAGATTTAGAATCACATATAATATTATTGGCCACTAAATATGGTTATCTTATTATTGCGCATTTTTATTCGTTGTTGCTGATTATTTAACATTTTTTTTCATGCTGTAAGCGAATATCTATATATTTGTTGATTATCAGTATAATTAGCTACGATTAGTGATCCAACAGCAACTGTTGTTGTGCAAAATATGTATCATCACAAATACTTTTAAGTTTTTTTTTTAGTGTGTCACAGATTATTTTTGGATGAATATTTTTCGAGAAAATATTATTTAGTCTGTTTTATAATTTTCTTAACACTTTTGCAAACAACTTGTTCATCAGTAGATGCATAGTTTAGCCCTTCCCAGTTCCGTAAATTTATAACTCAGTCTGTTTTGTGACAGGGGTGTTGTCTCAAGGACATGGACAATGTTGGCATTGTATTTTGTTTTTTTAATGAACAATCGTCCACCAACGGATCTTTTTCTTCCGTAGCGTATTTATCTGTGCTACAACGTACAACTGCAGCATAATTTTGTCCCTATGATATGTTGTTGTCCACATAAAGATTGTTTTTAACAAAACGGTCAGGCAAATAAAACTTTGGTGAAAAAATTTGTGATTCTGACGATTTACATAGCGTTTTATTTTCTTCAGTCGTGATTAAAATTATACTCATACCTTCATCTTGTGGTTGGCAATTTGCAGAGTTAAACAAAACACACGTTATTTTATGCGAAACAAGCTTTTTGTAAGCTATTAAAAGTGCAGTAAAAAAAAATGGGTAAGCTGTCTTTTCATTTATGCTATGAACAGCACCTTCAGTGATAAGTGATCTTGTCACTTAAGTTGGGTGAACTGATCACGTAAAGCAAGCGAGCAGCAGCACACTTAAAGTCTATACTAAATCAAACTCTTGGGATCTTGGTGCAACTGCTCTATTTCTTTGGGCAAACAGTTTACCCAACTTGGAAGTGCAAGAGCAACAAATACTGATGGTATTGTTTACAGAACAGTCAATAACACAGAATGCCCACCTTTTTTCAGTGTAGGAGATGAAAAAATGCCTTAATTACAAGCAAATCGCGTGCGTACGCATTTTCCTGCTTTAACCATATATATACTAGTAGGGCTACGCCTCCCTGCGTGCTCCATGCGCTAACCCCACATTTCCAGTTAAAAATTTAATTTAATTTGTAAAATTAAAAAGTTTCTTATTTAATGTTTTCGTACGATCTTTTATCGAAAAGTAATCACATCAAAAATATTGATGCATTAAATATCAAGATAAAATATTAAAACATAATACTTATTATGATTTTAGTAATACTTTTAATAAATTAATTATTTATTGACAAAGTCCTTATTTATGAATAAACATATTGTTATTTAGACGAAGACTGATAAAACAAAAGAAACATAAATTAAAGTTATTGTACAGTGGAGGTGAGGTGTAGACAACTATAAAAATAGCAGGTACTTAAAAAAAATTATGATTTTCTAACAAAGGGGGGTGGGGAATTAGCCTCTTTTTTCCCTATCGTAAAGTAATATTACAAAAAATTATAAGGTGATTAAGGGGTGTGGAATGGCTGTGAAGATAAGTATTCCATAATGACCCTATGATAAAAAATCTTTGCAATACATACTTAGTTTTAGTGGAAAAATATAGGAAGGGGCTGTAGAGTGGGCAAATTATCCCATATTTACCCATCCCTTAAAACATTTTCATTAAAACAAGATGGTTTTAATATTTCCTCAAAATAGTCATGTTTCTGTGGAGAGTTGTAGACGTTCACTTAATTCATGTGGGAAGCGCCCTGGAGGAATAGTGAGGACGTAGAGGGTTCACAGAAATGCAGTCCAGACAAATTTACAGAGAAATAAGAAGAATTTTCCGTTGGATCGTGGTAGGGGTTTTGGAAGGGCTGCATAGTGACTATGATGTGTGAGGAGATGTGTGAACAGCCTTACTTAAATAACTATACGATAGAGGAAGATAAATCTTACTATAATATATAGCGATTTTTGAGAGTTATATCAACCAACCCTCTCCACCTTGGCCACCCCTCAGCCCCCCTCTTAATACGGTAGAATTAAAACAGTTTTGACGTAATTTTTATTGAGTCAAAATTTTGGTTAGACCTTAATCTCTCTTCTACCAAGCCTCTTCAGTGCCCCACTCGATTTGAATAAGCCCCCCTCAGCTCCTCCTTAACTTCCTCTTAGCCATCCTTTAAATAAGGTAAAATTCTATCAGTTTTACCTTATTTTAATTAGGTTAAATTTTTGTTCCACCGCCCCACCCCTCTCTTAGCTTTATTACCCAATAACAGTATAACCCATCACAATTTTGCTTAGTCCCCTCTCCTCCCTTCCGATTTTATAACCCATTCACAGTATATTTGAATACAGTTGTAGAGATGTCCCTCCTGCCACCCTTCAGCTGCATCTCTGTGATAAAATTATATCGATTTCCATGTCATTTTTAGTTACATCACTTTTTACACCTTCTCCTAATGCACTTTGTACAGTTTAAAGAAAGCTCCTAAGTCCCCTTACAATTTCTAATCACATTATCTTAGGAATGCTTCAATATTTATTCTAGCCCTCTTCAGCTACTTTCCACCTCTCTCTTAAAAGTTTTCTTATCAATATATAATTGTTAGCACATTCTTATACTACCTTTGAGGCAGTGCTAAGGCCCACTGATTTTTTTTTTTATTCTTAAAAAGTTAATTAACTGCATTATTAAATATGTAATGACTGTTGCCTATATTTAATAATTAATTTTGTAAGTTTTTAGTTATTTTAAATAATCTTGGAAAATATTGTATTCTTTGTATCTTTAGAAGTGGTTATTTTATTATCAGAATGTTGTATAATGAGTAAATGTGCATGCGGTACTCCAACTTTGTTGTGTAAACATAAGCTAATATATTACCAAAAATGTTGTTACGCGTTGTATCGTCTAAAATTCATTGTAATTTTGTGTGTAATAGCCGAACTCCCCATCAGAAAGCTTAAGAGGGCTTCATGTTGGGCCTACATTGGTTACCCAGTTACCTATGTAGGTCCAACTCGGGCAAGTACATAGAGGTAGATGGCGCAGTGTAATGGGGGATTATGTGGGGCCAGTATTGGCATCCCAATTAACCTAGACAGGACAGGGTTAGAAAAATAAAGAGGGATTTGAAAATAACATTTAATAATTAATGTACGCGTTTAAATCTAATTCGTAATGACATACATGAGCATCATTTATTTGCAAATCACCCTCATTATTAAATACTCCCACTTCATTGATTATTCCACGCTTTAAAATTCTATATACTCACAAACTCTTTTTAAATTAAACAACAATAAACGCTATTCTTTTTCACCCATGGTAAATTATTAACATAGTCAAACTTGAGTAAATCTTCGTATTTAATACTTAATATCAGTCGGCTAGGTCGTGGATTGGCACGCGGGAGACCGTGGTTCAATTCTCGGCCAGTACGACTTTCGGGCAAGTACCTCTGTGAATTTTCACATGTGCTTTTTTACCATGCAATACTCCTCGAGGAGGGTATTAGGTGACCTTCTCGCAGCAAAATTGCCTAATTTCCCCCGACCCCCTTTCCCATCCCTCTTCCTTTCTTTCTCCCAAGTGCTAAGTGCCCATAGTAGTGCCCTTATTAAAGGAGCAGGACGTAGAGCACTATAATATAAAAAAAAATATATATATATACATATACATATACCTCTCTGCTCTCGAATCTATCAATGTGTACAAGGAAAAGCTAGACGGAAACGTTCTTGTTACCGCCCAGTTAGCGCACACACAGACCCCCATTACAATCCTAGCTTGGTACCACCTAGGCAACTCACATAGGCCCCAGCTAACTAGCTTGGGAGCCCTGCTAACTTTCCGATTGGGCTGATAAATTTGGTATATAGTTTGGCACTGTTTTTTTTTTTTTTTTTGAAAAGTTAGCCAAAAGCATTTTTAATTCTCTTTATTCACGATTGCACATTACTGTTATAAATATATCATGTCCACCGCATTTTCTCATTATAGCCATAGCATCTTAATAATCTTGTTGCATATAACGTGGTCCTTCAACATACGTCGATGGCAATATATATGCGTCTCCAATGTTCCAATTTTTTTTTTATTTTCCAAATTTTCTAACGCATTCAACGCGTTTTTTTTACTGCATCTAATAAACAGTTATAACATTCAATTCCTAGTTTTTTAAATATTTCTTAAAAAGTTGAGTATATTATCTTTAATCATAAGATATATACATACAAAAAAGACTTTAATTAATCTTCTGACACATATTAGAGGACCTAAATTTTTTATACATCGTCCGTATGATAACGTCCAGATAAATATTATTGTAACAAAGTAAGATTATTATTAGTATGATTATAACCATTATTAATATTATTATTATTATTATTCTTATTATTACTATTAAAATAATGTTTGGAGTAATAAGTACTCCATCCTAAATCACCTGATGAAAATCAATCGTTGAAAATACCATTGGATCAACAAAATAGTAAAGTTTATTAAGATTATTTCTTTTTGATATTTTGTTGTTAAATATTTAGGATGGACACAAAGATTAAAATTCTCTGATAATCCTGAGTCTAAAACAATGATTGCTCCATATTCGTCAATTAATAATTTATTGTAGGTATGGTTTTTTTACTTGTTGCTAAAAAAACTATTTTATAATTGGGAATTTTCTTTTAAATAAGCAATTTAGTTTAAATATTGATAGTTTTTAGCTGTAAGGTTTTTTTTATTATTAAAGATATGATTTTGAAGTAATTTTTAATTAGGTTATTGTTTTTACTTGAATTCAATCCTTGTTCCAATGCTTCTTGATCCATATATGTATATAATTAACTATGTTCAGTTATTTTGCTCTCATCTTATTTAAGAGTATTAGATGCAAATAGATAAATTTGTCCTTAAATTCTTATGTTATAAGTAGATTTACTTTTTTGGTCTATCTTATTACTTATAAAATATGCAAAACAAAAAATGTTATTGTAATATTGGATTAGTGCTCTAAAAGTTTAATCATAAAAAAGAAGGTTTCTTTAGTTTTTTGTCATATTTACTTGAACTTCACCAAATTTGGCTATTGTGACAACAACAGTATTTCTAACGTTTTTCTTTCCAGAACATTGCTAAACAATACTTACATTTTTAACTAATTTTACCATAGCAAAAAGGTTCAATTAAGGATTCATTATTATTTGTTGAACTGATACGATTACAATTTATATTATAATAGTTTTTCAAATATTTTTCTGACTTTTTTTTTAAATCAAATGTAATCAAATTGATAAGTCATTAATATAACTATACTAGAATCAATGTCATCAGAAAATAAAATACTCAATTTTAATTGACTAGAATAACTACAAAAAATATAACGTTACTTAAATCTTTTAATGTAATTTTAATATATACTTGAAACATTTTTACAAAACATTAAATTTTAATTGCAGTGGCACAAATTCTACTTTGTGACAAGGTCAAAATGATTATTCCTGAATATTACATTTTCAAAGTACTCATTTCCAAGAGTGTAGTGATTATGATATTGCCACTCATTGACAATGTGTTTTAGTATCATGAATCTTACTCTTGAATGTATTTATATTTTTTTTTATTATTCAAAAATACTTTTACGTTAACTTCGTAAATTTCAACAAAACTTTTAACTTCGATATTTTGTATTTTTTAAATTTCAATAGGCAAAGTGAAAAATTGAAGCATTCAACTAATACTCAAAAATTGAGGGGTTAGCACACAGAATGCGCAGGAGTCGAAGCCCCACTAGTAGATATATATAAATGTAAGAGTGTTCATTTTTCATCAATAATAAACAAAATTGTATTTGTGAAAGAATAAATTAAATTTTTCTATTTACTATTTACAAGGGCTATTTACAATCATTACAAACTGGCCTGTAAAATGAAAAAATGATAATGAAAAGTCATTATTATTACGTCTTACTATCAGCAATTATAAATCCATCTTTTTTTTATTGTTAATATAAACTTTAAAAAATTATGTATACCAAGGCTGAAGTTTTTCTAACGTGCTTTCCAATCTGATAACTCTTTTAAAATTTGCTAAGCATACTATCTATTTTATCTCATGAGAGTTAGAGTGGGTATAAGAGAGTGTGGCTACAAATGCTCTTTTCGGGACTACATGGGTGGTAAAAGTGGTAAAGAGTTTGGCTTGTTAACTATTTTTCTAGTTAGTCCCACAAATAACGGAGCCAATCAATGACTTGTGGATACTTCAGCCACACTCTCTTATACCCACTCTACTGAGAGTTAACTGAAGAAGACATCCGTAGTGAGTTAAGCACGGTAGATTTAAATGAAAAAAGTGTACTTTTTTTACATATACATACACACTCACATATTATATGCTTTTATACATTACATTGTCTTTATTTTTTCATTAAAATAAATAATGAAAAGCCATAAATATCTACAAAAATAAGTTTTATTTGTTTGTTGGAAATGTTTCGAGGCAAATAAACCAGTTTTTTCACTTTTAGTACGGATTATTATTTACTAAATATTATAAGGATCAGCTATGAATTTCTGCGTAATCTTCCATGCTAAACTTTTCTGGTACTTATAGTTATAATTTAACTTAGCACTTATTTTTGAGGACAGTTATACATTTAAACAGTAAAGTACTTTACAGTACTGATTTTAATTTCTTACGTATCATTTTGATACTTGTAATGTGATGTACACATACCTAGAAATAATCTAGAGAAGTTTCATTATTTCTCTTAGTTTTACTTTAGTCTAGTGTACAATTTAGAGAAAATGTCTGGTGAGCCTTACATAAAATTATGTAAACAATTCTTTTTTCTTTTATATAAATACTGTTCATTCAAATTAACGTTGTTCTTCATTAAAAAAAATAACCACTTTTTTATAATAAGCTTTTGCGTTTAAATAATTGTAAAGCATCATGGTGAACCAAGTTTAAATTTACTCAATCAAATAAATTTCAATAAATTCAACATCTTAATAATAATTTGATACTGTTTTCTACTCAAGTAACTGTATGTTATTAGGTAACAGCTAATTGTAGGATGCGAAAAAGAAATCTTTAAATCATTTTTTACGATTTGATATTTTGAAAACTTCTTGAACATATTTTAATACCGTATAATCTTAAAAATTTCAGTTAAAAAGTTTAAATAATAATCAAGAAAATGTGCTTCTTCCCTAACAGGTATGTTTTATAACTGAATAGAACATAATGCAAAATTCGTTTGCTTTATTTTCAAACTTAAGTTTGTATACTAATGAACCATGATTATGAAAAATTAGTCCACCTTAATAATTTGTCATCAGCAAAACCTGATAAATACTAAAGGAAACTCCCTATGTCTTTTAAAATTGATTTTTTTGATGTTATAATAACTTGTTTAAAATGTTGAATGTTGTAGGAAAATTTTAAAAAGTAAAGATTGAGCCAACATTTTTAATATGTTACATGGGCCTATTTATTAATACATATTATAATTTCTTTTCTTAAGATGTGCAGAAAATTTTTTCACACTGACGGGACTTCAACTGTTTTCAGCGCGTGAAACTTGTAATTTGTGCAATCAGATATTTTCTAAATCTTTCAATTTTCACCTGTCTCGTTCAGTTGCAAATGTCCCAAAACGCAAATTTCTGACGATCGATAATGTAATGTTTTTTCTTAGAGACTCTTTTTCGCACTGATGTGACTTAAACTTCTTATAGCACATGGAATGAGTAATTTTTTTTTATCAAAAATTGTCAAAACGTTGAAATATTTACCTGTCTCATTCTGCTGTCATCGTCCCAAAACTCATATTTTTGACCATCGTTTATGTAATGTTCTTTCTTAGAGACTTTTTTTTTGCACTGATGGGACTTAAACTTTTTCCAAAGCATGAAATTTTTTGTTTTTTTTATCGAAAATTTTTAAAACATTGAAGTATTTACCTCCCTGATTCTACTGTCGACGTCCTAAAACGCATGTTTTTGATGATTGGAAATATAATTTTTTTTCTTGGGACTTGCATTTTTCCACGCAGTCAAAAAATGGGCTGACGATTTTGCACTAGAAATCAGCTGATAAATCAGCTGACAATCAGCTGACTTTTTTGAGCAGTGAATCACATAATTTTCTTTTCCATAGTTCTTCTAAAAATAACCTATCAACTAACATCGAAAAAATTCATATGAGTTCTACGTATTTTAGACTATCAGAAAAAGTGAATATCATTGTGATATCTGCATTTTATTACTACTCCCGAACCTTCTTAAAGAAGAAATCGGTGAGAATTATGTAATAAAATAGTTTAAGAAGTTATCACAGTTTAAAAATTCTAAAACTGTATTTGGAAAAACGTATTTAGCTATAAATAACGATTAGCTATTTAAAAAAATTAATTCAGCATGGATTTAAATATGTTAAACTTTTTCATATGAGCAGATTTTAGTATAAGTTTAGTAAAACTTTTACAGTCCACCATAACCAGCTTATGCAGATTTTATTGACATCCAGTATTTCGTAATATAAAGTGAATTGGATTTAGTTAACTAAGTTTTTTGAAATATAGAAAAAAAGTATTTCCCTAAAAAGTTATGAAATCCCCGTGAACATTATCGTTTTTATTATTATATTAACTCTTACAGAATCTTTAAAACAAATTTTTAAGACAAGAACAGCAGTATAATATTTTTATAACTAATAAAAATAGCATGCTGGTATAACCAACAAAGTGTTTCTAATATACTGTACGCTTACCGTTGATGTCTCAATCACCGTGTTCTTATTGCCGTGAGTAAAAAAAGTTCATACAACAAGTACTTGCAGAGAGTACTAGAAAGATGCCCCCAATATTTTCTGCCTTACTTCTTTACTATTAAAAAAAAATATTAAGTAGCACAGAATCGCTACAAGATGAGTTTGAGAAAAAAGACAAAGTCTCGGTGACTGTGCTACTACTGTCTTCAAATTTGCATACTTATATTTAAAAATAGCGAAAAACAAATACTTCTACCTGTATGCTTAATATATTTAAGTACAATTCAGGCTATTAATTCTATTTTACAGCTTCACCGACAAATATATGGGCCAGAGAGTTGTTAATACAGTAAAAACGAGACCTGTATATCTCGGAATGCTTTAAGGACGTTCGGTAGTGTTAGCGGGGGGAAACATTTGCGCGGTGAGGGGAAACCAGCGATGAATGAAGATTTGGCAACGTCGTACGGGTCTTAAATGTGTGAGTGTTCATGTACACGCATCAGGTGTCTCTGCACACTCTACACTGTCTGCTCGTCTGCTGCGTGCTGCGTCGGTTACGACAGCGTTCGTGTATCAATGTTTTTGTGATAAAGCTGTAAGTAATTAACCGCTACATATCTTTCATGGGATGATATTTCAACGAACGTGTTTTCCGTAAAAGATGTTCTTGCGAAAATTCAAAGAATTTCTGATGAAAAAATGTATTCGCCAACTTTTTTCCCCATGTCGTCTATCATTCCCAAAACAGTGATTAAAAATCTAAGTCAAAATAAAGTAGATTTTAATATTATTGTTAATAAATTTATGGAAGGTAATGATGGTTTAAGATCGTTTCTAATAAATGGGCAAAGCCCTTTAATCAAAAGAGCTACCAGTGTAAATAAAATACTTGAATTTTTAAATGACTTGACAAGTCTCATACAGCATGGGATGTCAGATAAGTAGGATGATTTCTAAGATGAGTGATTCAAACTATGAGCATGTGATTTTGTAATGTGCAAAAAAATTGTATCTTAAGAAGAAATAATAAATTTGAAATTAAAAAAAAATAATAAATAGCGTGTTATTAACATTTATTGTTTTTTATGGGAAGGGGTGGGCGTTCTGTACATACACTCACGCACACACGTAAGCTTGTATTTTATGCGTGAATGCATAAATATCTACAATAATATTGAGATATTAACTGATCAACATCCTGGAACATTTTGAATTTCCCGCCAGTTGCGACGTTGCCGTTGCGTTTCGGTCGAGCTTTTATTTAATTTTTTATTTATAAACGAATCAGACGATCGTCGCAAAACTTGGTATACATCAAATTAATAACATTATCTGTAACATATAAAAAAATTGGCCAAATTCACTGGCCCAATTTGCTTAAAACTGTGATTTAGTCAGTTCTCCCATAAGCGACAGTGTTAAAATGACTTAACTTTGAAATTCAATATCTCGAAAACGAAACAGAGGAACCTCTTTAAATTTTGACTGGTTTATTGTAACAACAATAAAAACGTCTGGTCAAAATTTCAGAAAAATTCGTTGGAAAATTCAATCACTACCGAACGTCCTTAATTGACTTTCTAAATTTTTTCTGCTTTACTTTCATCCACTTCAGATACACTCTCCTTTATACCCGCACCATGAATACGTACCCACAGCCATTTAATAAAGATAGATAATACAGGGTGGTGATTGTTAGCATGCATGAAAACTTAAGTATCTCGAATACATTGATATCCTTACCTAGAATTCCTTACACCTTAGACATAAACACTTCCGTTTAGTAGCAAAGTTAAGATTTTAATAAATTCATGATTTACTAGCAACAATTTAGATAATTATTTAAAAAGGTTATTTGTTAACTACTTGTACCGATTCTGCGGTGACGGTCGTTAATAAACATAAATTAACCATGGAAAACATTGATTTTTTTTGATAAATATAAATCATGAATAACAAGTAACAGGTAGTCCAAGGAAAATCAAGATTATGTGCATTCACATTTATATAATTTCAATTATCTAGCTCACTAATCTATTTCATAAAAAGAAGGAGCATTGCTGCTTAATTTTATCCTGTCTAATTGTCAATAAAGCCCTAATTAAGTGACATAGTTAAAGGCTTAAGAGGAAAGAAGAAATGACAAACGATTAAAACATAACTTTATTTTCAATTTTTTTGACCGTACATATAAGGAAATCCCCGAAAAATATTACGTTGTTGCCCCCCATTTTAATAAAAATAATTTTTTTAAAGGTATATTCTTAAAACCTGGCATATTTTGCTTGTAATTTTATGTACTACGCGGAAAAAACTTAAAACATGGGTTTTAGTTAAAATGACACCCATTTTTCGCGATTTACACGTCAAAACTGTATCTATATAGATGATATGTATAGACATAATCATAACATATAAATGGCGGAAAAAAGTCACACTGACTGAAACCCATCTTGAGAATTTCTCCCTCATAGTTCATGACATTACTAGAAAAATGAACCCAATCTTGAAGGTGTGCCTCAAAAATTTTTTCATTAAAATGGGGGACACAAACAGGATATTTTTGGTGGATTTCCTCAAATACGTACACGCATAATCATGGACAAATATTTTTGTATTATTGTCACTCTGTACTTAGCACAATACAATTTTTTTTCTAAAATTTTTATTGTATGAAGGTACATCGAAAACATTGAATATTAAGGCTATGTTTTTACACAACTCAATTTCTCGGTTTTTAGGTGCTGTGAATTTTCTTTTTCTTTAGGGAATCTGTAAAAATAGTTTATTTTGCCTATCTTCCTTCTTTTTAAAATATGCCATATTTTTTAATATTTGGTGGTTACGTCACGTTATAAAAACCCGTCAAATCAATATTGGCTCTGCCATACATACAAAATTTTGTGGATGGACCATTTCATTAAAATAATAACATTAACTAGTCTATGTATGTATTATATATACACTTGTGCGTACGTGTACACAGTATAAACTGTAGTGGCTATAGAAGTAAACAGTACTGACGGTACACACTCTTATTCGGGTGATTCTGCCCTTGCTCCGATCGACTTGAAAAATTGTTTAATAAAAAGTTGGTTAAAAACAAACCAGGTGTGGGTCTCGGGACCCACGACAGATGTGAAACATTAAAGAATATGTTATTAAACTTGGTAGTATTTGATTGTCTATGATAAAAAAAGTATAGTTTTCGTCAGATGTGTGCCATCGTCTCCAGGGCTATTTTGTTGCCCAAGGGACCTGTGAAACAGGACCCGAGGGACGTAAGGCAGCCATGGAGCAATAGTGCTTACGAAAAACGTGCGAGATAAGAAAAGTATTTTTTTTGACTCCAAATAATCTTCATTTCATATTTTTTTTTATTAAAAGGACAGTTTGTTTATAAATATGTATTTTTATCAGTGAATATTATAGATTAGGAAAGAGCAAATTATGGTTATACTTTTCTTTTGTTCTGTAACATATAAACAACGAAAACAAGAAATAACAATAATACACGGCAAAGAGTATATCTATACTACCTACCCACACATGGGTATGTACATTAGTTTAAGGGGGCTCCTACGACTACTGCTGAGGTTAAAGACAAACAAAAAATAAAGTTTTGTTTTTCAATAAACAAATGTGTCTGAAAATCATTATGATATTTTTAATAACGTATGAAGTGGGAAAAATGATATTTATGTGTGTAGTTTAACTTTGTACGAAAAATTAATTATTTTTGTGACCAGTCTAGTGCATACGAGGGTACAGTGGTACACCACCTGTGTTGGTGTAGTATAGCGATGTAATATATAGGTATGGTATATATATATGTCGTGTTTGCATGCCTTTTTGCTATTACTCTATCTCTATAGTGTTTAGTATCTGTATGTCATTAACATCATTTAATTGATAAACAATGGATGGCGGTCCTTTTAATCCACCTAAAAAAAAAGAATACCACTCACATAGAGTCTCAAGAGGATGGAGGAAAGGCAATCTCAACTTTTTGAAAACTCGCACGATTAGGTGAACAAGTACGTCTGCTACCCACGTGACCTCCTGACCTCCCAGACACTATTTATTTATTTCCATCACAAATGTCTCGCTAAAATGGTCCTTTAGCCACAATTTTTAATACAGCATATTACAGAGAAAGACTTCATCTACAAAACGTATATATTCAGTCTGCTGGGACATTTAATTTAGGATTATTATAAACGAAAACAAATTGTTTTTCACGCTGCCCCATAGGAACACGTGCTAATAGTTACAACTTTGAGCTCGGATTTCTCAAAATTTTGACCCATTCGAAATATAATTTAGACCACCATTAAATTCAGTAGACTTTTATTTACAAGAAATAATATATCTCTGTTTAGGGACTTTCGTAAAGGAGCTCC
The DNA here is from genome assembly GCF_036245765.1 of Copidosoma floridanum. NCBI lineage: Eukaryota > Metazoa > Arthropoda > Insecta > Hymenoptera > Encyrtidae > Copidosoma > Copidosoma floridanum. The sequence continues at coordinate 4,700,060 of NW_028321892.1, read as the reverse complement.
CTTAACAAACAATCAAGTGTATAGCTTTCTCTGTCTCTCTTTCTCTTTTTGGATACCTGTTTACTGTTACTGTGCGTAGTTGCGCGCGTGCGCGAATTTCTTTGGGTTGGCTCCTTACTAAAGACGGGTTGAGCTGGAGTTTGAATAAACACAATTGGAAGAACCCGGGAAAGTTTTGCATTATGGTCAAATATTGATATTTCAAAATAATTCTGTTCCCAGAAAAGAAATTTTTTTAAATGATGAAAAACTGATACCAATTCCAATATTAATTAATCATATTCTACAAACACAAGACATTTATAAAAGCAATAAAAAAGGCCTACCTGTATAAGTACAATAGAGAGAGAAAGAGAGGGAGAGAGAGAGAGAGAGAGAGAGCGAGCGAGCTCAAGAGTGGACGACCAATGGCTCTCTCTATCTCACTTACTTTTACAGGTACTGCTAAAATTCCTTTTCCATTTTTTTTGTCAACAATTTGCGCTAGTCGAAACAAAATTAATAGTGCTTATTGATAGAAAATTTTTCGCCCTACACGCTGGTATTGTTTTTTCTGTACATCAAACCTTTGAAAGATATAAGCAAAACAAACTTAAATACACAATTTTACATAATTTTGATATTATTACACTCAAAAATAGTCATTACTATTTCTTTTGAAATCGGCAGGCTCAATTATATGTAATAATAAAACGCCCTATTATAGATCAATTTTCTTATTCAGAAATTTCTCAGTTGGTATCCATAAGTAATAAGAACATAGATCAGATCAGCATACTGCATAGCACAATCAATAAGGTTCCTGATTACCATTCCAACGGATGTGGGTTCGATTCTTGGAGTCCATAAATTTTGAAAAATTTTTGTACACATATATAATATATAATATATGTGTGTAGGTATATATGCTATATGTACAATACATATATGATATTTACTTATTATATACTCTTCTATATAGCTATACATACGGATAGTACACGTTACAAACAAGAAAGGGGTGACAGTAAACGCGTGTAGAAAGAGATAGAGAGCCGAGCCAAGCTGAGCCGAGCCGAGTTCAACAGGAGATCGTGCCATCGCATGGATCGCTTCTTGGCGTCGATCGAGCCCCCAAGCGTGCCAATAGATGTTTCACATCAAAAATTTTTTTTATGGTAATACTACTCTAAAGTAATGCAACTATAAAATTTGCTGGTAAAAATTTGTACGAATTTCATAAAAGTCAATTTTCATCGATTTTTGGAAAATTGTATCTCTTTCTGACACTTTGTTAGATCCAGCCTTTTGGGGGGGGAGGGGGTAGGCGGCATCGAACAGAGCACTGAAAGTACAAAGCGGCCAGAGTAGCTTGACTGTCCGGCTGTTCCAGCCTGTGCGACCCAAGTAACGATATATAGGCTAGACTTGCTTGGGAGCCAAGCAGAAACTGCTTTGGTGAGCCAGGCAAATGTGACTTGTCACTAACCAAGCAAATCATGCTCCCTAAACCAAGTCATCTATCTGAAATAATGTAAGAGTACGCTCGGTCTTTTCAGTTTTCCTCATGAGCATATGATTTTTTTATGCAAATACAATTTATTAAGGTGGGGTAAATATTAAAAATCAATGTGAGGTTACAAGTACTTATTATTTATTATATTTCTTACACAATTTTTTGCTACAAAATTATTTAAAAATTGTATTACAAAATATACTTAGGTATAATTAATTGATTTCCATCTATTTCCAAAAAAGTGCATGGGTGAATTTCGGGTAAATCTGAAATATTTAACAAAACATATGACTTTGTTTGCTTTACAAGATATGCATAAGGATGTTGATCAAAAGCAACAGTTTCAAATGATAACATTTTCATATATATTAATTCATTGTTAATAAAAAATTTTTTTATTTTCCCAAACGTTAGCTCATCATCATTGCCAATTTTTACGACGAACACTTGATCTATAGAATTAAAAGTTCCCCTAAATTGTACGACGTCTGTCGAAATGATATTATCATTGGCGCAATGTGGAAAATAAATACTACGTAAATGAGGATCGATTTCTTCAAAAATTTCAACGACTATATTATTGGAACTTAATCTCCGGTTAGTTTTAAGTAAGCTTATTTTAGTTGACTTCTAATTGCTATAGTTTTTGCGACATTTTTACGACAATTTGTAGTTACTGCCGTAAGTTTTAGTTCCCTGTGTTTTGACTCTTGCCGTATCGACGAAAAATGAATAGGTGGTCTATTTAACTCTATTGCTCGCATCTCGTGCGTTAAATTGTGCAGCTTTTGGGTTACATGTCCACATAATTCCTGGTAACGAAACAAATAATCTTCAACTAAAATTTTTTATCTGACAATGTGCCCTCGTACATGCCGAGGAGAAATAAAAATATCAATGATCTGCCTGTGTTATACATACAATTCCCACTCTTCGTTCTCCTCATCGACCTTGCTTCCGACAAAAATACCAAAATACCTTGCAAAATTAAGTGATTCAGCTCCAGACATTTTTAGTTTCCGTTTTACAGTGATATGGTCTTTTTTAATTTCTGGTATTTTATTAGACATATTTATTTCATTCTGAACAATTTTTATGCGCGTATTTAAATAATTTAAAGTGAAATTTTTTTTTTTTTAAATTAAATTTTCGCAAATATGAACCATTGTTTTAGGAATCGCTCCCTCATAAAGATCGTGTAATAAATCTAGTGTAATATTGTCACAGACATGATATCCAGTGATATCATTAAAGATGCAATACTCCTTGAGTCCCGTTAATTGATAATCATTTTTTTGTAAATTTTTTACGTATAAATCACGAGTTCGTAACAGACTGATTTTTTCACTACATAATGTTCTTATTTCGCTTATATCTGCATAGCAAACGCAGCACGGCTTACCAAAATTAAAATTTTCTGTGAACCCTAATATCTGATTTAACCCAAGGTTATCACCTAACACCAAAACTAACTGAAAAAAAACTGTTACTTTTTTACCGTTTACTGTTATAGATACACCATCTTTACGCAAACTATTTAATTCAGAAATCAATGGCCCAAAGATTTTTTTATTTCCGTATTCTTTACGGTGCTCCGATTTAAACAAAAGCGCGACTATAATAAATTTTAGCTGAGACGATATATGAGGTGGAAAAGCACGTATAGATGCGTACACAGTGCCAAACTTTTGTTGACCTGCGTGGGATCCTAACGGGTTCTCTGATTTGAACTCATCTTCATAAATATGAAGTGGAACAAGAAGTTCGTTTTCAGCTAATTTTGTTATCGCATACTTTTTTTCCCACAGCTCACCTTGAATAACGTTGCTGATAATTGTTTTTTCAAGACTTAAGCTTCTCATATGTTGTTGTAAAATATCAAACGAGCCTGGCACTTCTAACAATAACTTTAAACTCGATCCTAATGGTATACGCTGTATTTTTAACTGTTTTTTAATCTTTGTAACAGTGCCATCAACCACTGTGTCTATAAAATCACAGCCTATTATTTGTTCAACAGATTCAATCATTAACCCTTTTTCAACGTACAGAGAAAAGCGAGCGCTTTCGTTATTAAACTTATTAAATATGTGATTGACGTCGTTCATTACGTTATTAAAATGAATGAAGACCTCGGAATTTTTGTCATAACACCTACTTTTTATTTGTCGTTCCAAGTACGATGAAAATGATTTTCTAACAAATTGAATTATTGTTTCAACAAATGTCTGGACAACATTTCGAGGTATCACCGGATTATTATAGAGACTAAGAGTTAATAAAAGCATTTCATGCTCAAGATTTATATTAAAATCGCACATTTATTTGCTTTTTTTTAAGAAACGTAATAATATCAGGTACTCACTATAAAATACTGTATAACAAACTACTTTATACACATTCACATACGAATTATTTTACGTGAGTACTATACTTATATAGTACGATTTATGAATAAGTAACGAAAAAAAATGTTTTATCTACTGTAAACTTTTTCAAAATAATGAATATTTTTTTTTAATCTAATTTTATGACCAGATACTTCAGAATTGTGTAAAAAGCACAATGCAAAAGCTAGCTAGCGTTAAAATCTGGCCTTTTCAAATCAATTATAAGATTTTCACTACAGTATAATTTTTTTGAGGCTTGAAACCGTATATATAACCATAAATAAACTCCCATATTTGCCTACACTCAGCTGGCCAAGGGTAGTTTAGAGAGATCAAGCTTTTAAAACAAAATTGAACTGCATCGACTAAACTATTTGAGCATACCTCACACTCATGTGAATTTATAACGACTACAACTTTCGGTATTTTTTTGGGGGGAACTACTTCATGTTGCATTACATTGTTACTCTGAATACCCTCGAACGCTTCGTTGTCAATCATCAATTCCTGATCACTTTCTTCAACGTTACCATCGCTGCTTAAATTGCCAATGAAAGCTATATAGGGACAAACTTCGTAGTTTCGAAGTCTTTCTCTTTCTTGTTGCAATTCAACGAGCTTCTCTCTTGACTGAAAAAAAATTATATTAAAATTTTTTTTTACATTTTACTTTAAATATAAAAAGTATAAATACTGTGTATACTTCTGCCAGTAAAATAAAACTCTGTTGGACTGTCGCAACGTTGGAACCAAAAGTTTTGTTCGACGTAGCTCTTTTTCGGTATATTACACCCAATAATCGTGCGAGGCACATCAATCCAACAACAGACTCTTTTCCTTCAGCAATCATAAGTTCTTCTGTCTTCGTTAATTTTCCAACCAATCTTGTTAATTTCACAACCAATGATGCTACCGCTGGCCAAGCTTTAACAAATGTTGTGTTTAAATTGGGATAAATGCGATCGAAGTCGTAGGCTAACTGAAATTGTATGATAAATAACAAATAAAGATAAAAATTAAAAATTAAAAATAATCATTTCTCCGATTCTGCTGCACTCAGAAAATAGATATCGGAATTATTATTGTAAAAGCAACGGTAAAATTGGGACTGAAAATTTAAACTATAACTTTTACCGTAGCTTTACAGTAATATTTTATTTACAGGAAAATTCATCCTTATTTACAATCTTCTTTACCGTGAAACTACGGTAATTTTCCTTCTGATTAAAAAAAGATTATATCAGCATTTTTTTTTAAACAGGGGAAAAATTACCGTAGTTTCACGGTAAAAAGTAGAGTAAATAAGGATAAATTTTCCTGTAAATAAAATATTACTGTAAAGCTACGGTAAAATTTACCACACATTACAGTAAAAATTAGAGCTAAAATTTTCAGTCCCAACTTTAGCGTTTTGTTTTTAGAGTAAAAATTTTTACACAGTAACAATTCCTGTAACTTTTTTCTGCGTGTGGAACTACACTCACCAATTGTATACAAAAGTTTGTACGTAGACAGTTGTATTGCAGAAAATACTTTTTTATGTCCTGACACTTGTCTCGTTTCTCAAAACTGTCTTTCCACTTTTGAATTACTTCATTTTCTGGAGAGCTATTACTCTGCAGCCACTGAATACTGTCGTCGATGACGTCGCATAAATCTAGATAAATAAAAAGGAAATAACAAAATTTTACTCATCTGAGTGATATATATCCATACCCTCTGAAATGCTTTCCGAGTTCGAAATGACTCCAGCGACTATAAGTTTTTTCCTCAAAGCGAGGTACTTCTCGTAAAAAATACCTCCAGTACCTACAGCTTTCTTTCCATCCTTTGATCCTTGATGCGGAAAGCAGAACAAATTTTGCAAATCTTCTATGCTACTTTCGTGTGATTAGAAAATCAAAGCAGATTGATTTGCCAGATCTATAAATCTGTCTTTATCAACTCTGTGAATATAAAATACTTGTCAAGATAATCCATTGAAAAAGTTATATTTATTAATGAGTGTTAAAACAAAACTTTTTGTAAAAATAATTTTTTAAATCTTTGCGTGTATATACAATGAGCTGTCTAATTATTCTAGCTGCTGCATGAATTTCTTTAATATTACAATTGAAAACAAACCAATCATATTTTTTCTTTTACTTAAATGCATCCAGATTTTACAATATAGTTAAATATAGTTTCTACCTTACCGACTATAACACTAAGAGACATATTTATTATTAATTATTTATACAGGTGTTTTGCGGTTAAAAGATAAAGAGACCCGCCGAGCTTAACCTTTTAGCAATCAATTAATTTATTACTAGGTGTATTCTATTTAGAATTAAAAGAGAACAGCTATAATTCGTGATACCAGTAAGAAAGAAGCAGGCGAAGTGCCAATCATACGAAATTTAATTTTTCTCTTTCAATTCGTAATGGAATGCAACAAATAATGGCTTGGTTCATTCCTAATAGTATAAGGTAGGCGACTCTTCTCGTCTTTTTACTATAAGGCAGAAGTAAAAATAATTAATAATTAATATTTTAAAATTAACACGAATAATTATTTCGTTGTACCTGTATTTTTCAGTCACTTCGAATTCATTTTCTACAACGAGATCGCTCAAGATACTAGTTTCTATTTTTGAAGTTTTTTGAAATATTCCAACAATGTATTTCCCCCTTGTTGTGTGTCTCAGTAATTCTTGAACGCTTAATTTCAGCGAAGCTGCTCACAGAGAATGAATATATATATATATATATATATATATATATATATATATATATATATATATATATGTTTCACTGTATTAAAAAATTAATGGAAAAAATGAATAAAAGAAGAACTGAATAAAGCATACGTAAAATTGAGATCGAACTACTGAGATCTTCATTTCTAACATCGTCAATGAATTCGATGTCATTGCTTTCGTCCACCATTGAATTGGACAAATGAAAGTTTGAAGTGTTACATGTGAGTTGAGGGTGTATTTTGTTTGCAGCGTCAACTTTTTCATCATTCTTATCTTGTAATTGTTTCCATGCATTATAACCCATTTCGAATTTTCTCTTATATCCGCACTCTTTCAATTTAAACAAGATATTTATCATTTGTTCGTTTATAATATCAAAAATATGCTCATCGATACCAGCCTCTGTAATAAAAATCATTCATCCCATACATTCAAATACTGTAACTTTTCATGCTCATGTAAGATTTTTTTTCTACACTACTTACTATTTATCATAACTAAATACAATAGCTTGTTTATTTCAAACATGTGAAACTGCACTCTTTGTTTACAATCGCACATTTACTATAGCTTACGTACAAGTGAATTTATAACCTTACCTTCAAATCTGGCGATAAATTTGTCTAAATTCCACTGACGTAACAAGGATTGGACAAACTCATCCATTGCAGTAAGTAAGCGGCCGACTCTCCACTTGTCCGATCAGTTTATGTATGATAATAGCGTACTATATATACATATAATTAAACACTTTTAAGTAAATCGCACACGCACGTCACGCTGCCTGCAGGAGACCAAATAGACAATCTTGACTTGGCTTAGGTAGCAAGATTTGCTTGGTTAGTGACAGGTCACATTTGCCTGGCTCACCCAAGCAGTTTCTGCTTGGCTCCCAAGCAAGTCTAGCCTATATATCGTTACTTGGGTTGCACAGGCTGGAACAGCCGGACAGTCAAGCTACTCTGGCCGCTTTGTATTTTCAGTGAAAGGGAGAGTTGAGGGTGGCCGAAGTCGTATTCGGCGGTATCGATCAGTAGTCGGGAACGAGCAACAAGAAGCATCCTGTGTTAGAGGCTCTAGGCGTGAAAAGGTAGTGCACTTCCGATGGAATCCGATGCAACCGCTGTAGCTGGTGCCACTGGTGGTGGTTGGGCAATGACCCACAGCAGTCGAGAAGAGCCCGTCGCCAGTATATTATGTGAGACGCAACTACTAGCGCCAATGTGCTTGGATTATTTGTCTGGTTCTTACAGTAGTTGGACAACAGTGCTACGTAGTGTAGATAATAATGGCGAGAGTGGGTAGAGTGAGAGTCAATACACTGAGTATAACGTGGTATTAAACATAGGTATTTTATCCAAATTAATTAGTGCTGTAGCCACTGCCGAAGCGTAGGTCGCGTCGAATGAGCGAGAACCTAGCTTTGGCTCAAGATCAGGTGATCCGGAAGGATGACTGCAAGACGTCGCGCAGCCCTTCTTGTATACTATAAGCTACTTTCTTACTTGCTATGTTTGCCAGAAACTGGTAGTTACCACCTATCAGGCGGTAGGTGGTACTATCAATCACAAAGTTTGAAATCGTAGCTGTGTGCGACATTTTAAAACTTGAATTAATGTAAAACGATTAAATGAATGTACAGCAGTTTTTTTAATAATTAATAATTAATAAAACAATACCCCGGATGGTAACAACGTGTGATCATTAATCTAGGTAACTCAATATTTTTATTTAGTTGATGTTTATTTTGTGTCCTAAGTGACTGGAAATTTTTACAAATTTTTATTTCTACAGCAAATGAAATGTGTGAAAAGTGGGAGTGGCTGAAAAAATTGGGGAAAAGAGTGTTTCTCCAGCAAAAAGTAAGTCAATCAATCAAGAGTGCAGAAGAAAAAAAAGATAATAGTAAGTCAGTAAACACAAAGTTAGGTTCAAAAAGCTCTCGATGCCTTAAACAAAAACATGACTGTTTGAAAGGCTGTAGATACATTCAACATGCCAAAGAGCCCTCCGCATGATAAGTTGAAAGGCAAATCTGTTTCTTTGAAGGAGGATCCTACATCACATTGAAAAGGTCGTTTAGGTAATTCTTGACAGAAGCTTTTCATACTGAGACATCCTCATTTAAGTAAGCGAGTTCCACAAAATTATATTTGTATTAAGCCTAGTGTATCTAAATCTGAAGTTAAAAAGTGGCTTAAAGAGGTTTGTGAGGAAAGTTAAAAATGGAGAAATGTGCCAAAAGAAATGAATATTATATTTGAGCATAGTAGGAGTGCACATAAATTTTTTCAATTTTTTCACCATGAGAAATTTTCGAGAAAAAAAATTATTACATATTGACAGTTTAACACGGTCTATTATGAGAGAGGGAGGTTAGTTTTGCGTTTAAATTAAAATTAAGGTGTATTCTAAATGTGTTTGAATAAAAAACGTTTCTATAGATACCTTGGTACAAAAGGAAGATGCTTGACAAAGAAAATCAATCCTTGCCAGGCGTTTTTCAAAAATACAATCAATAATTACAGTCGTACAGTTTCAAGTTTGTAGACTGCAAGAGGAGGTGCGCGGCAAAGCGGGGCCAGCTGCGCGGGTAGGGAGGACTTCCCATTTCTTGTCTCTCTGAATGATACTCCCGAACCTCCTTAATGATGTAAAAAGCTATTAAACAAACAAAAATTTATTATATATTGATCCAACGCATAAATTCAACTTAGATGAATCAGCTTTCAAGCTTGTTTCCAAAGCTAATAAAGTTATAGTTAAAAAAGTTTATTAGAGTTTATTAGACAGTAAGTGGTAGTGATAAAGCTACAGTCACTGTTTTTTTCACCATTTCTGTAGCAGGTGAGTTTGCCCCACCGTTAATCTTACTAAAGCAAAAAATGATTTTCGTAGAAGTCATTTAGACCAGATTTCTGAGGATTGAGGAGCAGGGCCACCAGAAAACGGCTAGATGACTGAAGTTTTTTTTAGTTACGTGAAAAATATCTTTTATTCTTGCAGGGTATTAAAAAAAATTGTGAAGTTCCGATATACGTCGACAATTATGCATCACACGTTAACTTGTAGTTGTTAGAGTTTTGTCCTGAGAAAAAAATTGAACTTATAGCCTTATAACCTAACTCCACTTATCTCATCCAACCACTACATGTGATTTTTTCATTCTCTGAATGAAGCATATAAAATAGTAGTGATTAAGTACAAGCTTGAAAATGAGAGAGTAAATTTCAAGAAACTATGGTAGCTATTGGTTTACAACAAAAACTCACTAAGATCAGTTTTTAGAAAGGAATTGTGAATGGGAGTAAAGCAAGTGTACTATTTTCTTTTAATCCCGATGAAGTTAATTATAACGTACTATAGAAAAAGAAGAAAGGTAAACAAATCAACAACGCACAGGAAGGATTACCGGGGACTGTACCATCTTTGGAAGGCTACGATGATACGCAATTAAAATTTCTGAAGTATCTGAAATCTTATCTTCAAATACTTTTCGAATTTTTAAGGAAATAGAGCATGAAGAAAGCTGGACTGATGATTCAGCTGATGAAAATCTCTTATTCACAACATGGGAGAAACTACAAAGCTCTACCATTGGTAATATTTATATCTTCATTTGTTATTTTTACTCGTATTATTTTCAATTTTTTTATTATTTTATTACAAACTTACGATTAATGATTTCTTTTAAAAACATCTGTATTAATATCGTAGGCAAATTGAAATAACTTTTTCTTAATTAAAGAATGGATTACAATTTTTTTATTATGATTTTTGTTTATTTCGAGCTGTACCAGTGGTTTAGTCAAGTTATTTACGACAAAATAATAAAATTTATTCGCAAAAAATTTCGCATTGCACACTACGATATTTATGTTTTTTTATCGTTTATCACAAATACATTATTCGATTGCCTTTTATTACTTGTGTAGAATTAAGCATGTTGGTTAATCACATAAATATATTTAATAAGTAGCACCAGCAGTGTAGATTGTATCAAGAAATCAGTAATACTAATTAAATTGTTCACAAAAACTTATCTATTAATAATGTCTCTAGAAAATCCAAGTACCAATCTTTTTTAAAATACGCCACCTATCAATAAAACATAAATGTATGAAAAAATAACTGTAAGGAAACTTTTAATGTTGTAATTACAAATTCTAAGATTATTGAAAATAGCACCATGGATCTAACGTCTGCGGAAATTAAATTTATTATGACGATGGAATCTTAGAAAAAGCAACGATAGGATCTTGAGTTAAAGCAGATCAAAATATCTACGAGGCTTATTTAACCAATCTTTAACCGTCAGTTGAAGGTACTTTTTTCCTGCATCAATCTACCTTTATTACTGAATTTTTCTTAACTATTTAATTTTATATTTATTTTTACAGATGTAAGAATCTACGAAAATAATCTTAGTACATCTCATCGCAATTGTAATGTTTATTGAACTAATAGTACAAATGCAGATGTCAAATCATAAAATTACCACACAAGTTCGTATTTTCGCAATTTTCAAATTAAATCAATTAACTTTTGACAAAATTTTAAATTTTTCGTAGTCATGATATTACTTATTCATTAAAATTACCTGTATTTCATAAATCTTTTATAGCAGATCAACAATAAGAATTACTTTCTGACAATCAAGTTTAATTAAATCCCACTATTGTTAATCGTAACGTTAATCATAACATTATAGATAAAGATGAAGTAACTGCCAATATTGTTGCAGACCATGTTATGTCGTCGAATGGAAGATCTCATGATAATAAAGCAAACATACAGCTGTCTGAGGGTTTGTATATTACTTATATATAGCATTTGCTCAAAAAGTTGTAACGAAAAATCATACTTTTAATAATAACTTTTTATCTTACAATATATTCACTGAATCCGTCAAAGAAAAAGTTAAATACAGTTTCTGTATGTCAAGAAAAAACTATTTAATATCTAAGTACAGAATTAAAAATGAAATCCCCAAATGATTTGTCTCTGCAACAATGTGCAGAGTCTTCAAATAAAGGTAAAACATAATTTATCACAATCATCCTTTTGGACCTTATTTGGTTCATGCTACAGCTTTTCTTGATAAAAATAAATATTTATCTTGCAGTAAATATTCAATTTAAATCAAATTGTAATGTAACAAAACTAGACGTATGGACAAAAAAAGAAGGCCAACGTGAAATTTGAAGGTAAATCAGTATATGATTGAGATGTTTTATACAGGCAATCACAATAAAAAGAAAATTAAACGATATTGAAAGGAGAAGAAACCAATTTTAATAAAGGAAAAACACCAAAAAAACATGATGGATTAGAAAAAACTTATTAATTTTAATGTAAAAATCTGAAACAAGAACTAAATTATTTGAAGACAACGAAAGTATAGAAAAAACAAGTTCAAAACTCACAGATGATACAGCAAAAATTGAACGCCTTATAATCGAAGACGAATTTAGTGCTCTTCAACATACTTTAAAAATTGAATTAGAAAAGTAGTGAAAAAAATATTAAATGTGATACAATTACATTATTAATCTTTATTTATGAAAACATTAACTTTTGAGGCATGCAGTATTTAAAGATTACTTATGAACCACTTGTTTATAGTTTATTATTTTTTACGTAACATGAATACCATATGTCGTTTACGTGTCATTAGTATAAGATGGATAAAGTTCGACTTTACTTTGATTATTTATCGCTTACGTAGCTTCTATTTATTGCGTTGAACTTCATATTGTTCAGAAAACTTTTTTATTAGGAGATTGTTTAGTTCATTGCTAATGATTCCTCATTACAGATAACTCAGCATCTTATCATTTAGTTTATAATTAATTAAAATAAGTTATGTCTAATTACTGGAATACTCGTAAGCCTATTAAAATAAACTAAGAATTAGTCAAAATTAAAAGGATAATAATTGCGGAAAAAAAAGCACAAGAAGATGAAGGTTGGGTACATAAGATCCTATCTTAAAAAAATGATAGGTCACGTTATAAGGCCTTTTCATTCGTCGCGTGATTGGCTGAGACTGATCAAGCGCGGGTAGATTTGAAAACAAGATTTAGAAAAATCAGCAAAAAGCCATTTAAATTTGTAAGTTGATAAATATTACAAGATTACGTGTTGTGACAAAGATATAACTATCGTATTTTTCTTTAAAAATATAGAAAATAATTGTTTATATAAATTTTGGGGGTTGTCGCGCGGAGCACGCAGGGGGCGCAGCCCCCCAGTACATAAAAATCCAGATACGGTTATACGTGGAATCTTAGTACAAATAGTAACAGTAATACAGTAGTTTAATATAAGAAAAAAAATTACATTTTAACTATGTAGTTTTGTTTAAAATAAATGCACAGCATACTCCCAATTTTACATACATTATTACTCAATGTATTTTCTAAGTATATGTCATAAAAACTAAGTATTAGTCAAAATTAATGCGTATTTCAAAGTTGTCCAGATACGAACTACGTTTTCACGATACACAACATCGCTCAAATTTTTGTCCGAATACTAGGGTAACACGAAAATATTACATAGACATCGATTTTTTTTTTTATAATAGTTACAATAAGAACTAGGAGCAGAATATAGGAACGGCCTTTGATTTTAGAAATGCTTCCATGACTTTTTAAAGCCCATTGAAACCGTACCTTTTTAATGCCAAAATATGGAGAGGTCTAGCAATATCTGACAAGCCTTCGAATAATTGCTTTTAGTACAAGAAAAATTTTAAAAACTGATATAAACTTTTTTGTGTTCTTGAAATCAGCCATTCTAAAATAGTCAAATCTTTTCTTAATCCGTCTTCTTTCCTTCTTTTGATACAATGTGACTAAAAAATTAAATTTTTACTCTTTTTATTCATTCAAAGATTAGCTCTTCGAAATCGAAGAAACACCTCTAGATCCACTAACATTTCTTCAAACTAGTTGGTTAATACTATAATATTATCTAAATAAACTAAGCAGATTTTGTACAACAATCCTTCAAGTACTTTTTCCATAAATCGTTTAAAAGTTGCTGGTGTATTACATAATCCAAATGGCATGACTTTGAATTGCTATAACGCTTGTCCAACAGAGAAAGCTATGATTTCTTTATCTTCATTCATGATTTTCACTTGCCAGTAGCCACTCTTCAAATCTGATGTAGAGAATCATAATTTTCCTGATAATTTATGTTATACACTTACCAGTAATAATTAAAACACGCGTCCTTACAAAACGAAACTAAACTTTATTAGCAGCGGTGAACAGAAGTAATTAGCTCGAGGATACAATCTCAACTTAACTACTGTTTTTTTATCAACAACAACACCTCGCAATTTCTAACTATTTCGAAATGGTAAAGCATGTATTGGATATGAATATAGAGATGGTCCAAAGTTGTCAGGGTAGCTTAGCAGCTCTTGTCTGCTCAGTGATAAAAATGATAATAATGCTCCCAGATATATGCCATGGTTGGATGCTTACGGTTTTGATAATCCCTTGCACTAAAATTATTATGGTACAACACTTGAGGATGACGAGGTTTCTTGTTCAGCCGCTCCTACATGATTGGTATCGAAAACTGAAACTTGCTAGTACCTTTCTGCACCTTTTAAATTACTGACTCCTTACAGTTAAGCCCAACTTAAGCAGAACGCTTCAACATGATGGGTTTTCTCACCAAGCCCCTAGCCCGTGCTGCACATCCCTAAAGCGAAATATCGCAGTTAATCTTGACATTGGCAAAGTGCTCGAAGATATCAAAGCTGAGATCCATGATATACTGGTCCTCCTAGATATTCATCTTCGTGCCCAATTACAGGTTGTACTCCCGTACACCATTTCCACGTAAGTTTAAGATTAGGCTCAACTACTAGAGCAGTCAACACAAAACGGCGCAACGTACGAGTTTAAGATTGAATAAGTGGCTGTCTCTTAACACGTCACATGCTCTCCAGAATTTGTTAATTAATCTTAACAGATTTGGTTGTGTTTCTAATTAAATACAAAACTTATTTGAGGGTTGGTGTTACGTTGACTTACTTTGTGTCGTAGTTTCTACTACGTAGTGTAGGGAAGTTACCTTTTAATTAAAAACTAACTAATAGTAGCAATGTAATACACAAAATGGAAACTAGACGTTCACTCTTTCACTCAGACCAAAATATAAACGAAATTTCTTTGCACTTGATACCAGAGAAAGTGAAAATATGTTGAAAAAATTTATGACCTTTAAAGAACTCGTCTTTTGTGACAAACGTTGATAACGCATTCTGTAAATTTATTAAGAGTAGCTATAAAACTGCATTCAAAGAAAATAAATGCAGGTATAATTTAACAATTAACAAATTATGAATGTTTTCCTCGGGTTATTGACAGCGCTCATGCAATAGCGTCTCCTCAGCTTTTATATGTAGTGGCCATAGAATCTTCCTATATTGTATAGTTGTATGGACAAAAGAAAGTGTCACTTGCCCCTACCCCCTTTCCCCTCAACTCCCCCTCAGTTTACCAAGTTATTTTCTCATTTTCACGTGATTTTTGATACAACTATATTCCAGCAAGCGCCTTCCACCTCCCACTCCCCCTTAGCACCCCTCCACCTCCCCCTATTTCTGTAATCTCTTCGCGATCCATCTAGTATCTCCAAAGATAAAATTTTTGGTTGATTGAGAATCTAATTAAACACGATTTAATAACAATATTTTTTAATTAAAAGAAAATAACCAAGCTCTTGGATCGAGAATAATATGTAAGTATAATATGTATGTATAGCTTGTTTTGGCAATCGTGTTACGTAGATTTAAAAGATAATACAACCAAAAATATTAAAAAATATTCTTGTTGGTAGGAATCAGTTAGGCCACCAATACATAGAAAAAATTTGTTCTAGTAAATAAAGCAAGACTTCACAGTTGGCATTTTTTAACAAAATACTTTGTATAAACAACATGGTAAAACCAAAAAATGGTACTATCCAAGACTAATATCATTTTTATGATTTTTTTGGTGGTTGATCACGAATCTGGAATCAGTTTGGCATTACTTGAGCTCCTCACTCCTTTTCTTATTACTCCAGAGAAAAAGATACTCTTGATGTAATTTAGTATCCATGTAGCACTTTATTTCTATAGATTTTCAAGTTGCTGATTACAGCTCCCCCTTTGTCTGTCACTGCATCTCCCCCCTACCAACTCACTAAATTTCTCTCACATCACATAATTTATTTCACGTAATTTAACTTAATTACATTTAGTTAATCTTTCTCTAATCATTTTCTCCTTCTTCAAAGATAAAAAAAAACGTCTTCACTCGATGTAGTAGTACCCCCTAAGTGGTGTGGAAATTTACTGATAAATACGAAAACGTATGTCTGTGCTTCTTTTAATATCTTTTGATTAAGTCCGTGAACATATATATTCCAAACCAGCAGTATCTTTAGAATTGCATAAGTTTTATTGAGCCAGTTTTTTACTCAATTCTGTTAAGTAAATAAATAACTAGGCTACAACTTTTAGTAAAAAAATGCTTAGTTGCTATAAAAGTACATGTTTAAAATTTAGTTTTCATTTATAATTTTTTTGCGTTTATATTCGTCAGCGTACTCTAAAATTTTGAGAGGTAGTGTATTATAACTCAATAAATGATTCTTCAAGATTTCATGCCATTCTGTTCATAATCGTTTTATGAAAGAACTACCTTAAAGTGGTTCATGCAGGACTCCCGACTCAAACGTGCAACTAAAAAGATAATTTCTATTGAAGCCATCAATATTCATAAGTATGTTATTAAATATTCTTCATTAAATGAAATACAGCATCCATGTCACATTATAGATCACAATATCCAATAATGTGGTTTCTAAAAACTATTTTACGTAATTCCGATTAACTTCAAAAAATTAGCAGTCGACTCTCGCCTATGCTTTTAACATAGTAAATGACAATGCACGATCACGTTTCAATTGATATCTTTTAATTTTGTCCTATAAGGTAAAATTTTCAACGAACCATTACAAATAGGATGACTTCTATTTTATTACTCTAGTTTTGATCATCCTGGCCCAGTTCTACGAAAAGTGATCGCATGACATACGGTGACAAAATTGTGTACGTCCATAAGAGCCCGTATTATCCCAGTGCTCAAAGATGATTTTCAAGCGTCTCGTTCTCGTGATTTTATGCTATAAGCCTATCTGAAATTTTGTAGGGAGGTATAGAAAAGGTTCGTAAAGAACCTCTCCAAGTTTTACTTTGATAGCCCAGTTTTTAATTT
Organism: Copidosoma floridanum; assembly: GCF_036245765.1. Classification (NCBI taxonomy): domain Eukaryota; kingdom Metazoa; phylum Arthropoda; class Insecta; order Hymenoptera; family Encyrtidae; genus Copidosoma; species Copidosoma floridanum. Next base: position 4,683,145 of record NW_028321892.1, on the reverse strand, counting down.
TCGCGTGAACCACCTTAAATAGGCTAAAATATTACTTTAATATCTCCATTCACTTCTAACAGACTAAGGCATTAATGTTTTAATATAAGATTTCCACAAAGAACCAATGAAAAGTCAATTTTAATTAGTTTGGCTGTGTTAAAAAACGAGTTCTTGTTATTATACTACGAGTAATAGAATAGCTAGTATACTACGAGTGTTATATAAAAAGTATGATGCTCCGAAAAAACAGAAAAAATAAATAAATAACTTGATTGCTTTGATATTTAGATTTAAAAACTTTGCAAGCCTAAAGACTTATCAGGAAAAATATTGTTTATTGCCAGCATATAAGGGCTTCAGAAATTCCTTAAAAAATATTAATCAATACTTCAAATTTACCTGACTGTTTATAGTTTTGTTTATAGGTATTTTTATGGAGATTAAATTTTCTTTAACTTTATGTTATAGACCGCAACTTACTAACCTACTAATTGCTTATGCATCCACCGTCGTAAAGTTTGCAAGTATATGAAAGAGGTATGTTTACGTACGCTTGCCGTTAAAATACATGCTAAACTAGCTAATAATTAAATGACAGAAACTTTCTCGCAAAATAATTACTGAGCTAATGATAACACAAATGTTTCTTTTTTAATTGTATTTGAATTAATAATTAAATAAATATTAAATAATTAAAGTTCACCTTTCTTGCTTAGATACTTGCAAGTGTTTTCATCTAATCATCTTTTGGCGATCGAGCAACATCATTTTCGATTAATAAAATAGTCAGACTTGACATTTTTCCTTAACCTACTGTTGTGCTGAGGTGAGTTTTACTTAATTTTAAACTAACTATCGCATCTTTTGCAATAGTAACTGGAATTGTGACAAGTATTTAAAAGGCAGTCCAAGTGTTTGGAAAAATATGGCACCAATCTTTTTTTTTGGGTAGTGAAAATATTTTGTGGTTGGCATTGGTCTGCATCCAAAAAATTCTTAAGAGTCCAAGGTTCTTATGCTATGTATAGTCCAGAAATATCGCTGTATAAATTATGTGTCAAATAATTTTGCAAACATAAACATGATTTTCCAAATCAGAATTGTCAGTCTGGCGCTTCAAATCATATGAAAAATACCAAGTCGCATTAAAAGTTGACAGTTATTCAAATCATTTTTCCATTGAATTTCAAATTGTATCTACTAAAAGATAAAGTACTGTGGATTTATAATTTTTCTCTAGATCTACAAAGCTTGCATCTTGAGACTCGTAAAAAAAAATTATTTTGTTCGGATTCGTGTTTGTTTAAACACTGGGAAAGTGTAAGTTTTTGCTGCGGTAACAGCTGATGCTTACCCATCGTCCCTGTAATTTTTAATATATTGGCAACACTTTTGCAATAAATTCTTTGCATTTGGTAAATCAGCTGACTCGGATAGCAAGGACTTACTAACAACGTTTATTTGGTACAATAAGTCGTACAAGATAACGAGGCGAAAAATAGACAAATAAATGTTGAATTACCACAAACAATGACACGTATATTACTTAAGTTGAAGCTGTATTAGAAATAACTAAATTTAAGGACGTTTAGTAGAGATAGCGATGGAGAACCACATGCAGGGCAAGGGGGAAGCAGCGATGAGTGAAGACTTGGCATCGCCGCACGGGTCTCCAATGAGTGAGTGTTCACATATACACACATCAGGTGGTGTGCACTCTGCAGTGTCTGCACTGTCTGCTGCCAGGGATGGAAAATTGCTATGAAAAGGTATTAGTGACATGTCACGTGTGAAATATGTCATAAATGTCATGTATGTCAAAAATGTAATAAATAACACAGACGTTTGGAACGTGTTTCGGGACGCGTTCGAATATTATCGTTCGTTACTTGAATCGTTCGTTTCACAATCATGCAGTTTGAACTTAATACTAAATAAAACAGCATTGTAGTAAGATAAATGTATAGTAAGAGACCCAAATTGATTATGAAAATATTTTGGTAGTAAAAGGTAAAAGTTTGGTAGTTTCACGCTGTATTTAAATGGTAAAAACTTTTAACTCGTGTCGCGAGTCATAATACTCGCAATTCGGCCCAAAAGAATACTAACCTACCCTAACAAATACCAAAAAAATTTACCGTGTCATAAAGACACGTCATAAATTCAATTTATGACATGACATAAATGACACGGCCATCCCTGCGTCGGTTACGGCAGCGTATGTGTATATTTGTAAAGTATTTGTGCTAAAGATGTAGGTATTTGATTTGTATTTGTTATAACAATGTAATAAAAATAAGCAAATAATTAACAACGATGTGCTTACGAAGATTCAAAAAATCGCTGATAAAAAAGTATATTTACCTACCTTTTCCCCCATGTCGTCTATCATTTCAAAATAAGTTATAAAAAATCTTAGCCAAAATAAAGCTGATTTTAACGTAATTGTTGATAAATTTATGGAAGGTGTCGCTAGTTTGAGATCATTTTTATTAAATGAACAAAATCTTTTTATCAAAAGAAAAGCTTATGTAAATGAAATTCTTGAATTCTTATGTCACTTGAAAAGTCTCATTGAAAGTGATATGTTAAATAATTAGGACAGACTCTAGTCTCTGCGATTACTACAAGTATGTGATTTTTTATATTGTGTAAAAAAATTGTATTGTATAAAAATCACAAATTAAAAGTTTTATTAAAAAAATAAATGTGTTATTATAATACATTGTTTTGTTATGGGTAGGGGTGAAACCTATATATATATATATATATATATATATATATATATATATATATATATATATATATATATATATATATATATTCCTATATACATACACATATACTCACACACATATGAAAGCTTATGTTTTATACAGAAATACATAAATATCTACCATAATATTTAAATATATACTGTCTTACGTCCTGGAACATTTTGAATTTCCCGCTTCTTGCGACGTTGCCGTAGCGTTTTTATCGATTATTTAATTTTTTTATTCACAAACTAATCAGATGGTTGCCGCGAAACTTTGTGTACGTATAGTTAATAACATTATCTGTGACATATACAAAAATTGGAGACATTCATCACGCCAATTTTTTTTAAACTGAGTTTTTATAAGTTTGCCCATAAGTGACCGTGTTAAAATGACTGAACTTTGAAATTTAATATCTCGGAAACGAAACAGACAAACCTCTTGAAATTTTAACAGCTTCATTGTAACAACGATAAAAACGTCTGGTTAAAATTTCAAAAAGATTCATTACAGGGTTTTATCTCTACCGAACGTCCTTAAGCTGTGACAACCGCAAAGATCAAAAAAGCTCGTTGATACTCCTTAAATATACAACTTTGCATGCCTTCATATTTCCCCTCTATATAAGAGGAATTGCCATATAGCCTTGTCTTCTACAACTATTTATGTCCAAATCATATTCTTTTAACATCTCTTCCAAAAATAAATTTGTAAGACCCTCGCCTGTAGAAACCAATACTGGTAGATAAGTAACAAAACATTTACTAATGCTATTTTCATTGATATCGAAAAACCTGAATTTAACGCTCAACTGTTCAGTGTGGCTGATCAGGTGTACAATCCAAAATAATTAAAAAATACTTAGATGTCTTAGTTCTTCCACTTAAAACATCTTTTACTTTATTCTTTTATATAGATCAATGAGCCTATTTTGAATATTTTTGCCAAAGTAATAGATTTTGTTTCATGATTAGCAATACTGCGCAAGTATTCAGTCATAACTGGATCAAACTTACCTAGAAGGTGAACCAAACCTAAAAAATTCCCATTAGGTGAAGAATTATGAGTGTCAGAACGCCCTAAAGGCCTAATTATTTTCTGATAAAAATAATATGATTTCAATCATTCTCTTCACTATTGGTTTTTACTTTCGTTATTCTTTTTTTTTTTTTTTTTATATTTTTATATTATAGTGCTCTACGTCCGGCTCCTTTAATAAGGGCACTACTATGGGCACTTAGCACTTTGGAGAAGGAAGGGAAGAGGGATAAAGGAAGCCACCCATTACTGGGAGGGGGGTAGAGGGAATTAGGCAATTTTGTTGCGAGAAGGTCGCCTAAACCCTTCTCGAGGAGCATTGCGTGGTGAAAAAGCACATGTGAAAAATCACAGAGGTACTTGCCCGAAAAGTCGTACTGGACGGGAATCGAACCACGGTCTCCCGCGTGCCAATCCACGACCTAGCTGACTGAGCCACCGCGCGCTCGCTTTCGTTATTCTTCATCTATTTGGTTTATTAAATACTGTAAAAATGTGACATTTTGTTTCGATTGAAAAGTTTTTTTGTATCAGTCAGAGGCGTAGTACGATTAGATTTAGCGACCGCAGGGTTTGTAGTCGAAATATTCTGGACGGTTGAGGTTGAACAATTACGGTCAATAACAGTCTGGCGGTGGTCTTCAATTTTAACAAATTTTGCTAGTTGTTTTGCACATTTTGTGTCTTCAGCTACTTCTTTTTTTTCAAATTCTGAAATCCTGATAACTTTTTCTTTAATTGTGACATTTTAGTACTTAGATAAAACTAAGCATAACCTAACTACATTTGTAACAGAAGGTAAATAATCCAGACAATATACAATTGACAACATTGCAATTATTTACACTATCTATTCATAGCTCACAAAATCTGTTTTTTACCAAGAATGAATGCTTTCATGAATACTTACCTTTATACAAGTAATGCAATAAGTAACTTTGTAAATAAAACAGAACATACATTAATGCCGGTGTACATATACACCACGAAAAGTTGACATCTGTATGTTTTAACCTATTTCAATGCGCAAGACTTTTCTGCTATTATGGGCCTTTTCTACGTACTATATTTATTTATATATCAAGAACTGACCCAACCGCCAGACGAGAGTAGAACGATCCGATTTCAAATGCTCGTTCACGCAAGAACTGACTGGTTTAACCATAGTTTAATTAAGATATAACAGGTGTTCCCACTGTTGATAATTCCTACAGTAAATTTTAGTCAACATTCTGTGGCATTTCTGCTTTCTCGCACCAGGTGTCATAGTAGAGGAAACTAGGACCAAACATAAGAAGTAAATAATAATTATAAGAATGTATTTAAATTTGTATTAATTGACTTAAATATAAATTATTTAAAATAGGCACAAAATTTTGTGTTAAAGACTGCAAAAGAGGCTCAACATTATTTAGTGTACCAAAAAATGACGTGAGTCATCATGGAGTAAGATTATGTAAGTGGCTTGTGATGTAAATAAATTTTTTTTGAAGCAAACAATAAGGTAAAAGCACCAGTACGTGAACACTTTTTCCATGAAGTCTTTGTTTTCTCATTTTTATTGAATTTCTGATTTGCATAACAACAAAACAGTCATTGCGCCAGTAAGTTTATATTTTTTCATGTGTACAATTAATAAATTAATTTTAAAGTTTTTTTACCAATGACCCAGTAGTTGAACAGCGTGTTCAGGTATTGGTACCGATACGTATTTTTAACCGAGTACTTGAACATCCCATGTTAATTAAATGGGAGAGAGGTTATGTTAGCTGCCTTGTATTGATTTCTATTTTTATTATGTATTGCAAATAACCGAATCGAAAAATTTCTTTCTAATTTCATTGGTAACATATTGTGAAAACTGTAACGACTGGCTTGACATACTATTATTATTAATTAACAGTGATTTCAATCGTTTTCATGTGTTTGAGTACTGGGCATAGGTAAAACCTAATGGTACCAGTACCTGAACAGTCTCACAAGCCACTTCATACTAGTTGCACGAATAAATAATTTTTTCTCTCGTTGAGTATAAAGACTTACTGAAATATAAAATTTTTTTTTTTATCTACTCAAATTGAAAATAGTTTATTCAAACTGTTCAATCTACTGGTGCAATTTTAGGAAGTGTTAACGTACTGGTGCTTTTACCTTACAATATCACTTTTATTAGTTTTATACCAGTTTTCATCAACACTAGTATGGTAACTATATACAGTGTTCGCCAATACTAGTAGTATAACTATATATACAGTCCTCGTTTCTCATTTAACCATCTGCTGGATCTTTAATGAAATAGCATAAGCATCATATAAAAATTGTGCCTACATGGGACCACGTGTTATCTTATAGATCAAGAGCTGAAGCCCGAGGGTGGTCAAAATTCTAACCAGCCGCCACTTTCGCCAGAATTGAGGAATCTTATGATTCGTAGAGATCCGAAATATTTCAGTCATATTTATTTTTGGTAAAGAATTATGTAGTAATTATAGTTGTGCCATGTGCTCTTTTATTAAGCAGCCACAACTTACACCAATAGATGTAAAATAAAAAGTTGTCAACAAAAGTGCCATATGTGGCAAGATTAGAATGTATTTTAAACCCAAAAATTGATCTCCAAAAATATAGATATTGTATTCTTATCTATAATGTTATCTACAACGCATCATTTATTATCTTATTTAAGGATTATAGATAAGATCAGGTAGGGAGTCTATTTTTTTGAAGGTCAATTTTCAGATACAAGATGCATTTTAATCTTGCCGCAAATGGAATTTTCATCGACAACTTTTTATTTTCTATCTATTGTTCTAAGTTACGGCTGGTCACTAAAAAAAATCATATAACACAACTATAATTACCACATAACTCCTTACCACAATTAAATATGACCGAAATATTTTGGATCTCGACGGATCATATGATCTCAATTCTGGTGAAAGTGGCAGCTGGTTAAAATTTTGACCAGCCTTCGGCCTCAGCTCCTGGTCTATTGTACCGTGGGTTCGACTAAAGTTTTACCATGAACGTTTGAAATATAGACCAAGTATCAGTATTGATTACGAGCACATCACAGGTAGTTAGTTCAAATAAAGCCATTTCCATGAGATCCAATGCTTTCAGGCTGAAAAATTTGGTACTGAGCTTCGGAATTGGTGTTGCCCGCGCTACCTGAGATGTACTCATAGTCAATAGGGAGTGTAAAACTTAAGAGAGATTAGCAAGAGAGTTATACACTATATTATATAGTTATTTAGAGTTATTTTAGAAAATTACATACAGTTATATAGACTATCTATCTCTCTCGCACCTGCTGACTGCGCAGAACAAGCCCTCCGAACAGAAGTCTATTGAGCATACAAGTTCAAGAAGCCGTCTGTTCGCTCCGTGCATGACACGCAGCGCCACCCTCGGTGTCAGAATAGCGCAATACCGTACCCCCGTATGATTAAATCGTAACACTGTCGCTTATAGGAGAAACTATTATTTATTGAATAAGACGTACATACTGCTATCGCGTATTAAACATCAGCATCCTAAAAAATGGATATGATTATCCAAACAGGCTTTAAAAGTATAAGTTGCAACATAGTTTTTAATAATAAAATGCTGAAAAAAGCTAAAAAATTAGTAGAGAGTGGGCACGTTGCCTACGTACAGGAATATGTAAATAAAGGAGTCGGTCATCTGATCAATTGCTATGTTGTGAGACAAACATCTGTCAGCTTAAATCCATACAAAGTAGAATTATCTGTAAGTACATTATTGCCTATGCTTGACAAATGTAGGTTATGGTAACATATACACAAACTGTCATCAGGACTGTAAAATTTTCATGATAATTTTACTTATAATCAATAATAATAATAATAAAAAAAATTCCGTAGGTTAGGTACGAATTTTTGTCTCCTAACTGCCCTAATCCACAGCTCCTTCTGTTTTGTTTCATGGGGTCTACTTGGGAATTTATACAGCATCACCCCCTGCTTTTCTTTCTTGTTGCAATTAACAACGCAGCACTGTCTCGTACGCATTTTGTTGCTTTGTAAACGTAAACACTGATTCAGATTATACAGCTATAGCGGCAGCCTACGTTGACTGCTTGGAGTAGTTGGAGTTCTTGCTCTCACGTAATACAACATTACAGATAAGTATGTGTGTTGTGTACTACATGACAGATGATATTTAATAACCCATTATTTTAAATTTCGGGCAATTTGAAGTGCCCAGCAAAATTATTTATCCGTATTATAGACCCGGTTTAGCTAAATAACATTTCTTTTCCGCCTTCGATTTCTCAACTAATTACTTTAAATGAAATAATATCTTTTCTCATATAAGACAACGCTTACTGTACGATTCATGGGGGTACGGGTTCGCCAACTTTGCTCACCTACAGCGCTGCAGTCGTTTTTTTATCCCCTCCAACCTGATGCACGGAGCGAGTAAAAAGGACCTACTGAGGTTAAATGACAGGGCAAACGGCAGGTCCTTGGTAGGCTTCTTTATTTGTATGTAATCTAACTTTACCCTGTATCTACATGATGAATATATAGATATTTCATTTTTTAACGTGATGAATAACGTTATAGATAAATATAAATATTTTGAGAGTTTTGTTCAAAAAGAGTCAAATTTTTTTTTATTGTTATGTAATTTCAGTATTTTGTATCTATAATGTATTTTTCATCTATACTTTCAATATTTTGTTCATTAAGGTATTCAAAAATTTAAAGATAAATTAATAATTTATTATATTGTATAAAAGTTTTAATCTAATTAAATTCACTGTTTTATTTCTCTCGCAATTATGCATCAGGTGTCTGTAAATCAAATCTTGATGCATGGTTAGGTCTGAGTTCGTAAGGATGCCTACTGAGGGTTTACCGTTTTCCCTGTCTTTATGCCTCAGTAGGCCCTCACTGTGTAACTAGATAACCTTCAGAGAGCCTACCGATTGCCACGCTACGACTTTCTGTGTGGGTGGTATTGACAAGAAAGAGATAAATAGCCTACGTAACCCAAGAACCCAAGTAAGCGATATATCGTATAACTGCACATTTCTATTAAAAATCCAGTACCTAAAAATACAAAATGATTGTATACCTACATGTGCAGTTTATGAATTTTTAATTTATTTTTTCGTTTATGCGATGTTTTTCTCATTTGGATGCCACTTTACTGGGATGCCATTGTATAACTTTTTTTGCTGCTACTTTAATGTGAGCAAACTGGATGAAAACTACCTCTATTTGACAAAAATTCAGACTAGGCCAAAAAAATTTTGAGACATTCGTTGTATCGATCTCGAGTCTAATAGTGAACGAAACTGCGCGTGGTAACGTAGTGCGTAACAATCGGCATTGCCGTTTTTCCGCAAAATTGCCAAAAAGTGCTAATGTCGCACAGTTTTTCTGTAGTTTATAATATTGGCATCCTAATTTTCATTTTGACTTCAAATTTTAACAGAACATGAGTTTTCTGATTCATAACAATTCTACAAAATCTCAAGACGATCGTATGCAAACTTTTTGCAAACCGTCAAACAAACTGAAAAAAAATTCTTGCGAGAAACTGCTCTTACAAAAGTTGTCAGACCAGATAGAGCCATTATTCAAAATGTCTTCTTATACTTTAATAACACGTTAATCTAACACTAGTTAAACATTCTTAACTTTTACGTAAGTATCCTGAAAATTTATCGGAACATAGGGTTTTTTCGCAAAGTGCATCTGATTGTCTTGAAATTTTGGTAAGGTCGTTCAGAATCGTAAAACCCATGTTCTATTAAAATTTAAAGTCAACGTATTAAGTAGAACGCCAGTTACGAATTAGCATCACAAGGAAGCAGCCTATTAATTCAATAAACATTACCTAAAGAAAACCTATACAACTACCAAAAATATTAAAAACAGTTAGTTCTAAAAATAGTTCCATTACAGCCTTAAGACTATATAATGAGTTGCCTATGATTAAAAAAATATTTAACATACAAAACCATAGAACTAATGATGTGCATTTTCGCTGTTTCAAAGGAAAGTTTTGAGCTGTAAAAGACTAATTGAGTTGGGAAAAAATAGCTACGGTATTGTCATCTCCTCAAAAACATGTTATTGAAAGGCTTTTTTCTTATAACAATCGTTAAACGTGAGAAAAAAATGAAAATTGGATTGCACCCATAATGCCTGTGTTATTTTACCCCCAAGTGTACACATATATTGCAAGAGTCACGTGACCTTTTGGAATTATGGAATCCCATTACTTACTGGGGAAATAGAACCTCTTTTCTGCTACATGCAAATGATAGTCTGGATGCTCTTGCAGATAATAGGTCATGAGAACATAGGTTGTTAAATAGTTTTTCCAGTATTTTTACAGTTTCTATCTTTTTATTCACTGATCATTTATTAGTTTATTGTAGTCTCACGATGATAAATCCAATTGGAAACATTAATTTATGTACCATGACGTTTTCACCTGACATATTTCTATTCAAAACTACATTATTTTTAATACAATTTCAAACATGATTATGTGTGACCGTAATATTTAAAATTATTTAGTTGAGTTGTATTGGAAATAATATTTTTTTATTATAAAAGCATTTAATATAAGATATTTAAAATGGAGTATTCTTAATACTTCTCTTTAGGTACTGTATCCAGATTTTTAATACTTTTCGTATCTAAATATGAATATATTTAAAATACAATTGTATTTACACTTTTTATCTAAAATAAAATATCTTTAATACTTTTGAATTTAGACAACATGATTGTTATGTATTCTTTTGTTTAAGCTATTATTTAAGATAAAATAACAAAGTAAATTCTGTATTTAGTTAATTTATTTAAACAAACTAACTTAATGCTCATATAGTTTTGATGAAAATTCAAAAAAACTATCTTAGAGAATCCCTACTTTATCACATACTTCCCACCTCTAACTATAAATAGTATCCATCACGAAAAACTCGAAATTCAGAATCCATGACGTAGTGCACATGCGCTCGCAGAATATGTGCTGCCACTCGAGTAAGATTTAATTATACCTGTGGTGATAAGGTTCAATAAGTGTAAGCAATGGGTTTTGTAACCGAACCAGTCCTTGTCCAGCCCTATGTTTAAGAAGACGCAGTAACTTACTCACAGATGCCAACTATGTACCTAAGTGGCTGCTGCTACTGCTGCAATTGTCATCTGTCCGTACTACTTTTTTGTCTTTTTTAGCCGTGGTTAACAAGCTTGTTCGTGCCATAAGTAGATGAGTCGAGTCCCCCATGCTTATCTCAACAGCAACGCTGGTAAAATAAGTCATTTTTACTATCGTTTAGCTCTCTGCTATTTCTCATCCTTTTCTTCAGCTCCATGACATCGTTGCCTTGTTTCACTGCCCGTGTATCGACATCCTTGCCCCAGTCGCTTTGGGCTCTTCTCCGCTCATCAGCTTCGTTTTTTTTTTCTTGCACACATTTGTGTGTTTCATTGCTTCCCCACTTTTAAAGATATGTTTTCCAGATACACGTCTGGAAAGCGGGTGAGCTAGTGAGTATGAGGGGATCGGAAAAAACAGGAAGGGAAGCTAAAAAAGACACGGTCTGGATGCAATGTGAGAGAAAAAATAAGATAGAAATACTGGCAGGCTAGTGCATGCGTGCGCAGATGTCCCTGATCTTAGCTCTCAGGGGTACACCATACATAATGCGTAGCTATGCAGGCTGCTTACTTCTCGTAAACACATAAATGTAAAGAAACAAAAAACGCTTGTGAAAGAATCATATTAGATGTCTACATCATAAGCCCCCTCCTTATAATGTTCGTGCTTCAATATGATGTTAGTCTAAGGACAGAAATACAACTCTGTAAGACACTCGCTGGCATACATTTTATGCAGACGCATACATATTAACAGGCTTTATTACTGTTGTTTGTTAGTATGTGAATGTATGATAAGCTTTTGTTAGTATTTTATTAAGAAAATCGTCAACTTGCACTAACATCCTAAAATTGAAAATGGACTCTTACTCATTCGACTGACAGGCTTCAAACACAAATACTTTATATACTTACAACTGGTCAGCCTGTACATTAAACAATATTTTCCAAATACTATAAGTCCCTGTCAGTGCTGCATAAGATTATATTTACATAACTCGTTATTTTAGACGCACTTCGCTTGCCTAAATTATTTTGTTGGTTAATTAGATTTGTATTTATAAATATTTTTTTTTTTTGAATTTTAAAATACAACCGAATAAAATAACTTTCCTGAATTTTCTATCGAATCAAAATTATAAAATTTAATTTTCTTGCTATCTATTATTCAGATTCTTTCTTCAAACTAATAATTGTATCAAGAACTTTTTAATTCAAGATACAATAACAAGTACTTTAAGATCTTTACTTCGTAAAGTAATATACTAATACTTTAAGCGACAATTAAATTTAAGAATCATAACAAATGAAATCGTATCTAACTCCAGATAATTATAACAACGCATACTTATTTATTATATCCATTATTAATTTAATTTCATAAAATTATTACTTAAAATAATTTTTCCCACTAAACCATTTGATCTACTTAAATTCAAAAATATCAGTCGTTTAGTGGTCTTGCATAGTAAAATTTTAATTTTTTTAAATATTGACTTTATAAAACATAGTTTTTAAAACTTATTTTTAGATTCATCCGTTCTTAACGAGTTTTTTCCAATTTCAGAATGTATAAAGAGGCCTCAGTCATGTGATGTTTAATCTTTTAAGGTTATTATTTTAAACTCACACTGTTTGTCAGTACAACAAGTGACTAGGACCAGAATCAAGCACGTCGTCAAAGAATCATTACGAACAATAATTATTAACTGATAAGAAAAAAGTTAAGGGGAATAATGAGATTATGTGATACGTGCAGCAAAGCTTGCCTAGCATTACATTGAAAAACCATGACTGCCAAGTTCATGCTGGATATGATAAACATTCATGCTTAAAACTTTTTTTATCTTTAAGCTTGTGCAAGCAGCTGCCTTAGAATATGATGTAATCATCATTAATTCCATTCCATGTCACATGATAACGACCACATAGCTCTCATTTTCTCTTCATCAATCAATGGCCGCCTCATCCAATATAGTTAGGGGAACATGTCACAGGAGTGTAAGGGCTTTACGAAGTTGTGGACTGGCCGTAGCTTGCTTGATTGATAGAGCCATCTTCTCGTAGCTACGTTTACGCATTTACTTCGTACTCCTCTTATCTGCCTCTGTCCAGGGAGACTTGGACCTGATAAATCTCAACGTGCTAAATGGAGACAGTGCCCATCGACAGCTGAGAAAAGTGTATTCTAGTAAAAAAAAAAAAAAATCAGCATAGAGATTATCTTTTATTTCCCTTTACGCTGTACTGACTTACTTACTATTGCTTCAGTACATAGTGATGCCGTCTAATTTACGGCTCAGCTGGAAAAAAAGGTAATGTAGGTACAGTTGAGAGATATAGACAGATATGAAGAAATGAAAATTAGAGTTAGTTGGTTTTGGTTACGAGTATACATAAATATTGCAGCTTCCAGAAGAAATTCTGGCATGATTTCTAGCAGTCAACTTTCGTTTTTTCTGTAGGATAGCCTTGCAGGAAATACTGAAGAAGTAGAAAAAATTATTTTTAAGTTATACTTCTGTAGACACGTTATGCATGGGAGTAAATAAATGATTTTAGGATATTCTTTTTCGAAAAATGTATAATAAAAATAAATTTTAATGTACTGTCACTTCCACCCCCCTCCCAAAAAAAACAACTACTTTTTACTAGGCCTTAACTTGTGACCACTTGCATACCAGCCGAGCGTGATATCTACCTAGCCAATGAGCTAAGCCTGAGAGAAGGATACGTTTCATTTCTGATATATCGTAATACAAACTTATTTTTAAATGAAATATTCGTTTAGTGTTTAATAATTAATTAAGTAGTTTATAAGTTGACAAATGAGTTTAATACTAGTTAAGCAAATAATTCTTTACATAACTAAACAAATTTTCATTAAACTTTGAAACAATATTTTGTATAAGCAGCTTATTAAAGTATTTCGGAAAATTTATTTGATTTTAATTAAAATGTTAATTTAAAATAAAAAAGAACTATCACAAATCTCTTACCTTATCTATCAGGAATATTTATCATGTGACGACTAATCTTATTGGATATAATACTGTAGAGTATTTGAAAGATTATCTTCGATAGTTTAATACATCAGAATCAAAAATAAAAGTATGTCTCTGTTTAAACTGTTTGATGTACTGAACTGCAGCAAGTTTGCGAAGCCAAAGTTGGAATATTGGTTAAAACGTATTTATTGCTCATGCTACAATGCTCAGAAGCATTCTTAAACAAATAGTTTAGTAAGATTGAAAGAAAAAAAAGATAGTTATGTTTTTAATCGTTGAGTTTCACATATCTTTCAAGGACAAACCTTATTGTTCACTCTGGAAGTTACCATCAAGTTCTGCTGCCATTATTGTTCTATTAAATTACTTAATTCGTGACAAAAAGTGGCGCAAAGTAACTAGTTTTTCTCACCTAGAAGAAAGTGAATCTAAAATTGGCAGGCAGAGTTTGCGGCCAGCCAAAGGCAAGTAGATCGTCTCCAGGGAATCCGTGGCTAAACAGAATAACGGATTCATAGGCCAGCCACAGCTTAAAACAACTATTAACAATATTAAATAAGTATTTAAACTTCATTCAATACCAGTATTTGGCAGATCAAAAATTTGTAAACAAATTGAACAAAAAAAATATCACATTCCTCTGTAAAATTGATGCCAACATCAGTGAAAAGATATTTCAAAAGTAATAAACAAATTTAATAAGCAAAATATTAACTTTAATTAAAAAGTTGACTATAACATGGCCTAGCATGATGCCAGGCCCGTCAAATTAATGTAACATACACTTGAATTAGTAAACAGACGCTTGAAATTTAGGACACATACTCTTTAGTTGGTATATTATTAGCACATATTAGTGCCAACATTAATAAAAAGTTATTCAAAAAGTGATAAACAAATTGAACAGTTATGCTCAATTTTAAGTGTCTGGGATCATACTGAGTGAAATTATAGTCCATTTTTTAGGGAAAATCAATACTTTGTTTATGTAGTTTATTTATAAAAATTTAAATAACTTTTTACTTGTAATGGCAAGAACGTGTGCGAATAATTCCTTACTGTAAAAACCTGTTTGCCTAATTTGAAGTGTCTGAGATCATGTTGGGCCAAGTTACAGTCGATTTTATACAGAAAATCGATATTTTACCAGTTTAATTCGCTTATAACTTTTTAAATAACTATTCACCCATGTCGTCAACAATTCATGCTTATAATATAACAGTTAAAGAGTATGTATCTTTAATTCGAAGTCTCTGGGATCATGTTATAGTCAATTTTTTTCAGAATGTTAACATTTCGCCTATTTAATTTGTTTATAACTTTTTAAAACAACTTTTAACCCATGTTGAAAATACAACGTACTAGTAATATAGAAATTAAATTGTGCGTTCGTTCAATTTCAAGAGTCTGTAATCATGTTGGGTCAAGTGATCGTCGATTTTTACTAAAAATTGACATTTTGCTTGTTTAATTTGTTTATAACTTATGAAATAACATTTTACATATCTTGACACCAATATATTTTTAAAATATACCAATAAAACATTATATATTTTAAACTTAAAGTGCCTGAGATCATGTTGGGCTGAGTCATAAACAATTTTATATAGAAATGTGAGAAATTGTATTTGTTAAATTGATTTTTAACTTTTATATTTGCCATATACTAGCAACTAATGAAATTTAAATACTGATTTTATATGATCTATAGTTGTTCTGAGCTATGGCTGATCTTCATATTCGTTATATTGTTAAGCTATGGGGCTCCTTGACACCATGTATTCGCCTTTGGTTGGCCGCTAACTCTGGCCACCAATTTTAGGTTCATTTTTTTTCAGTGCATACACTTACAAACGATTTGTTTCAACATTTAAATTTTTAGTTTCGCTTTTACATGTCAAGAAAAGAATAAAAACATTCGAGAAAGCTTCCCAGTTTTTAAACCTACGGACGTAGCCAAACAACAACTATGTACGAGTGATATGCAAAATGTTACGTTTATTACTAAGGTCATGGTGACATAGGTGACAGAGCACGTAGACTGAAATACCAAAAAACTGAGACACCAAAAGTATTATTCACTATAAAAACGTTCAAACAAAACTGTTTGCAAGTATGCATACTACACATGTAGTATAAATAAGGCTGCAATTTTGTGTAATCTTGGATGCCGAGGACTTCATATCTATTTGGGTATCCATACCGTGCATTTGTGTATTAGATAAGCGAACCGCATCTCTATCAATGACTAAAAAAGTTCCAAGCTTCGTTGCTGAACAAGCGTAGCAGTAGTAAAAAATGGTCTACAACTACATGAGAAGAGTGGTGTATTGATGAATCTTCTTAAAGTCTTCAAAGCTTACAGTGACAGCTGTTTCTACAATCAAAAGATGAATACCAGACTTCATGTCAGCAATTGCGGCTTCAAGCTTGTATACTCCGCCAATGTGGACATCTATATAGCTAGGTCAATTCTACTATTTTACTCTCTGTTATGAAATTTATTTTGTGCCACCATGTCCATATACTTTTTTTATTTACAAGATTCGTCTTGGAAGTATTATGAATGTAAACTATAATAGTGTAACGTTTAATTATTAATTTTTTCAAAAAAATAAAAAATCAGAAAGAAGTAATTAGTTGTAGTTGTATCCATTAGCTAACTTTTTTTTTTTGTAGCACAATTTTCTCAGTAGCAATTTAAAATGTATAAGCTTGGTTCCCTGAAATGTTAACTAGAATCTTTAGAAAGAAATTATGAATATAAGAAAATTTGTATACTTTCCGTAATCGTACAGAAGTCTGGCATGTCATTTTCATGTGTGTTAGTATGTCATAAGTTCTTAGAGTAGCAACTTTAAATGTGTAACCTTGACTTTTTTTAAATAAGCTAGAAGTTTTTGATAAACCAAATTGAAATAGACGCTCTTGGAGCTATAGCTTAAAGAGTTTTCATTACTTCTAGGTGAGAAAAACTACTCACTTAAGGCCACTTCATGTTAAGTCATTCGATATAATATTGATGTCGACTGATCTTGTAAGTAGCTGCTAGAATGAAAAACAAGGTTTGTGCTTGAAAGATTAAAAAATTAAAGGATTCAAAAACATTAATATCCTTTCTCTTTCTTATCTCACTCAATCATTATTTCAGGAATGCTTCTGAGCATTTAAGTAAGCTCAAAGCAACAAAGACGTTTTAACCAATATTTCAACTTTGACATAGCAAACTTTTGGGATATAATTAGATCAAATGGTTTTGAAAAAGTTACTATTTTGGGTCTAATTCTGATGTATAAAATCATTTTAGATAATCCTTTAAAACTTCTACACTATGATATTTGATAAGACTGGTCGTCACTTAATAAATAGTCTTGATAGATTAAATAAAAGATTTATGATTAACTCTCACCAGCATTGCTTAGTTTTGTAAGCACTACGAAAAGTAAAGTGAAAAAAAGTATATTGTATTACTGTACTAAAAATTAAAACATTGGTTAAGTAAGCTAATACACACTCTCCTAATGCCGCAAATTACTAAGTTTACAATGAATTTTAGTATATTTTTAATACTCATTATTATGTAGCAGGCCTACAATAACTATAACACAGTACATTAAAAATTACTTTGCCTAAAACAGTCAAAATTATAATACTATAGTTTTTTGCGACACAACACAGTAAATTTTATTATTATCGTTTTCAACTGTCCCACATTCTAAAGTAAAATTTACAATGTGACATTGTAAAATTTTAAATTCCACTGTATTGTTATTCAGTAGAGTAAAAATTACTATGTCGGAAAGTAATTTTCTACGACGTTTTTATCGATTAAGTAAGATGGTAGATCACCTATAGGTATACACGCCTATTGAGTTTTAAATTTGAGATTATAGGTACTGATGTTATCATTACTTCTAACATATTTTTTTTATTAATAAAGGTTAAAAATTGATACGAACAAATAATTTGGAATCGTCTACAGTTATTTGTGATCAATCCAGTGGTCTACAGAAAACCCTTTGATTTTTAAGTTTATTCATAATGTTAATTGATAAATAATACACACTTCCACATGTACTTTATCAATGCTAATGCATGCAGACATAATATACGGTGGTCCATGGATTACGGAGCCTAATTGGGCAGCCAAAACACAAAGATTCAGTTCCCGGGAAGAGCAGATCTTTTTAAAATAAAAATATTCATAAAAATGCATTTATATCTACAATCCTTAAGAAAAAATTATCCATAGTAATAAAATCCATATCTTAATCTTCTGTTAGTTACATACATATTTTCTGTGCATGTATAATATAAATATATATATATATTTTTTCTCTTCCTTAAATATAAAAACTGTTTCTGAACAAAGTAAGAATTACTATGTTGAATAGTAAATAATAATGTAATCTAGTTTTACTATGTAGCATAGTAATTTTTATTATATGGCGAGTATATCTCAGCCTTTCTAAAAAATATAGTAATTTTTATTATAGTTATTACTACTTTTTCTGATACCACTTTTTTCAGTGTACATAAATGCAATTTTGACATGTAAATCCCGGAAAAATGGTATCACTCTCACTGAAACCCATGTTCAAAATTCTTTTCCTAATAGTACATGACACTATAAGTAAAATAAGCCCGGTTTTAAGGGTGTGCCTCAACGAAAAATTTTTTAACATAATGGGGGACAAAAACCGAATATTTTAATTTAATCTAAGTTTACTATGTAGCATAGTAATTATTAAAATATTCTAAATATGTCTCAGCTTTTCTAAAAAATATAGAAATTTTTATCATGGTAATAATACTTTTTCTAACGCCATTTTTCTCAGTGTAGATATTCTCAAATATAACATAGCAACGCATTGTATTCTACGTTAAGAAAAAAATTTTAAAACTGTTATCTTTTGAAGAACTGTCCTGCAGATAAATGCAAATTTTCGGGAAGAAATTGTGCAGCATTTATTTATAAACCGATAAGGTAATATTTTATGACTTCCGAGCCAAAGATGTGACTATTAAGTGAATATTAATTAAAGCTGCTTAAGTTTCCAACATTTTCATCATTTTTCTACAGTGTTAACTGAATTAAATAAAGGACATATTTAAACCTTAGAATATTAAATCCAATATATGATTTGCTTTCGTGATTTTATGATTGATCTTTTGGGGCAAACATCGGAGTAAAAAACACAATACGTTTTTTACATACAGCAGCGTTTCGTTGATTGGAGCGTTGACCTCTTCAGGATTTATTAAACAAATTGAATAGCAAATCAGAACAAAACCAACAAATATTAGATTTAATCGCAAGCGCTCCTATCATCTTTATTACAAACGCAGTAGGGAATGATTTAACGTAACGACATTTGTTCGCACGCAAATCAAACATTAGGTTAATGTATCATATTAATAGATATGGTCAGTAGCGTATATTTTTGAAAAAACTTTCATAAGTGTGACTCAATTTGCATACATCCTCTTTCTTATTTAGATTATTGTCGTCTGACACTATATGAAACATTTCAGAAATTAGTCGTTTTTTGTAATTTAGCTCATTGTCCAACATTTTAATGTCATCTTATTTAAAAGTATATGATTATTGGAAATTTGATGTAGATACCACAAATTCGGTTTTGTCATTATGTTTATGCTCTTTTCTCCTCTCTTTCAGGGCTCTCTTTGGTTTGACTGTATATTTTGTGGGACAGCTGTTACACGAAATTTCAAATACCACGTTGGTGCTTTCTAAATTTTTTGTTTTGTCTTTACCTAATTGAACAATGTGTAATAAAGAATGTATGTCTGCTGTTTTTTTTCCAAAAATCATGAGAAGTAAATCACTATCTTAAATAACATCACCTCACATGATTAGGCATAAAATATTACTTTGCATAAATTAGCTTCCGACTTTACCGATCAACAGGTGTTTTACTTAGTTTTGTCACGGACGTGGCTTGCTCCAGTCAAGCCAGCGCCCGTGTGTTGGCACACCAGCGTACAACTGACGACACAATAGAGTGCATCTAAGAGTGCAATTAATATAGCCGCTCAGGGCGGTGGTCGTGGCTGAGCGGTCAGCGTAAAGTTTCGCGAATCCTTAGTTGACGGGTTCGAGCCCCTGCTCCACCTTTTTGTGAAGCATTTTACTATAATTTCTCGGATTTTTTAATCCATTTACTTAATAATTCAGAATTAATTGCTTCCCATCTACACGAGAACCCTCGAAGCTTGTTCCGTAACAAGCATAATTTGGTGACAGCGATGGCATGTAGAATTGGGATATTGCCTATGGCGATCGAATGGTAATTCACGCAAAATTAACGCGGATGTGCGCCGTATATATCTATCACCAACTCGGAAGAAATCTGCATTACCTCTGGTGGCTGATAAGAACTACATCTCCTGATCAGTTAAGTACAATAAGGAAGCTACTACGTATCACCAAAACGATATTGAGGTGAGAAGACAGTACGACAAGAATGCCACGAGGATATAGTGGCTTGTCTAGGGACACCAAGACATATGCGAAGAAAAGACTAAAAAAGTTGCCGAATTCAGAAAAACAATACTCAGCAGGTGACGTCACAAAGAGTTGTCATCGAGGACGATGACCCATTAACTTGGGGAGGTGTCATGGACGTGGCTTGCTCCAGTCAAGCCAGCGCATGTGTGTTGGCACACCGGCGTACAACTGACGACACAATAATAGAGTGCATCTAAGAGTGCAATTAATACAGCCGCTTGGGGCAACGGTCATGGCTGAGCGGTCAGCGTAAAGTTTCGCGAATCCTTAGATGACGGGCTCGAGCCCCTGCTCCGCCTTTTTGACGAAGCATTTCGCTACAATATTTCGGACTCTTTAATGCATTTATTTAATCAATCAGGATTACTTGCTCCCCATCTACACGAGAATCTCCGAAGCTTGTTCCGTAACAGTTTATTATAATCAATGAGGAATGTATGGTGAAAGTTTAGCTCAGCGGGCGCCAAGGCCACTTGGTTCTGATTTATGGATGTATTAGTGCATCTGTAAGAGTGTGTGTTACTAAATGTAGGGCGACGCTGTCGATGAAGTGATGAACTCAATAATCCATGTTTCTGACGAACAGTATGTATACTGTGAGACATTTACACGGATACACTAATACATCTGTAAATCAGGATCGACTGGTGCTGGCGCCCTCTGAGCTCAGCTTTCACCAGACATTCCTGATTAATTTGGAACATTTACACATCAGTAGACGTACATTCTTGAATCTGCAAGAATTAAATATAGCTTGATATTGGCAAGATTCATCAAAGTATAAAGAAAAAAAGTGAAAAGTCAGATCACGACTTACCAAATCAACATCTGACTTTTAAGTTTTTACCTTGAATTCTCAATTAGGTCTGCCAAGTTTAGGTTTAATTTATTTATTAAAGTGTCAAGAATATGCGTCTACTCTTATTTTTCTTATAGAAAAGCTAGCTGCAAAATGAATATTGTTATGAAGCTATACATTCGAACTTTTATTGTCGATAAGGTAGAAATTTTTAACTATCTTTGGACTGCCCTTAAATAATACGATATGTTATAATAGTAAGTTTTAGAAAGTTTTCTCTAACATGTGTAAGTTACATCTGAATCTAGAGTGTTTTCAGGCAGTATAAATGAAAGCTGAGATCAAACCCTGACGATTGAACAAATAAAATTTTGTTTAATTAAATGATGGTAATTAAAAGTTTAAACGTTTTTTAGGACGTTCGGTAGAGATAGCGGGGGGAAACCACTTGCGGGGCAAGGGGGAAGTAGCGATGAGTGAAGACTTGGCATCACCGCACGGGTCTCCAATTTGTAAGTTTTCATGTAGACACATATATACACACATCAGGTGGTGTGCACTCTGCAGTGTCTGCACTGTCTGCTGCGGCGGTTACGGCAGCGTATGTGTATATTTGTAATGTATTTGTGCTAAAGATGTAAGTATTTGATTGTTATTCGTTACAAAAATGAGTAAATAATTAAAAAGACTTGTAACAGATATGTGTACGTACAATTCTATTCGTAGCTCTCACTCGTAGAGTAGATTTTAACGTAATTGTTAATAAATTTATGGGAGGTGACCCTAGTTTCAGATCGTTTTTATTAAATGAACAAAATCCTTTTATCAAAAGAAAAGCTAATGTAAATATAGTTTTTGAATTTTTATGTGACTTGAAATGTCTCATTGAAAGTGATATGTTAAGTAATTAGGACAGACTCTAGTCTCTGTGATTACTACAAGTATGTGATTTTGTTATCTTGTGTAAAAAAATTGCATTGCATAAAAATGAGACATTAAAAATTTTATTAGGAAAAATAAATGTTTGTTATTATGATACATTGTTTTGTTATGGGTACGGGTGGAACCTATGTACATACACTCACACACATATAGACACAGATTATGTTTTATATGGAAATACATAAGTATATACCATAATATTCAAATATTTACTGATTTACGTCCTGGAACATTTTGAATTTCCCGCATCTTGCAACGTTGCCGTTGCGTTTTTGTCGAACTATTATTTAATTTTTTTATTCATAAACTAAACAGACGATCGTCCCAAAACTTTGTGTACATATAGTTAATAACATTATCTGTGACATATAAAAAAATTGGAGACATTCATCACCCCAATTTTTTTTAAACTGAGTTTTTGTAAGTTTCCCCATGAGCGACCGTGTTAAAATGACTGAACTTTGAAATTCAATATCTCGAAAACGAAACCGACCTCTTGAAATTTTAATAGCTTCATTGCAACAACAATAAGAACGTCTGGTTAAAATTTTAAAAAGATTAATCACAGGGTTCTATCTCTACTCTTCCTTAAGAAGACCAAAATAATTGTTTTGCATGAGATTCCTCAGAAAATCGTAATTTTTATCAAAACTGTTGTAACTTTTAATTAGTGGCACGAAAACGAACAAATTCTTTTTTTTCAATGACAGTGTACTATTTCATCTTTAATTTAAGACAAATTAGAACCACCTAAGTTAGTGTACTATTTCATGACTAGTGTCGGAAGAATAAGCACCGTTTATCAATGCATCTCACGAAAAAAAAATTAATTGTTTTAAATACCAAGACACACCTCTAATATTTTTTAGCTTAATACTGGTAAAAAAAGGAAAAAAGTTAAATCCTCCTATATTCAACACGAAAGAACTTTTTATGTAATAGACCAGGCTAAATCAGTAATGAACCAGGAAAATTATTCGCACCCAGCTTTTTTGTGCTTTCCTGTTCAAAATGTGGTACTGTATCTGAAAGTTTATCTGGCCAGCCAGAAATGTGGTCAGGTCTTGTTTAATTAGTTTTTTTATAAACAAATTTGTCAAAGTTTTTTTTTGATCCAACACATTTGGAACAAAAAAATGACTGGGATGTATACACGGAAACTCCTCAGTTTTCGAGTAAAAAATTCCTTAAGTTTTGGAAAATACGATTTTTTCAATTTTTAGAGCTTCACAAGAGTGCTAAATAAACACATATTGACATGTTATAAGACATGATTATTAACCATCAATGTTTTTCTACAATTTAAAAACAAGAAAATGTTGAATAATTGAGTGGCAAGATTGTTTTTCGTAACAAATATTTAGGGCGTTCAGTACGAGCACCCGTACTAGTATCGATTTATACATATCGATGTATACACGTGCTTACAATGCGTGGCTTAGTGCACCATTAACATATATATAGGTACACTTTAATATTGGCGAGCACACTGAAATGCCTCGACCGTTTATTGCCAAAAACAATCTTGCCACTAAGTGTCATTTTTTTTGGAGATTGCAGAGGTAGGTTGATGGTTAATGCTCGTGTATTGTAACATATAAAAATATGTTTAATTGGTACTCTCGTTGAGCTCTGACAATCGGAATAAATACATTTTTTAAACATTGGGGCATTTGTCTCTCGAAAACTGTGAGGCTTAGGTATATACATCCCATTTAGTTTTTTGTTTCAAATGTGCAAAATAATGAAAATATTTTTATGTGATCAAAAAACCAACGTTGACAAAATTAGTTTTAAAAAATTGTTAAAACAATACTTGACCACATTCCTGGATGTCATGACAAACTTTCAGGTGCAGTACCACATTTTTAACAAGAATGCACAAAAAAATAGGGTACGAATAATTTTTCCTGGTTCATACCTGATAGAGCCTGGTCTATAACGTCTATAACTACTATGGGAATTTGCTCAGCTTATAAATACTCAGCCTACAAGTTTCAGTGAAGAAATGTTTATTTTTGCCATGAGAGAACTTGTTTCAAGATTATTTTTCTTTCATTATTTTCTTGTATTTGTGTTCATTAATTCACTCTAAGCCTTAAGGGGGTCACATATTTTTTTATTATCAAAAAATTCTTACGTTAATTTTTTATTCTGTTCTCAATTATTATGTATGAGAACCATTTTTTCATCTTTGGCTGAACTGATTTGCCTTTCTTTCGGTATACAGCTGCGTGACAGGCTATATTAAAACTTAGAAACACATTTAAATCAATTATTTCAGAGCTTAATGAAACAAAAATAAGAACTTTTAACAAACGTTTTAAAAACCATGACTATTTAATTTTCTAGCTTTCATACACGCACACACACACACACACACACACACACAGAAAGTGGTCATTATGAAACGTTCTAAGATCACGCAGGTACTGTTCTATTGCACATTCAATAAGAATGAGTGAGGCAGAGAACTGATTTAATAGGTTTTAAAAAAAGTCCTTGAAATGAAACCTTATGAAAGAATCAAAAAGATAGTATGAGCTCCTTATTAAACAAACAAACAAACAAACAAAACTGGTCAAAGCTTGTACTAAAATGTATGAATTTAATAATAACAAAAACAAAAACGACTAATTACCTCAAGCACTTATTTTGATTACGTTACTTGCAAGTAACATTTTTTTCGTATTATTTGTAACCTTGGAAGCGAGCAGCTGTGAAAATTAAGTGGCAAAAATGTGAGAACTCTACGTAAAAAGATAATCATATGGCTTTGGTGCCAGTTATTATAATTTTCTACTGACAGATTTCTTCCACTGCACCTTTCAACAGTCCTCTCGAGGCCATGTGATCAACTTGGCTTGGCTCAGCCAATGAAATTGCAGTTGAGCGAGAGAGAGAGCCAGAGAAAGAGAGAGAGAGAGAGTAAGAGAGAGGGCCCTTAAAGAACCTGCAGTCATAGTGGAGAGCGCAAAAAACCACTGGTTTATATTTCAGTTTTGACAAACACGCAGGCAACGAGCAAAACTTTACGACGGGTAATTGTTGACAGGATTCTAGGTTGTATGAATCATAAAAGAATCCTTCGAATGCGAGCTGGACCAACATTCACCGATGAGCACAACCCATCATTTCCGCAGGAAATCCACTGGCGGAAGTGAGATTGCTGTTGCTGTTTTTACTGACCAACTACATGAGAGTATGAATATGTTAAAACATAGTTAGAGGCTTCTACAAAAGACATTTTACTCATGCCATACCAAGTATATATATCTTGAAAAATGCAATCTTTACGTATTAAAATTTCTACACGATGAGCTGATATTTATATGCATGGTAGTGGTGCTGTTGTACCAATCATAATGTACAAATTAATTAGAGTTAGATATGGCAAGATCCTACTAATAAGTTTGTCCATAAGTTTGCTCATTGAGTGAAACATAGTTCTGGAATGATGGGTAAAAATAATTGGAACGTATTTTTTTTAGATCTACAAATTCATTTTACTTTGACACCAAATATCCAAGACTTTGAATTTTTAAGATTTACCTTAAAAAACTAATTTTTGAACCTTTAAAATCTTATATTTGTGACTATAACGACATGAAATTGTAGTTTTCGTACTTAGTAGCGTATGTCACCAGCTTGCCCTGGTTTATTTCCACTTCTGATATTGTTAAGTTGGCTACTGTACCCTCAGTAAAAAAATTATATTCGTCACTTATGTGCATCTGATCCAAGCAGTTTCAACGGTCATTCAGCTATATCACTTAAAAAATTAGATCAAAATAAAATTAGCTGTATCAGCCATGAAACATGCACTAGAGGCAAGAAAAAAGCCACTTGTGGTTCGTCTTTTAGTATAAGTAATACTATTTTTAATACTTACAACCATTGAAAAATGAACATGCTATATGATAACACATACGAGCTTTTTAAATGCAACGTATCTTTAAAACTTAAACTGCATAGAGCAATTCTTTTCACTTTCTCTTATAATGCATTATTCTAGAATAAACGATGCCATATAAAATCATAACGAACAAATCAATTTTAGAATAGAACAAACTTGAGTGGATTTTAAGAAAATTCACCTATCCTTCAGGAATTGGCACATGTGTACTCGTCAAATAATTTTTATCTTTACCATTAATTCAATACAAAGGTGTTGACAGACGTCATTTTTTTAAAAGAATTACTAAACTAAAAATATTCTACAGTTAAGTTAAAACTAAAACTTGAAAAGTAACAAAATATACACATTAAGTTATTAATTTTAAGAACGTCACAATTTGCAACGTAACCTCACCAAAATCTACTTTCAATACGTATCCAATCCATACATTTATAAAATAAAGCAAAAAATACTGGTCAGAATGCTCGAATTTTTAACATACTCAACCTGCATGTTACTACAACCTCAATTAAAAATTATCCCTGGAAACTCTATACAAAATAAAATGTTCAATCTTTGAGTAAATACATATACTATAATGTGAAAAAATGAAGTTCCATTTATTCTTGGAAAAGTTAAGATCATGTCAACCTTCCAAAGTAACAAATAATGAAGAACCAAGCAAAGTAGCAGTTAATGAGTATTATGAGGAAATAATTAAATCAGAGTAAAGTCTTGTGCAGTACTTCCATAGAATGATATTACGTGTCAGCGATTTTTTACTTTTCAAAAAAAAAAAAGAAGTTATCTGAAAGTCTTAAATCTACAAAGAATAAGTGAAGCTTGATGTAGGAAAGACTACTGGTTATATAAATAAGGAAAAAAAATCAGATACACCTTAGTAGTTCATCATCTAGTTTTCTTTTTATCTCAAATTCTTAATTAATTTTTTTTGTTACTACGACTTTCCTTTCTTTGAGTATAACCCCGGTTAATTTGTGGTGGTAACAATCGGCTAAGAATATTATCTGTACCGAGGAAACTCTAAGATTAGGAACCAACATACAATTAATGATTGTGTTTATATGTCGGAGGGCGGGTTCGTGGCCCTGTGTAAAAGAGCGAAATTGCTCAAATTGACGATTATATACAATACTTAAAAATATTTATTATCAAGTTTCAAAATTTATCTGTTGAATAATCAAATTATTCCTGCACCATATACAGCAATTGTTTATTGATTATTACTTCATTGAGTTCTCCTGAATATTTCCTTAATTTAATTAATTTAATAATTTAATATCTTTTTCAACTTATTCAATATTTTTCTAATCTTATATCTTTTTTATTTTATTCGTGTCCCTTTTTGGGGTCCAGATAATATTCTCAGTTTATTAAACGATTTCAAATCTTAACAGCTATTTTTCTAGTTTTTATTTTAAACTATAAAAAGGAACTCGCAATCTTATGTGGAGGGGAAGGTTTGCTTAAATAAGTACAATTAATTTATTTTTAATTATCTTATATTTATTCAATCATATGATTCTAAGGAAATTATATCTTAAATTTTTACATGTATTAATTGTATTTGAGTAATCGCAATTTCTTACGTTAATAATAAAAAACAATATATAACATACTCGACAATTTACTTAAAATTTATCCGCCTTTTTAATAGAAAATTTTACAAAAATGACAATTTGAATTTTCCCTCCTTAGTATCTCTGCTTGAACACGTTAGGTTAGACTAATGCGAAATTTTATTACAACCGCGGAAAGTTAGTGTTAGGTACCTATCCGACCAAGTCACGTAAGGTTAGGTCGTTCTCAGGACCCTTGGGTGTCTTGAGCACTGCTCAAGTCGTCAACCCAGGAACTTCGCCTACGAACGTGGTCGCTAACCCTAGTGCCTCGACTACTTGGCGATGCGTCGTCTCCACGCTTAAAGCGGTCGAGCACCGAAAGTCCAAGTAGGTACCCGTTAGTGGAAGTGTTACCTTGTTGGTGGTGTACACACTTACTTTTCAGCTATCGGCCTTCGTACTTCGTCTCTTTCTCTCCCTTCGTGCTCGTCGCGGTGTTGTACCGGTGCACGGGAAAATTCCAGGTCTGGGTGAGCAACGGATATACCGCGTCCCAGGCTCGCTGGAAGAGGAACTCCATTGCATTGCGCACTGGTGCCTTTTATGCTAACGTTATTTCCTTTTGAGTAGTAGGTTTTCCCGCACTCTAGCGTTTTCTTAACGTACTAGACGCACATTCCCCGCGCGCGGCGTTCAAATTTGAATTTCCGTGTTTCAAATAGAAATGAAATGTATGTATAAAAAAAATGTGTACTGTTTAATTGTCTATGAGACGGATTTTTTATTACAAGAAAATATAATAAATAGAAGAATATAAATATAAATGTGAAGCGTGTATTATAAATTCTAGGTGATAGAAGTGCCCCCTTGCATTACATTGTTAGTTGTTAAATCAATAATATTTGAAAAGTAAAAAATTGGATTCAATAATAAACGGGGAGTTCGAAGATAATTATATAATTATCCTTATATGTAAATAATAAGAAATACATAATATTTATTTTTAAAAATATTTTAACACTTATTACTTAGACATTATACAAGTTATTAGCATATACGACTTATGGAAAAAGCCGTACATGAGATGGAATCGAACTTCAGTTGTTTAAGATTCCGTATGCAACACAAGCAAGCTGAACCACTAGACTATGACGAGATAGTACATATCAGTAGTAACTGAGTGCTTGTAGCAAGCGGTCGTATTTCTCATATGCTAATACACATGCGCGTAATCAGTTAACTCTCCTAGTTAATTCGTACTGTACTGATACTCATTCACGCTCGAGAGTTAGTGCTTTCCTGATACAGTGCAAATAATCAATACCATCCCACTGAGAGGCACTTATCGCTTCCTGACTGCCACAAAATGGAAGTCTTAAAAAAAAAAGAATTTTTTGCAATGTAAAAAATGCCAACGTAATGGACATTCTTGTGTGAACTGCTCGTAAGGCTATCGTTGTGTTCAGTATGGAAAAGGTCACAAACTAGAGGAATGCCTTCTCCCTACTGATTCCGAAGATAAAAACCCCTTGTACTGCATAAGCTGTGAAAGTTAAATCCACTCTGCTTTTTACAAAGGCTGTCTGTTCTTCTAATTTGCCAAAAGTATTAGAATATCTTAACAAGACTCAGACCTGGCTAAGCAGTCTGTCTAAATTTACAAAATTGGTGCATTCGTAAATACTGCTATTCCTACTAACACATTTAATTTAAAGCTGGTTTACACTTGAACACTTGCGACTTTTAAATACCACCATGCCCAATTTAATGCTTGGAATAATGATGCTGATAGCAGCAACCGTTTGCTTAACAATACTGTGAACCACTAAGACTAAACAACCTTTCACTTTGACTTTTTCGTAAGCCATATTAAGCAACAAATAGATAAATCGATGAACAATAAATTGTCACTGATTCAAAATTTCATTCATATGCATGCCAAAAAAGTAAAACAAAATAAACTATACGAATGCTTCAACATTAACTATAGTCTCAATTATATATACTGATTCTATAACTATAGAAACCTTTAACATTGAAAATGAAATTATAAATTTTCTCAATTTCGTCACAATAAAGGTCAATCCACTAGTCTCTCCTTATAACAGATTTGATTTTCTTCATTTCATAAATAATTACGAGTTGGATATAACATTTGTTAGTAAAACAAAATTTAATTGAAAAAATGAATAATAATTCAACGATTTCAGTATTATATCACTGAGTGACCCAATTCTTTGAATCAAAGAAAATATTCTTTACTCGCATTCCGTTAAATATTTTCTCATGAGTAAAAAAATGTAAGTTAATTGAAAATAATATTTTATTAAATTAAAGAATTGTGTCGCTCAATAAGAACTGACAGGCTAAACAGCTTAGACGAGGTGGTACTGCTATATAAAATTTCATGTAGCAATTACCCCTCTAAACATACAGGAACGACAAAAAAGGCATTAAGGGAAAAAAAGAGTATATAAACAATAGTAATCCTGATTCAGTAGTATCATTGCATTAAAGATTCAATAAACACACTTCCAAATGGAATGATATGAAAATTTTAGACAAAGGATCCAACTATAATAAGCGATTAGTTTTTAAAATGTTGTATATCGTTTCCAGCAGTCACAATATTAATAGAAAAAGAAATTTTTACAATTCAAGTCATACATATAAGTAAGAGATTTTTAAAACCCGTACGTTTCTAGTCTCATTGGCACATACACAAATACAGCTATACTTATTTATCGAGGTAGGTCATTATATATACTTTTCCCACAATATTTTGGTTCACACGTGCGCCATTATAAAAGGAGAGCACAGTGTTCTGACGAGGCCTTTACTAATTTGACTTGCGTGAGACGTTTACTCGATACGTGCAATAAATTTCTTCACGGTTTAACCATAAGGTAATCCACTGTCATTTATACTTAAAAAAAAAAAAAAATACACCCAAAGCTTTTATATCAGTCATTGCAATTAAAGTTTTTTTTTATTAAAGCCTAAAGAGGTTAATACACCAGTCAACGAAACGTCGTACAAAAACAAGTGTTTTTATTTCGAAAGCCAGTTGTCCCAGAAAATGGATATAATAATATACATACTCATATTATATGGAGGGCAAAAAAAACAAGAATGGAACCACTATAACTATTAGGAATAATATTGAATGCAAGACTATTTTCTTCCCCTCATCAATGAATAATTCTAACCTTGAATAAACTGTGATCAAAATTAAAATGTCTGAAAATAAAAATCGCTTTCTGGTTGCTCTATAAGCAAACAATAACGAAAATAAAATTTTTCAAATGAAGATGAGCAAATTTTTTCTCACCATCTCTCAATAAATACAACGATTGCTACATCATAGCTGACGACTTCAATATCGGCAGTATTCATTAGGAAGACTTAGTCTTGAAACTTAAAGGAAACATCCTCAAAAAATGGGAAGACAAATGGAATTATTAACA
This sequence comes from Copidosoma floridanum, assembly GCF_036245765.1. Lineage (NCBI taxonomy): Eukaryota > Metazoa > Arthropoda > Insecta > Hymenoptera > Encyrtidae > Copidosoma > Copidosoma floridanum. Next base: position 4,651,983 of record NW_028321892.1, on the reverse strand, counting down.
GAGCATATGTAAATCTACCAAATAAAGCTACGTTTCTAAGCGCTAACTCTATTCTTGATCTCGGCATCGTAGATAACAGACTTATAATAAACAATCTTACTAATAATAATCAAAATTGAAACCTATTTCTATAATAGCAGCCGTAAGGCGTGAATGTCCTTAATTTTCTTGAACGGAAATAATAAAAATACTAATTTCGTAAACAAATCCTGTCATTACTCTGCTTTAAATGAATTGTATAGAAAAAACTTATTATATAATCATAACACTTTACATTACATTGAATTTCTTATAGATAAAGTCAACAATGTACTAAAAAGTGAATGTAGCGTAGCTTATAATAAATACTGGGATACTCAATTTCAACCTATCAATTATACAAATTTAAATTTTTTTTTCTAAAAGTTAACAGATTTTTTAAACCAAAAAAGCTACTAGCAGTTGAACTAATCTCTATCGACGCTCAAGATGATCATTTACTCAAGGTGGTTCTTTCATGAAATGATTATGAACAGAATGACATGCAATATTGAGGAATCATTTATTGAGTAACAGTACACTACTCCTCAAAATTTTAAAGTAGGCTGACGAATATAAACGCAAGAAAATGATAAGTGAAAATTAGATTCTAAACATGTGCTCTTATGGCAACTAAGCATTTTTTTACTGAAAGTTGTAGCCTAGTTATTTATTTACTGAGCGTAATTAAGTAAAAAACTGATACAATTAAGCTTATGCAATTCTTAACATACTGCTATCTCGAAATATATGTGATTACGGACTTAATCAAAAGATATTAAAAGAAGGACAGGCATACATTTTCGTTGCCTATGTTGACAGCATAGGTAAACATCCACTGCTGGTATTTTGAGGTTAAGCGCAAATTTCAGATAATGATTCCTATGAACTTTTATATCGTATGTTATAATCTAAAATTTTTAATCAGTACTTAATGTGCCTCAAGAAACAGTATTAACAAAGAATCGTTTGAAATTAAAGCAGCATTAATAAATATTAACTTGACAGTCGCACTTTTGACTCAGGAGTCATGACAGAACCACCTTAATCGTTTTAATTGTAACACATTAGAACTTCTGATAATTAACAACAAATTAACTACACAAAAACCTTATCATATCTTTAATACAATTGGTACCTACTATAGTTAACAATCCAAGACACCTGAATTGTAACACTGCTCTAAAAAGAATTGGTGATACAAGAACAAGTACTGCAACAATTTAATTTAAAAAAATAATTATAAAAATAAATATGTTACCGATTTAACTGACACAAACCTAGCTTTCAATCCTAAGCAGTAGAATAACGAGGTATACTCCGACAGTGTTTATCAAGTCAGTAAAATTTTCTCTACATTATAATGTAGAGCGTCATCAGGTCTAAATTACATACCGTCCAGAATTTCAAAACACACCCCAGTATCCGTGGTATAAAATTACACGATCATTTCCAATAACTTTCTAAATAACCATTACTTTCCGGTAGAGTGAAAAAAGACTAAGATCCTAGCAGTAATAAGAAAAAGCTGGCTGAGGAGGTCACGAGTCACTATCTTATGAGTCTTCCACCAGATACTAGTTAAGTATACAAGATATTCGTAAGTAATATTATTTTCTATTATTTTCCAATAAACAAAGTTATACTAAATAACCAGTTTAAATTAAAAAAAGTCGCTGTACAGCACACGTATACACAAAATTATAATTGACATTCTCCATCATTTGCATAACGGTGAAGTATTAGGTGCCTGTCTTATCGACCTTCAACGAGCGTTTGATGTTGTCGGTCTAAAGGGACTTCACTTTGTTAATGATAATTAAGAATTTTCCATAAACCTCACCCAACTTATTTTGAGTATGACACAAGACAGAAAATTAGTAACCTGGGATAGCATCATTCTTTTTAACTATACCGTTGACGTGATTGACAGACTAATGCAGGGAACTGTAATTTTCCCAGTATTTTCAATATATACCTATGCGATTCATAACCTCTTCAACTTAAATAGTAATAATAACACTTACTCAGCTGCCTACGCCGATGACCTAATAATCTTAGTTGGTAATATCTCACCTTCGATAGTCTAAAACTTTTTTGTATCAATTTGTAATAACACGGATCTGGCTTATAAACAATGGAATCTGAAAATTAATCCTGATAAAAGCATAATAATATCATTCGACAAACTCTAAAGATTTCTTAGTAAACAGATCAAAGACGGTATAAGCAATTTTTTCATTTTAATTAAAGAAGAAAATGATATACGCCAAATTGAAAATTACGAAAATGTTTAGCATCTCGGGCTGGATTTAGACTAACTTCTTAAATTAAACACTCACGTAAACGAACGACTCCAGGAAGTAAGATGTGTGATAAAAAATTCTGTGTCCTTTATCAGTGTTAATTAAAACGTTTTACTGCGGTAGCATAATAGTTAAAAAATCTTTTCCCTCTTGAATCGCACTAGAAAAATGACCAAAAATCATTAAATAATAATTTTTGTGCTGCTACATTAACAGTTCGAAAACATTCTTTTACACAGCAAAATGCTACAGGGGTAAATATTTTGGCTGGAATTACTTTCTGTGAATAAGAAGTATACTCTTTTCTCTAGAAAAGAGACGTACATTATTTTTTTAAACAAATAAGCTTCAAATAAATAAACCATAAAACTAGCTTACTTTATTCCTCGAGCACTTCTTTTTATTGACATTCCATGTATTTTCGTTTCTCCGTTTTCAACTTTTCTGTAAACTTTCTTCCTCCAACGTTTTCCGTATCAATGTATGAAAGAAAGCGTTTCACACCATATATGCACATTTACATATTATTCAGTAACCACGTGAGAAAATTCATTGTATGAATTAAACCCTTCTGGGATACGCGATGCCTGCTATTTTCCTAACTCAAAACCTTGTAGCACACTTGCTCTCTGTGAATTATGAAAGCCATAACCTCTGATGCTGCACATTAAATAATCAAATATTATTGTACTATTAACATTTAACAATATTAAAGTCCTACTTTGAGCATTGCTAATATTACATTAACTTACGTTTAATATTTCAAATTGATTAATGCCTTTTTTATGGAGATACTAAGGTTCAAATTTAAAAAATGAAGAATTCCAAGTCGTCAGAATTGTGGACTTTTTAGTTTTTATCTCCAAAACTACTCATCAAACTACGAAACTTTAGAGACAAAAACATGCGTTACTTGTTTTTATAAGCTGCTATTTTTTAAAAATCAATTTGGTAACTTTCGAGATTTTGGGTTGTTGACAGCACTTTTTAAGGGCTCTGGAGCATGGAGCCGATTCATCGATCTGAGTCCTCAATTAGATCGCATCTTATATGAACATGTTCTTGCAGTACCTCATAGCGTCTAATTTTTTGTTAGTAGTCCTAATTTGTATCATCTTATTGCAAATATGCACTGAAATAAACAAATAACTGGTTTAAAAGAAAAAAATATAGTACATTATACCGTGATACGAGTCACCTACATCTACATATCTTATCAATACTTTTTATCTTTTTAATTAACTGTTACAAAATTTCCTTTCTGATTTTTCTATACATCATAACAGTGATAAAAAAAAACATAGTATAGGTACGACGTATAGGTGATTTATATCACGTTATGTATCATATCGTTGTAGCCGAGTGGTAAGTAAGCTTATGTGTTGCACGCGTGATTCTCTATCGCTAAGGTTGAAAACCATCTCATGTACGGCTTCTTTCATAAGTCTCGCATGTCTATCACTTATATATGTTAATTTTTTTTATTGAATAAAACAGCTAGTTATTTAGTAAAAAAATTTTGAACAGCTAAAATTTTTAATCCCTCGTATGGATAAGGTAGGATACTTAAAATAACTTCAGACTGTCCTAAATAGAAACAAAGAAATCACATCTTTTCTATTAGAATTTAGGGCTTATAGCTACGTAAAGAGAAGTTAGTAATTAATGCTAAACCAACAAATTTATAGCGTACGGTAAATCAATTACTTCTATGCAATATTATGGCAAGGTTTACTAACTATCAGTCAAACTGTTAAGAAAACTTGTATAGTTATTGAAATCTAATTTTTTCTATAACATTGAAAACTGGGCTACGGTCATTAGTTGGACAAAAAATTTTTAAAATGTAAAATTTTCATTCAAGTATTTCTCTTTAATGTTCTGACTACGCTGGCTCAGCTTTCCTAACTATCAGGATTTATACAGCATTGTTCTGCATTTATCTGATGAATTTGGATCAGACAAAAGAATTGATATGATGTAAATCATTATATTTAACGCTTTGCCATTTTCCCTTTCGTAACAAAATTTTCCGTATGTCCTAGTAGGCGGGTAGATAAATCATATAATAAGGAAGTTCCTGCGACTATGACGGAAATTGTTGGAATCGCTTTGTATTGTGATCAGGATACATGGAAAAATAGTTTTGGCACATTTTCGTGCCAGTTGTAAGAACTACTAAGCGCTCCTAATTTATACCTTCCGCCACCAGACCTAATAAATAGAGAATAGAATGTACTGATTTCTGTACTACAGATGTTACGTCTATCTCGTTGTCTCAGCAGACATTTGGTCAGCCCTTCCCTCTGAATGACGTGTCCCTATAGACAAGAGATATATGCTTTTAAAGAAGAAATTTTACCTTTGATGTACCGTAAAAATTATAGTGAATCTTAGATGAATTTTGCAGTTAGCATAAAAATTACCATAAACTACTGTTAAGATGTGTGTACTTACACGGTAAAATTTACGCAATCACAAAATATCACAGGATTAAAGTTTCTTTCATTGTAAAAACTCCTGTGATTCTATTCTGCGCGTGTTGTACTTATGAAAAATACCTTAGTTCCCTTTCAGATTAACTAGGTATAAATTTTATTGCCTTAAACATTGTGGGACAGCAAAATATTTCAAAATTATAAGAAGATAAGTTTGTTCCCATTTGGGTATTATTCTATTAATTATTCGTTCTAAAAGTAAGTATAAGTTATTCACTTCGTTTGTTGCATATAAATCTTATTCTCAAACATCGCACGCAGATCAAATTTTAAACTTCTCTTCTCATGGTATAGTCTTCTACTTGCTAGATGGTGAGCACTCACTGTAAGTTCTAGAGCAAACTTTATTTTTTAAGAGGAAGTGCGCAACAGCTCAAAAGTATCCACTCGGATTATCCAATCCTTAACGATCGCTGGGTCTTTTCTCACTTGGCATAACCTACTTACATACAGCAGTGGCTAGAGCCCGTACAAATCTGATAAATATCACTGTACATTTATATCACAAGCATTCTGTGTAATCTATTTCTCTTACCCGTTCTCACTCACTATTGGGATCAAGAATGATATAGTACTCCCTTTGGCAAAAGTTTAAAACCTGGAGGTAAGCCAGTGCAGAGACTATTAAAGAGATTAATAACGCCACTGTTTACGTGCCTGCTAACTTTTAGCCATTAATTCTGCCCAAAATACAGAGTTCGCTGCAACTACCATGAAGGAAAACTTAAAAAGATATACTTGTTGTTGCAATAAAACACATTTGAATTTGTTATACTCTACGTCTGTTTAACTACTACAGACATGCCACAGATTTCAGTCTTTATGCGACCACTGTTGAGTGTGCTGCTCTGGCACGCTATACATCTCTTACTTTTGTTTAATAAGCCATCTTTCGACGATAAGTCTTTTTTTTTCCTATGTGATCGCGTATTTTTTGTGCGTGCTAGTACATTATGCTACACACGACACTTCGGGTAAAATACAAGAGAGACTTTCGCAAATAGACAAAATGGCAGATGCAAAAGTGGACGTGGCAAGCATATCCCATTTTATTAAAAAAAACTATCAGTAGTTGAAATCACAAATGAAGTTTTCTCTGAACTCGAAAAGAGTTTTTAGAATTGTATATAGAACTTTGAAGTTTTCAGTTGCTACGGCAGAGGATACAAGAGCCAATTTGATCGCTTAGTGAAAGAAAAGTAACACAGTTGCCATATTCGTCATGACATTGTCAATGGACTACTTGCAGATAGTGCTAGTGCAAAACTGTAAAACATCAAAAGCAATGCTGTATGATCTAAATGTAATCTATGATTAGAAGATTAAAACAAATTTAATGATCGCCTATGAACGTTTTTTATAGTACCACATGGACCCAAATGATTCCGTGGTACAGCACATAGCAGAAGTTAAGAATCTCGTTTGAATTCTGAAAGAAACAGGTGAGATGGTTTGCAATGTTGCTATCATGACAAAAACTCTTAAGAGTCTGCCACATGTGCCTTACAGTTTCCAACAAACATGGCTTTCTCTCGACAAAGGAAGACAAACAATTAAGAACCCCACCCTCAGACATATCGACGATGGTATATCGCTCATCAAGACAGATAACAACGAGATAGTCTTTGTAGCTATGAAAGTAAAAGAGAAAAATAACCATAAGAAGCATAACAAAGCAAAATTTAACATTATGTTCTACAACTGTAACAAAATGGGGCACTTTGCAAAAGAGTGTCGTTTCAAGAAAGATCATACCAAAAGGAATGAATCAAAGAAAGCTGCCAATTTCAACTCTGCAACGGCTTTCGCTGCTTTGGTAAAGCACAAAGCTTACTACACCGATGCAAATGATTCTTGTATTATGGATAGTGGAGCGTCAATGCACATCAATTTGACTTACTGCAAGATTTCGTACAGGAGTACTGAATAGACTACACCGAAACTTTCTTGCCCACAATGAGGTTTGATTAATTACGTTTTTTGCTTGCGGTTGCGGTATAACGTGACTATGTAATCAGGCAGTTTCATGCAAAGACAGTATTTTTTAAAGGTGAACTTAATCAAGAAATCTATATGCATGTGCCCGAAAGATTGCCTCCTCCCTAGAAAAACAAGGTACTAAAACTGCGAAAATCATTGTATAGAGTAAAACAATCTCCTTGCTGCTGGAACTAAAAGTTTCATAGCATCATGACCACACTTATAGTTAAACAGCCACACGCAGACCAGTGCATTTACGGTGGAACTGTTTTTAGTTTAGAGTTTATCGTAGCCTTGTACGTCGATGACGGGCTAATCATGGACAGATGAGCAGACGCCAAAACAAGCGTAAGAACAAACTAAAGAAGAATTTCGAGCTAACCGTTGGTGATCCAGCGTGCTTCATCAGCATTACCATATTAAAAAACAATGATGATTCGATTTTTATTACCAAAAGAATAACATTAACTAAGTAATCAAGGAATTCAATATGGAAAACGTTCAACCAGTATCAACACCAGCTGATTTTCATTTACCATTGCAGAAAATGATGAGCTCTGAGGATTCAATTTAAAACGTACCTTACAGGTAACCTGTTAACTAACTAATGTGTCTATTGACAGCTACACGCCATTTATTATGAAAAACACACCAACGCCTAGTAAAACGCACTTAATAAGATCATCAGATACTCAACTGGAATGAAGAACTACAGTATCCTTCTGAAAAAGGATCTTATCTATAGTTAAACAGCTTCTCCAACTCCAACTACGCTAGAGACCTCGACACCAGGAGATCTGCTACAGAATACGTATTCCAGCTAAATAACAGTGCAATATCATGGAGCAGTCAATGACACTTCACCGTGGCTCTATCTACCAGCGAGACAGTATATCCGGCTGCGTTCTCTGCTAAAAGAGAATGTATTTGGCTGCAAGAATTTATGAAAAATCTGGATAAATAAGAACTAAAACTTACAACATTATCTATAGACAATCAGGGCTCTACAACATGACAAAGAATCCCGTTTATCACAAACGCAACAAGCACATCGACATCCACCATTCTTTTATCCGAGAAAAGTGAGAAAGAGCAGAGATCGATCCAGTTTACATAACAAGTAAGCATCAGGTGGCCAATTTGTTGATGAAAGCTTTATGATCAATTCGAAGCTCTACACATTTAGATGGGTATAACACAGATAAGAAAAAATTAAAGTGAATTTACTACGTAATCCATTCTTCCTTATGTAACTCTGTTTTTTTACAATTTTTTTTCAGCGTAGAGTACTCAAAAAGTGGAAGTCTTGCAATTAAACACGTACAAGTTTGTAATTTTCTATCACTTTCTAACCACAACGAACGAGCCCCTAAACTATTTCAGTCTCTGTCCAACCACAGTTAAGTGCACGGCTCTGACATGCTGCATATCTTCTCAGTAATCAGTAATTTTATTAATCATTTTTTCAGTAATCACTTTTTTTTAAATCATAAATATTTTCAAAAAATATTAAGCTTAAAACATTTTCTGAGATTAGTAGTCCAGTTATAACCACCAATTAATTACTAAATCGTTATGATCGCGATGAACTGTAGGACAAGCTTTTAAGGTTACCTATGATCATATGTCACTTCGCAATATATACCTGACATTGTTAAGATAGCTAAGATAGATACGACTTATGCCACTTCTCAGATCGTTTTGAAATCTTGAATTTAATTCTACTAACCAGATTTATTTATTTATTTTTTTCTTTTTTTTACTGCAATCCATTATTTAGCTCTTATTTCTTTATCTCAATTTGTTTGAATTTCTATAAGTTGTCAGCACTATGGTTTTCGATTCGTTAAAATAAATTTATTTTTTATACTAATTCTATAAAATAACTTGTTACTCTAATACTTCTGTAACCAAGTCCATTCCATGATTTCACAATAGTTTTTAAGTATATTAGTATAACTCATACATTTTGAAAATCTCAAGAAGTTTTAGGCATTACATTAATGAGAGAAAAAGTCCAAAGCACAAAACAATGCATTTTTGTAACAATAAAGTCAAATAAAATTGTTACTCGTCAAGTAAAACATACGTCCAATTATACATTATTATTTGTCTGCATACATATCTAATATTTTTTGGCTTGGATTGACATTTCTTATTCATATCTTGTGGTTTGATTCCTCTTTCAAAGTAGTGTATTTATCAGATTAAAGACTCTATTATATAAAAACACAATAAAGCCTCAACCACTTGTCAGTCACAGTATAAATTAAAAAAAAAGGTTTATTATGTACACCCAGAAGTAAGTAATTTTTTCCCGAAACTTTCCGTATACGGCAACAGTGCACCAAACTTAGTAGGTAAACAATGTGTCAGTACTGTCGGTCAAGTAGCTGCTTAGTATAAGGTCTTGTAGGTAAAGAATGCATTGGTGTCATATGTATACTAGATGCAGTATAGTATATACAACTGGTTGAGCTACGACGACGTCAACAACTGATCAACTAATCCTTCTATTGTAAGTCGACTTGCCCAGCAGCAAAAAAGTAGTGAACGAAAATACCTTATTTAAAATAAGTAATTGTTGACTCAACTTGAGATTGTTTTTGTTTATGCTGTGCAGCTCCAGGGTAAATACACAATCATTTTCAATTGCGAGGCAAAGTCAAGGGGATCTCTAACACTTGCTCAACCAGTGCTGTACTGCGGTTCTCAGTGGGACGTATTCATCGTATTTTGTGCACGTGAGAACGAACTGGTAGAAAATCCCCTGCCTACCTGGCCGCTACCATAAGGAACTTTGATGCTGAGATGCTTCCTCAGTAACATAGAACTTGTCATAAAAAAACGACGAAGAGCTGATGAAGCTGTTCCTTGGGGTACCCATGGTGCAGGGTGGCGTACTTCACCTTTTATTTTGACGAAAATTTAAATTGACTCAAAAGACGACGAAAAGCTGGTAAAGCTGCTAGTCAGATCATCCATGATGTAGGGTGGTAACTACGACAGGAATTAGCTCGTAGTGTTAATGTTTATTTTAAGCTTACGTGTGAACTTAAGATGCTGATAGAATTATCGATGCTTAATTGTAAATATTTCATGGTACTTCGTGCACTTGTGCTTGACTTATGAATTAATATGAAACGATATTTCATATTTCTTACTACGTTACCCTCAAATTCGAGTTTGGGCGGCAGTGTGTAGGGACGAACTCCAATGCTCCTTCCCGATTAACGCGACATCTATGCTGCGTAGAGGGGTTGGGAGAGAACTTCTTGCTCCCTATTTCTCCTAGCTTGAGAGAGAGATTTAGAGAGTGAGCAGCCGTCCTTCCCACCTCACTGCTCCAGTTCCCTTACTTCCCCTTGTTTGAGAGCTAGATAAAGAAAGTGAGTGGGCGAGCAGCAGTGCAAAAGTGCATAAGTATTAAGTACTTACCTACGGGGCGTTTTCTTATTTTCTCAAAAATAAGTACAGCTATGAGAAAACTTCGGCATGGAGCACACGTCAAACACCGGTGTGACTATAGATTTGTTGTTTAATGCATGCAATCGATGTAGATCTCTTTTGGTGGTATGCAATGTAGTGAATTACTAACCTTAATTTGAATACAGAAACAATGATTAAATGATTGTGGAAAATATTATAAAAATCAAACATTGGACTGTTGCAGCAATCGATGCCCAGGAAGGAATCTTCATTTTTGAAGTGGAGGGTTACTAATCCTGCTAAATCATTTGAGGAATCTTTTAATTTGCTATTTCAATGATTTACTAAAGAAAGTAGCCCTCACTACACTGTGGAGTATTTAGTCTATGCTAAAAATATGATGCATACTAAGCATGGTCTTGATATTAATGAATATTTTAACTTAAAGTGCATTCTTAAAAACAATTCTAAAGGCCACAGATCAAAGAAGTCACTAGCTTTTACTTGTGATGAAGTAACAATATTTTTAAAGGACGTGAGTCACCATATTTACTTGGGAGCAAAGGTACGAGTGAATGTGTGCATTTTGCTTCTTTCAAATATGTTTATCTAGTTTCTCAGCTTAATTTTTGTATTTAAACGTATTTCATTTTATTTTACAGGTGCTACTTACATTTAAAATTTGTGGTGCCTTAAGATGTGCTGAGCTAACGAACCTGAAGTTTTTAGAAGTTATAGAGAAAAATAATTTATTTCTTGTTTCAGTCACTAAAACGAAGACATATTCTGATAGACCTATTTCTATTGTACCTCTTTTTCATTCAAAGGTTAAGGATTACATCGCATTAAGACCAGCAAAATAATTCACAGACAGATTTTTCATTCAGTATATCAATGGGAATTGTCAGCATCAAGTTACGGGTAAAAACAAAAACGGGTCAACGCATTATATCATTCCAACTTATTTGAGACTACCGAATCCATAAAAATACACCGGACACTGTCTACAAATGACTGCAACAACATTTCTATTCAATTCAGGTGCTAGTATGTCGATGATGAAGCAATTAGGGGGTTGGAAATCTGACACTGTAGTTGCTGGATGTATTGCTAAGTCGAATAGAAGTAAGCAACTAATCTTCCAAGGCATCACTCATGGAAATAAGACAGCTGCTGTTGTTGCTGGGCCATCCATAAGGTAAAAAAATTCTTTCGACAAAAATCAAGACATTGGCGTTGCTCAACTAGAGGTAACTGATCAAGATTTTAGTGACTTTTTTGAGGACAAATTAATAAATCAAAAGTGTGATCATTCTATAAACTTCACCAATGGAAGGGGAAAGTCCATCTTCACTACGAAGAATTAAAATAGTAAGATTTCCTGTAAAATTTTTACTAATAAAATCACCGTTAAAGTCACTTTTAATACAACGTATAAGGGACAACAAATTGAAGCTAAAGAAGCTTTTTCGCTTAACAAGGATCAAAATTATAATCACCAATCTACATCTCATCAACTGACAAAAAAAACACACAACCGCATAAAAAACCAAAAATTGAAGAAACAAAAGCTTGCTCTTCATATGGAGATAATAATGTTAACCTATGTGATAAAGGTGGTATACAGTATTATTCAATTAGGTTGATTGTTTAGATAGTAATGAACAAAAATGAGACATAATTATATAGGCCTATAAATAATTAAATGCTGTTAATATGTAAAAATGTTTATCGAATTATAAAATTTATTACATGTAATTTAATACCTAATAAAATTAAGAGGATTTTTAATAGCATTAAGTATTTCCGACCAACTTTTTTTGCTTTTCGGGCCTGTTAACATCTGCTAACCAACAATCCTTGCTTCACTCGAGTCGTAAAAGTTAACAGATGATACAGGCCCTTCACTTTTGCCCCAAACATAACCTATCACCATACTCACCACTAAAGCTAATTGTTATATAGTGGCTGATGAACAACGAATTTCTGCATGAAGTAGTAAGAAAAATAGTACACATCACACGTTACGTCTCTTGATAATCCGCTCCGGCAGTTCATCCACCGTCAACTGGCATCTTCACGGCCCCGGGAGCAGATCATCGAGTTTCGTCCCTAGTAATGTGGTGTACTATTTTATTAAAAATCATCGAGCGATGGTAATTGAAATGCATTGAAGTGTAACTGAACGCATATTTAATTATTTATAATAAGAATCTCAGTTTACTGAAATTTTTCACAAGATTTCCCTCCAAGGCACTTATATCCTAAATAGTCAATGATTGTGGGAATCTTGATTGCAAATTAAAGTACTCTTTTTTTGGGAAATATAAGAACAAAGCTATTTGATAACCTAAAAGGAATTATTTATAGTAAGTAATCAAATTTTACTATTTATCTTTGTGTGAAAGTGATAATAATATGCATACTATTTATTTTTGATTACAAACATCCCTTTTTTTGTGTTTATGCAGTGAGGTATGTTAGCGTAAGCCTCAAATTTTACGCGTTCAGGAACCTCTAGTGTTGATTATATTTCATAATATATGTGGATTCTTACAACTTCAATTGTCAACGGCTTGAATGTGAGTCCTCGTAAGGCCAGGTAATCCTCTTCATCGAAGCTTGTGCTACAGTATGACATGGTGATCGACAAACATGCATAATAAAATAAAAGTTGTCTCCATTCTGTATGTGTATCTTGTAAATTATTATTCATCTCAAGCTATGAAATTGTCCGACTGTTCAATAAATGTAAGCTTTTTATTATTAGAACATCTTTGCACTTAAGAACATGACCTGCTCACTTAAATTTTACAAGATTTATATTTCGTTTGTTTACTGACCTACAGATTAAGTCTTACATTAAAATAAAAATAACTTACACAGTTTTTAAAAATGATCGTTGATGAGGAAATGTAATACTAACGTTAAGTTTCTTGTTTGAGACTTCTTTATTCAATCGTTTTTGCAATAAAGCTATTTTTGCTTTACACTTTGCTTTTATTAGAGCTGCCATTCGCGGACTTAAGCGACATCACAAAAACAAAAGAAATTTTCATACGAAAATTATGTTACTGCTTCTGAAAACCTTTAAAAGATTTTAACTTAATTATTATTTATATAGGAATAATTAATAATTGTTTCTTATTTTTGTTGCTAATATTGTTCAAATGGCATTTCGGCCAACAGAAGTAAATTTGGAACACATGAGAGCGTTAGTTAATGTTTGTACGAATAAAGTTATGATTGCTTAACCGTCGAATTGTTGTATAAAAACAGTTCGGAGATGGACAGAAAAATTTCAACTGGAAAATGAGGATGCTAACTACATTGCATTAGACATGAAATAATATGAGCTATCGAAAGTTATTATTATATCTATTATATAAAAGTATTTTTCATCTAGTTTCCATCACTTTTAATTAGCAAACAATGCCAATTTTTAAGCCAACTTAGCAAGGGCCCGTTAAGCTCTACATATTTGCAAAATAATAAGCTACACAAATTTATTTGTAGTTAATGAAGCGGTGCCATTATTGACGGATGAACAACTGGCTTAAGATAGACAAGAGATGCACAGAGATCCCTTCCACTTAAAAGAATCCCAGCTACATTAAACGTTAATGTTTCTTACAAAACACTCAGAACTGCTGTAAACAAGAAAACTGACTTTACATGTCAGAAAGCAGCAAAAAAAAAACTCAACTAAAAGATTAGCATATGATAGCCAGATTGTGTTTTCAACGGATAAAGATGGTAGGTGTCTTGTATGGAGGCCTACAAACACAAGGTATATGATGCTCACTACGTCATACCACAGATGCACAGTGAAAGGCATACTGTGGTATTTTAGGGATGGGTGAGCGGATATGATCCAGGTAAACCGATAGACGTTGGACAAAGGATAAATTTTAGGATGTATGTTGATATCTTTGATAATCTTCATCTTCGTTTCATCCAATAGCAGTTTCCTGACAAAGAAATTATAACTGTTATCTAAGTCAATAGCGCTGTTCATACAACTCACATTGTTCGAGACTGGTACCAGAGCACTCACAATTGCAGAGATTAGAGTGGCCAGCATACTCTCCGGACTTCAACATTATAGAAAATGTTTGGAATGAGATAGCAAAAAACTGAAGGCCACAGATAGTTCAAAATCAGAAAGAGTTGAATGACCAAGTTACAGAAGCCAGGCAAGACCTTCAACATAAGCCAGATTTAAAACCCTTACAAACTCGATGATTTGCCGAATGCATCAAATTATTTAAGCAAGCGGCGAATATATCAATTATAAGTTGAAATTATGAAAGCAGAACTTATAAATTTAGATGGACATACTTTTTCTTTATTTCAAATGACATTTGTTACGCCCTTGAGTGTATAATATTTACATAACGTATAAGTAAACGATTTATGAATTCTTCCATTGCATTTAGTTGCCCCACAATGCAATTTAACTACTATCGCTGGATGATATTTAACAAAAAATAAAATGTCGTGATTTATGTATACACCCATGCCATGTCGAATGTCTAACACTATTTAAAAATAAGTTAACGTTTAATGTTTTAAGGTTCACGTATACGTTAATAAACAAATTAACTAAATAAAAATTAGAGTTACTTTATTTGTTTTGAAAACAATTGATAACAGTGCACATCAATTCAGAAGTAAAGCATAAGTGCACGAAGTACCATAAAATATTCACAATTAAGCATCGATAATTCTATCAGCTTCTTAAGTTCACACGTATGCTTAAAATAAACATTAACACTACGAGCTAATTTCTGTCGTAGTTACCACCCTACACCATTGACTAGCAGCTTTACCAGCTTTTCGTCGTCTTTTGAGTCAATTTGTGAGTAACGGGGGTATGTGATCAGCAGCAACGTACCCCATGACAGCGACCTGGTAAACAAGGGCTATCGCACCAACTCTTACATACGTGCACAAAATACGATGGATACGTCCCACTGAAAACTGCAGTACAGCACTGGCTAAGCAAGTATTGGGCATTCCCTTGACTTTGTCTGCAAAAACGCAATGGTTTAAACTCTGGTAGACTCATCAACTCCATACAGTAAGTATCGATGGTTCCATTGGCATCTAAAATAAATTCATAAACATGATTACGGTTTCGCATTAAACGTATCCAATAATAATAGTAATAATAATAATAATAATAATAATAATAATAATAATAGTAATAATAATAATAATAGTAATAATAATAATAATAATAATAATAATAATAATAATAATAATGATAACAACAATAATAATCATAATAATAATAAGAATAATCATAATAATAACAACAATTACCAAATATACATGCCCCACAACGTGAAAGTTAACTAGCTCGTTTAACTTCTCTGTTCAGCACATTCTGTGAGCCGTTGGGTAACAACTGCAGCTAACACGTTAAATGTATCCCTAGGAAAAAATAAGACTTTCTATCAGGGGGTAAAAGAAGGTAAGTATAAAATTACGTTATTGTAACATGTCTTAATTCATTAGCTAGTTTTCTTGTTGTAGAAAATTAAAGCTTCTTTGTGTCTTCAACCAAAGCACAGTCCAAATAAAAGGCGAAGTACACCACCCTGCACCATGGGTACCCCAAGGAACAGCTTCATCAGCTCTTCGTCGTTTTTTTATGACAAGTTCTATGTTACTGAGGAAGCATCTCAGCATCAAAGTTCCTTATGGTAGCGGCCAGGTAGGCAGGGGATTTTCTACCAGTTCGTTCTCACGTGCACAAAATACGATGAATACGTCCCACTGAGAACCGCAGTACAGCACTGGCTGAGCAAGTGTTGGAGATCCCCTTGACTTTGCCTCGCAATTGAAAATTATTGTGTATTTACCCTGGAGCTGCACAGCATAAACAAAAACAATCTCAAGTTGAGTCAACAATTACTTATTTTAAATAAGTTATTTTCGTTCACTACTTTTTTGCTGCTGGGCAAGTCGACTTACAATAGAAGGATTAGTTGATCAGTTGTTGACGTCGTCGTAGCTCAACCAGTTGTATATACTATACTGCATCTAGTATACATATGACACCAATGCATTCTTTACCTACAAGACCTTATACTAAACAGCTACTTGACCGACAGTACTGACACATTGTTTACCTACTAAGTTTGGTGCACTGTTGCCGTATACGGAAAGTTTCGGGAAAAAATCACTTTTGCCTTAGTGTACATACAATAAATCTTCTTACCTACAATACATGATGACTGTGATTTTATACACTTCGTTACAAAATCTTTTTTACAGAACATAACTTATCCGCTGGTTATAAGAGGTTTTACAAATTTGTGGTAAGCTTATACATCATTTTATTTCCATGTTATTGTACAACAATTATGATCTTTAAAATCAAAACACACTTTTAAGTTACACCATAAAAGTGTTTAAATTACTTATTATCAAAAAAATACCGTTTTCAATTCATGAGCAAAAAACTCTCTAAATATTTGTTTTCATATGTTGTAAAATTTTTTTAAGGTAAAGTAGCTTAACTCATTCCTTCGATTGGATGAACGATTTTTATTTTAATAATTTATGCGCATTCCTAGTATGAGGATACATAACATACATTTTTTTGACACTGTTTAACATTTTTAAGTTTTCTCCTTAAACTCGTTAACTTAGAAACTCTCAGAACTATGATACATAATAGTTCCATTTATTAATTGTATACAGTTATAGCATCATGTGCTACAGCTGTGAGCAGATAAATATGAAGAAATAGTTAAAATATTGTTATATTCAAAGTGAAGGTACTATTAAAAAAAATTTTAATACTGATAACTAAGACAACTAATTGATAATTCTTATGAATGTTGTATGTGAGTGTATCATTAGTAGTATTTTAGAAACCTTTTAAGAGATTCTAATTATTTACTGCTTATAAGTTTACTTTCTTACAACGTTACAGTAACTTAGGCAAAAAGTTATTATACCTTATTAAGGTTGATAAGAAAATTCCTTGATTTTTTCTAGGTGTTGTTGTCTTAGTGAGGTGCCAAATCAGTAGCCCAATTTATAAAATAATTTTACTTATTAGGAAATTGAAAATCAACTAATTTCTGTATTATCTCGATACATTGTAAAGTTTATTTTTTATCAAATAAAACACCAACAGTTTTGTAAACATCAATCATACCTTTAGATTTTGTTATATGATTCAATGATGCAAAGATGCAAGTTTTTGTTTTCTTTTCGTGACAGTAACTTTGATTGTTACATTTAAATTTTGTACCCTATTAAGATTGATATAGCTTCTTAATTTATTACACCAATTTGGTTCTCAACATAATTTCATTTCATCCTGGATCTGTTCGTAAATGATACGTTGGTTAAGTTTTTGGTTGGTACCTACCCTCATCCCAGCTTAACTAACCGACCGTGTGTTCGCACACGTAAACAAAAGTTAATCAGTTGATCACGTTTTGGTGTACTTTGAGCGCTTTTAAGTCTTCTTTAACCATTTAAAAGCGCTCAAAGTGCCCCAAAACGTGATCAGCTGATTAACTTTTGTTTACATCTGCGAGCACATGGTCGATTAGTTAAACCAGAGTGGGGGTAGGTATCAACCTAATGCTTAACCAACGCATCATTTCCAAACAGAGCCACAGCACGACAAAGCTACGTTGACTATTTTCAAACATTTTTTAAGATTTGTAGATTCTGTAAGTCTTATTTTTAGTTTCTTGTTTTCCTTTTTATTTTTTTATATTTTTTTTTTATTTTATTTAAATAATTTTTTATATTTTATTTTAATGAAATAATTTTTTTTTTTTTTTTATTTAAATGAAATAATTCCTTTTTTTTTAACTAAATCGTAGAAAAATCTTAAAGGATTTTCTTAATTTTTATTATATATTTTTATTTTATGTACATATATTATAATATAATATATATATATGTCAAATATGACCATCAGGTGAGATCTCCCTTGAGATGTTGAGTGGCAATCTCATACTAAAAAAGTACCTGAAATCTTGGCTGAGATTTCTTAAAAAATGTCCTGACTCAAAAACAAATTAAAAATCAATTTTACAGTATTCAAAGCGGCGCCAATGAGGATACCCTGTAGAAGGTACATCATAAAAAAAACATCTTTAAAAGTGTTTTATGTCAATTTTTAGGTGAGACTTTAGGTGCTTTATCAGATATCAAATAAAATCCTGCCTGAGGATCAGAAAAATTTATTTTATTTTAAAAAATTCATATAAAACACTTAAAAGATGTGTTTCTTAATGTACTATCCAAATAGTATCATCAACGGGGCAACATTCAATACAGTAATATTGATTTTTGTTTTTTGAGTTAGAATACTTTGTATAAAAAGTCAGTTAAGATCTCGTGTAAATTTTTGGCATGGGATTGTCACCTGAAATCTCACGTTAGGCCTCACCTGATTGTTGCAGACATAAGTAGTAAAGCTTACTTTTGAAGATGCCCTATGATTAATTCATGATACAAAAATTTATATCACAATTAGTGACTAAAACATCAAATCATCTTGTCTTAGTAATTTGAGGGGATTAAACGATTTTCCTAAATACAGAGAAAGCAGTTAATCCATACTAAATGTGTGCCTTCAAAGAGAGGAGTAGAGATGGCGACTACAGCCACATATAGTTATGATTACACACAGCATAACAAAATCAAGCGATGAGTCTTTCTCGCTAGACTTTAATAAGATTTTAGAGATTAAGGGGGACTAGAAGAAAATGTCTTAACAGATGTAATGTTTATGAAATAAAGAGCCTATTTTTTCATTTTACAATCCTTTATATCATATAAATGCTTAAGAGAGGCTAGACACATGAACTTCGAAAAATTAAATCGTACAACTAAATTCTAACAGTTGTAAGCAGAGACTTTCAGGACATTTACTTTTTGATTCGTTTTGTACTTTAGATTATTTTATAATATGGTGTATCAAAGACAGCATTGGAAAAATATTTAGCTTCAACTATTTTTTGAAGTTGACAGTACGGCTGTAACAATTTTAAGGTGGTTCTTTCATGAAATGATTATGAACAGAATGGCATGAAATCTTGAGGAATCATGTATTGAGTTACAATACGCTACCCCTCAAAATTTAAAAGTAGGCTGACGAATGTAAACGCAAGAAAATTATAAATGAAAACTAAATTTCAAACATGTGCTCCTTTGGCAACTAAGCATTTTTTTACTGAAAGTTGTAGTCTAGTTATTTATTTACTGAGCATAATTAAGTAAAAAACTGACCCAATAAAGCTTATGCAGTTTTAAAAATACTGCTGTCTTGGAATATCTATGTTCACGGACTTAATCAAAAGATATTAAAAGATGCAAAGGCATCCATTTTCGTTTCTTATGCTGAAAGCATAGGTATAAGCATCCACTGCTGGAATTTTGAGTTCAAGCGCGAATTTTAGATAATCATTCCGAAAACTTTTGTATAGTACATTATAATCGAAAATGTTTAATCAGTACTTAATTTGCCTCAATAAACAATATTAACAAATAATCGTTTAAAATTTAAGCAGCATTGATAAATATCAACTTGACAGTCACACCTGTGACTCGGGAGTCATGAAAGAACCGCCTTAAAGACAATTTATCATTTCTACTTATTGTATATTGTTTTCAGATCCTCAAAAATTATTTGTTAAGTTTTGTGAAATAGCCTTTGAAACTAGAACTATTGAAGTAATAAATTATTTAATAAACTAATTATGGAAGGTGTATTTATTTGGGCGTACCAGACAAAAAAGTGTTGACAACATTGATAAATTGAAACAGAATATTATAAAAAATTAAGACAAAAACATGAATTGCATTTGAAAGAAAAGAAGCAAATCTGACGGCGATTGGGATTGAACCCAAGATTGCAAAACCATCTCATCAGCTGTATAAGCCGTAGCCGTCTTAGCTATCCAAACAACGGACATTGCAAAATTTTAAGTAACATATGTTCATTGATAACTTCTGGAGCTTGGCCTACAGGAAATTATGAACATCCCATTTACAAGAGAAAACAGCTCAAGGCCCAAAAAAAATTTACTTCTCTTTTAATAGTATTAATAATGATCGTGCTAGCAAATCACAACATGCGTCGTCTAGATACATAAAAAAAATGATCTACATACTTATAATATTTTTTGGCTTGTTTTTATATTTCTAATAGATACCTCGCGGTTATTATACTGGCAACACACTAAATATTTATACAAAAATCAACTCAGCTTCCATTATTATTATAAATAGTGTATATTTCAGATTAAAGATTATTACAGACACTGAACGAAGCTTTTTTTAACAAATTTGAATTAAGACAAACGAGAGAAATGTTTTTTGGCTATACAATAATCATTATCTTTGGATTTAAAAATACTCTCTCAAGTTTTTATCAGAATTTAATCTATTCGTATTTAATCTATTAGCATAGAACTTCCTAAAAATATATTTTCTGCTTATTGTTGTAAAATTTTTTAGATATAGCAACTATACTTGTTAGACTTGTTTAATGTACAATTTCCATTTCTAATTATAAAATCTTGTTTCAAAAATAAATTTTTAATCAGTGAAAATATTAATATAAAGTTACTGCTTAAGAATTTCTTAAAAATGAAAAAACACAAACAAAAATAATATATGAGCTTACTAATAATTTTTGAAACTTATTTCCCTCTGCATATGATTTATGTATGTATAATATTAAAGCAGGAGTCAGGTAAATAGCATATACACTTAGTTATAGTTAAAGTCAGGGGTGGCTTAAGGGTGGGGCGAACTGGACACTTGCCCAGGGCGCCAGATAGGCAGGGGTGCCAAGTAAACGACAACGCAAAACACTATAGTATTGTAAAAACCATTTTTTCTAGTTAAAAATAAAAAAATGCAAGTATAAAACTTGAACTATCATAATGAAATAATTCACCATTCACATTCTTAAATTTAGTTAACCATACTTTTCTTGAAATCAGTAATACTTGAGTATCAATAATAAACGATAATCAAATAAATATGATTAATATTCTACTGAAGTGTCGCACAGTATAACTCAATTCGTCTATTAATATCTTTCCCAATAAAAATGTGTTGCGCAACAGTCGATTAAGACAAAGATTTTTTTATAACAATATTTAATTAGATTACTACTATTTGGAATACTTTATTTCTACGTACATACATACATACACGCACACAGACACACTTATAAACAAATCTGTGCGTGGGACATTTCACGTGAACTAAAACAGAAAAAATTTTTCCTTTAAATTTCGGGAATTGGTAGTACTTGATGAGAACGCTATAATGTTATATTTTCAGATTTTTGAGTAACATCTTTACCATTAGCCACTGTCACAAATATTAAACTTTTCATTTTGACCGTAACCTTGTGAATTTTAGGGGGAAAACTATGCGGGTCAAAAAAAAAGAAGAAACATGTTTTCGTTAACGTTTTTTTCGTAAAATACGATAAAATTATTTTAAAATTTTGTAGGTTGAACTTTCATCATATTACGGTAGTTTTTTACTTTGAAATCAAAGATAAGGAAAGTATGAAATCTTTATAACTTAGTCTTGTTGTTTTTTGATAAAGTGCATACCTGATTGAAAATGTATACGTAGTTTCGTTACGTATTTGAGAACGTATCAAAAATACGTCATATCAATATGTAGTGTTTGTTTGAAACCTTTTGTCACCTAGTTGTATCTCGTATTTTGCAGTCATGAAGCGTATGTCTACGTGAAAACAGTTTGACAATGTGATAATCACGGGCATAAGCATGATCGTAATACTGATGTAAAATTATAAACAAAAAAGAATTTTGAAGCGTATACTTTTGTCTCTCACGCAAAGTGCTTTGGACCCTAGGGCCTACTTTCCGTCTACTAGTTACTTTCCGCCTACGGGCAGGAAGAAACATTTTGGCCCTACTGGACTGAAAGTTTGCTCCCCTCCTAGGGTAATTGGTGGGAGGCAAGAGTGCCCATGGGCGCAAAGTTGCACTTTCCACCCTTGATACAAAAAATGTCGCTCTCACCTCAGGCAGAAACATACAATAATTGTACTCTTTAAGAGCGCAAGTGCTACTTTCTGCCCTTAGTGAAAAATACACTATTCTATATCTAAAGTCGCTGTAATATGCTAATAACCCAACCTACAAATTTTAAATCATTTTATTGTATTCTACAATTTGCACACTGAGAAAAGTTGTGTTAGAAAAAGAATTACAACTATAATAAAAATTACTGTATTGTATAGGACAGCTGAGACATACTCGCCATATTATAAAAATAACTACACTACACAGTAAAACTGGATTATATTAAAATTTGTTATTTGATATAGTAATTTTTACTTAGTGCAGAAATAATTTTTATATTAAAGTAAAATAATAAATATATACATACACACGTATGTTGTACACGAAATATATATATGTAACTAACAGAACATTAAAATTAATAGTTTTTTTGTGTATAGATATTATTTTCCTTTTAGAATACAGATACCTACTGAAGTATTTTAAGAATATTTTATTTTAAAAGAGATCTGCAGTGACTGGGAATTAAACAACAATTAAAAAATATGTTTCTTGTCATGATTACATTAAATTATCCTTAAATTTGAAAATCAATAGGCGTGCATACCTATAGATGTTGTATAAACTTACTTTCGATCATAGTAATTTTTATTATACTGAATGTCAATGCAGTGGAATTAAAAATTTTACTATGGCACAGAGAAAATTCTACTTATAAATGTGGAAAATTTTAAAACGATTAGATTAAAATTTACAATATTGTATAGCAAAAATTGTACTATCACAATTTTTACTATGTAAGACATAGTAATTTTTATTATAATGTAATTATTTTTGTACGGCTGCTACAGAAAAATAATGACTATAAATATAATAAAAATTATTTTAAACGTAACCAATGGCGTCATAAAGTGAGTATGTCTTAGCTTTCCCGAAAAATATAGAAATTTTTAGTACAGTTATTATCCTTTTTTAACACCACTTTTATCAGCGCGGTCAGATTAAAAAATTCGAAATTTGTGACCGTCACGGACGGCGAAGATGTTTGTCAAAAAATTAGACAAAATTACTAAATAATTTTCTCATGAAGTACTAACCATCTCCAAAATTTGTAGGGCTATGTAAGGCGCCAAACTGGTCAGTTGCCCAGGGTACCAGAATGTCTTAAGCCACCCCTGGTTAAAGTACACAGAGACTGATATTTGTGTCTCGTGTCATCATTTGCTCATAGTAAGTTAAAGATTTCCAAACAATTACCTGGTGCTGATCAAAAGCTAAATTATAAGGATGCAATTAAAAAAAAAAATTAGGTGTGGGTCTCGGGACCCATGACAGATGTGAAACACTAAAGAATATGTTATTGAACTCAATAGTATTTGATTGTTTATGATCAAAATAGTAGTTTTCGTCAGATTTGTGCCATCGTCTCCAGGGCTATTTTGCAGTCCAAGGAACCTACGAAACAGGGCCCGAGAGACGTAAGGCAGCCACGGAGCAATAGTTCTTATGTGGCGATTCCTATTTTTCTACCGAGCACACATCAGCCTCTCAAAAACGTGTGAGGTAGGAAAAGTATTTACTTTTTTTATTCTAAATAATGTTTACTACATATTTTTATATAAAAAAGACAGTATATTTATAAACATATACTTCGATCAGTGAATATTATAGATTAGGAAGAAGCAAGTTATGTTTATTTCTTTTGTTCAGTAACATATAAACAACTAGAACGAGAAAGAACAATAATGGACGGCAAAGAGTATCTATACTACCTACCTACGCAAAGGTACATACATAAGTTTAACAAACGTTCCATGTTTTACTTTCTCTGTCTCTTTTCGGATTCGGATACCTGTTTACTGTGCGTAGTTGCGCACGTGCGCCAATTTCGTTGGGTTGGCTCTTTACTAAAGACGGGTTGAGATGGACTTTGAATAAACACAATTGGAAGAACCCGGGAAAGTTTTGCATTATGGTAAAATATTGATATTTTAAGATAATCGTATTTATAGAGAAGAAATTTTTTGAAAATGATGAAAAAATGATACTTAATCTAATATTGATTTATAATTTTCTACATGCGCAAAATATTTAAAAAAGCAATGGAAAAGGCCTACCTGTATAAGTACAATCAAGAGAGAGAGAGAGAGAGAGAGATACCGAGCGCAAGAGCAGACGACCAATGGCTCTCTCTATCTCACTTACTTTTACAGGGACTGCAAAAATGCCTTTTTTATTTTTTTTCTCAACGTTTTGCGCTTGTCAAGACAAAAAAATTTATGGTGCACATAAATAATAAAAACAAAGATTTGATTGGCGTGCTGAATAGCACAATCAATAAGGTTCGCAACTACCAATCCTAAAGATGTAGTTAAATTCTCTGAGTCAGTTTAAGGAGGCTTGGGCGTTTGGTGTCGTATCTATTGAAGGGCCCCTGTGGGGTACTTGTCATACAAATGATTCTTTGTAATATTTTTTTTATAATCATTTTGATTATACACATGTGTGTACAAAATAGCAATAATACGCGGAAAAGTCATTGGGAAAATCGATAATAAAAAATTTATTAGTTTTCCCGAGGTACCTTGTGTAAAGACGACGGCCCTGCCACGATAAAGCTGACAACACTGTACTCTCTTGCTCTCATCTGCTATTATATACCTATACTTGTGTTAGACTTAAATTTTCATGCTTGTATGTTTATGAATGTACAGCGCATGCGCACTTACAGTATCTGAACAAAACAATTCTCATACTCATGTTCGATGTTTTCCTCGCTACTTTTTCAAAATTTAACGTGTTGATCCTATTCTTTTTTTTAAATAATAGATTCTTTATACTTTCAAGTACATGTACCAATTTAATGTGTGGGCCCACAGCTTTTTATTGCGGTACGGTAGTCTATTGAATTTCGGGTTCCGTAAGGTTGCGTGTTAAAATGACGAATTTTCACAAGCGATTTTCTCGAAAATAAATGTGTTGACCTACCTATTTTATTTTCCTAAAAAAATCTAGCAAACTTTATCTATATAATCTCTGAATTTCAGACCTAGCCAACATTTAATTCAAAATCGCCCAAGCCTCCTTAATTTGAAAGTTTTATTCACACATATTTAATGCGTAATATATATATATATATATGTATATATATGCGTACGTGTATATGTATGCTATATATGCAACACGCATATAATGTTTATTTATTATATACTTTTCTAAAAAGCTATAATAATAATAATAATAATACGGGTAGTACACTTTACAAACGAGAAAGGGGTGGCAGTAAGTACGTGAAGAAAGAGACCGAGAGCCGAGCCGAGCCGAGCTGAGTTTAACCGGAGATCATGCCATCGCACGGGTCGCTTCATCGCATTGATCGAGCTCCCAAGCGCGCCAATAGGTGTTTCACACCAGAACACGCACATACTGAACCAAGCGATACCAAGTATGTTTCAGATATACTAGTATGGTATTAGGTAGAGAGTTTTGGGAGCAATGATGAAATGTCTTCGGCCGCTTGACACACGCACATTGTTTTCTCTGACTACGTATGTATGTGTGTGACTACGCCTGTACATGTGTATGTATAAGCATTATACTTCTATAATCTATTGGAGGTGTAAGCCGACTCCTAGAACCCCTTGCGTATTTTATCTAAACTCGAGTTGGGTCCAGCCGCTAATAGTTTGAACATATAAAAACTGTCTAAGTTAAACTTAATGTTTAATATTTATTATTCTTCGGTCAAGTAATGTTAGAAGACTGGTATAATAATGACAAATTCTGTGTTCTCAAGTGTTTTCAGAGAAAATCCTGAAGAAAGAATAATCTTATACAAATTTTCAAAATCTGTTGATCGTAAAAATTAGTGGATACGAAGGTGTAATATAACCAAACAGATTATATCCAAGTCTGCTGTATGCCTCGCACACTTTTCGGCATCAAATTACTTACCAAGACGATTCCCTTTAAATTGAAATCATTGGTGGATTGACCTAACTCGAGTTCAGATAAAATATGCTAGGATTCGGTTTACACCTCCCATAGATATACCTGCTGCATGCGCGAACAGTAAGAAAGGGGATGGGGAATCCCCCACCCGTGTTCTTCGATTACTTTTAGTCTCTTATTCACACACTTCTTCTCATGTACAGTATACTGTGTATGCAATGTATTTTATATTTTATTTGTATTATGTATTTTTTGTAACGCTTTTTCGTTACGGTCACCACACGCGCACCTATTCGCTATGTGCAGTAACCTGAAATAGCGCCACCTACACAGAAAGAAGGAGACGATGCTGGATACCACAATTACATAGCCTGTTATGGGCTGCAAACTTTGTTAATTGTTTTTTGTATTTAAAATAATTAAAATAAAAATGTATCAAAAAATTATTTTCTACTTAATACAAATTATGAACACTAAAAATCCAGACTTTAAGTATCAAAAATACATTCAAACTACAAAAAACAATCAAAGTTCGCAGCCCATAACAGGCTATGTAATCGTGTTATCCAGCATCGCCTCCTTCTTATCGTGCAGGTGGCGCTGTTTCAGATTACTGCACATAGCGAATAGATGTTTCACATCAAAATTAGACAAGATACACTGAGAAAAGTGGTGTTTAAGAAAGTATTATAACGATACTAAAAATTACTATGTTTCTTACCATAGCTGAGATATACTGACCTGGTGACACTAATTATCACGAAGGGTGGAGATTCAAATTCCAGTGAGACAGATCTATTTTAAAATAAAATATTTTTAAAGTACATCTATGCCTATCATCCTAAGAAAAAAATACCTATATTTTAATCTTTTGCTAGTTAAATATTTCTGGGGCATAAATAATATTTATAAATATATTCTCTTTCTAAAATACGAAAGTTGTTTCTGAACAAAGTAAAAGTTACTTTGTTGCATAGCAAATATTAATTTTATCTCTTTTTACTATAGAGTATAGTAATTTTTACAATATGACAAGTATGTCTCAGCTTTTCTAAGAAATACAGTAATTTTTATTACAGTTAACAATACTTCTTCTGAGATCACTTTTTTCAGTGCAAATAAATTTAATTTTAAGGGGGTAGTGTCACAAAATCCAAAAATTTAGGAACGCCTTGAAAAAATTTGTATGAGCTAATAATTAAATTTATAATAATATATTAAAATTTCAGTCACCTTAGCTTCACCGTTTTCAAGAAATAAATTATCTAATTAACACGTACTCTCATCGGAAAAAGAGTATTTTACATGTTGCGATGAAAAAAAATTTCAGACTTAGCTGAAATTGACATATAATGTAAAATAGTATGTTCTAAACATCATATTCCAAGAACAGCACCCGTAGCTTCACTGTTGTTGAGTTATAACAAATTAAAAGTATGTATTTAAAGATCTGTGAAAATGTTGCAACGTAGATTTTACTACCAACTCAATCTTGACGTACAATATAACCTCCAAACGCATCTATACTTGTACGTATGGATATACAGAGAGTTTTTTCCTCATGCGGCGTTGCCACATTTATTTTCACTTGTCTGTTTCGGAACACATAATGTATTTCAGAAGACGCATTGACTATACATTGTGACTCTACCGCCTCAACATGTTAGTTGCAAAAAAAGGGTGTCACCCTCACGGCCACCCATGTTCAAAATTTTTTTCTCATAGTGTATGACACTATGAATAAGATAATCTTAGTTTTAAGGGTATGCCTCAAAAAAAATTTTTTATTAAAATGAGGGACAAAGACAGAATACTTTTAGTAGATTTCTTTATATAAAATATTTTGATGATTCAAACAATTTTCTTATAGTTTATAAAGTAATATTCTAGTTAAAATTCAAAAGTATTCTTTGCAGTTTTTCGAAATAAGTAAATCTATTAGAAGAAAAATTTTTTTTAGGTTTGGTATATAATGCTGGCTTCTTACTCCACTGAAAAACAGATAGAATAAAATAATAATTTATTTATGCGTTTGTGAAGTCAAGCAAAGAAAATATAACTTCTATCACACCACTAATATAATATCTTATATGCATCGATGCAACTATCTGGATGTTCGTGATTGGAATATGAAAAGGTAGCCTTTTTATTTTTACTATAATTGTATTTTATTCGTATAGCAGACAAATTTTTTTGTGCAACATAGTATCTTATTTCTATTTTTTTAAATGACTAAGGCTCGATCCACCAAATTAATTTATTATTATCGCCTTCCTCAATCACGTCATTATTGTACATGTTTTGTCTCGAAAGTGTTATTTATAAATCCAAAACATGACCTCAAGTTTCATATTTTTATTAAAACACATGTACGAACCTTGTCTTATGTAAGAGCGGTAGTTGAAATGCATAACAAGAGTAATTTTTTGACGTTGAAAAATATTAAAGTTATAACTACACTAATTCAGATACTTTATTGCTTATTGATAGTATTGCGTCGCGTTTGTTACATAAGTCTGTAAATGTAAGGACTTAGATGCAGTTACAAAGTCTTATCAATATTTATATTTAGGACAATGCTAGAAACTGAACTGAGAATAATATAGGTGACAAAACTGTTCTGGCACATCTGATGCCACTTAATGTTACTTTAAAGTAAAAATATCTGATACACACCAAGATCTACTTTACATCATGGTTTCACCTTTTTTTTTCTTCTCTTGCCCTTGTTTTCGTTATCCTTTTTTTTCACCTTGCTCTCGTGTTGAGCCGTCGGCTTTAACTTGGCTCAATCCCCTTCTATTTAATGCACGCATGTAAATCAGAGCCTCTAACAGACAAGCAAATTGAGCAATTGATTTTGAAAGCTGACTTTCGATCGTCAGAGATTGATTAATGCTGCTCCTTAGAAGTAGCGGGCTTACGCTCGACTATAAAATAAACTTGTTAAACGCACCTCCTCTTCCTCCTGAGCATGCAGATAGCCTTGAGTAGAGCTAGTATAAGGTGGCTTGAAGTTAAAGTAGTTTGTCTTTAATCGTTCGTGAAATAAGAGTCGAAGATTTTACATTTTTTAAACGGATCATTCGTTGCAACGGATAAAATAATTTGTATTCCCCTACATTATTGAGTACTAGTCATATTGAAATATTTTTCCATTATAATACCCACACTTATTTTGGTTGGTAATTTGTCCAAGCGGAAAATAGGCCTTGTTTCATAGGCTGGCTGGCTGACTTGTGTCTGCAACTGAGAGCTCACTTTTATTTGCAAAACGTTCAGTTTTCTTCCTGATATACTAGTCATGTGTCTAATTCTATTCGTTCCAAGAACGAAGTTGACAGAGATAAGAGGATTAATGTCAGCAGTCACGGTGGAGAAAGTGCGTGATCTAAAATTACGCGATTGAGTGAATATCAAATATTGTTTTCATCAAATATCTTGAAAAATGTTACTTCAGAAAAAATTTTGATATTCTTATAAGGATAAAGAGTTGGTCAATACAAGTTGGTCTTGTGATAAGATTTTGTGAGCAATTATTAATTACAGATAATAGGAGTAACGAAGCAGTTACCTTGAATGCGATCGTCTGCTCTGTGCGCATCACACTTATATAACAGATAAATGTGCACAATAGTCTTTCAGTTGCAGTTTGGTACAAATAACCAAACTTTATCAACGTTAATATATTTTTATGCCTAGCATAGCACATTCTTATCAAACATTTATTTTTGTTTACTATCATATAAAAAGATACGTTCGTGTACCTTTAGAATGCCAGTTATGATTGCTGGTTTATAGCGTTTTAGTCATTCTTGCATTTAATATGCAGCAAAGTGTAAGCAAGCAGGAAATCAGGAATATCGACTTCTACTATGTAGAATATCGTTATGATTAATATTTCTTGTTTTTTTTTGGCCGATTGGGGAGAGGTCAGTCTTGATTGAGGCTGGCTAAATTGGCTAGTTCCGTGTTAACTAGTTTCGTAATATCAATTACATTAAAATAATAAATGTTTAAGATAGGCCGTTGGATCCCGTTCTTTGATAAAGTTTCTGAAAATAAGTGATACTTACTTGAACTATAGTGTATAGCCTTCTCTCCTTCTGACTTTCTCTGTCTATCTGTTATGTATAATTACACATTCATCTGTTGATAAAGTGAGCAGCTTTCTCTAGTGTAAGAAGACAACGTATAGAAACTCTCTTGTTAGAGGACTATGAAATGTAAAATAAGAATTAAGGAGTAAGAATTAGTCTCGTTAATATTTTTTTATTTTTTATTGGTAAAAAAGAATTTCAACTTTTTTTCTCTCTCTAAGGACCTATTTTAATAAGAAGATTATAAAAGGCACTTTATTGTTAAATGCTACATAGAATTTCTCGAATGTTTCTTACCTTTCCCATCACTAGTTAAGATATTTTATGTTAAGTCACTTTTAAATTAAGGTACACTGAGAAAAGTGGTGTAAGAAAAAGAACTGTAACTATAATAATAATGACTTCTACATTTTTTAAAAAAGCTAATAATTTTTATATCCAAGAAAGAGAAAAATATATAGACATATTATTTATGAGCAGGGAATATGTAACTAGCGAAAGGTTAAGATATAGGAATTTTTTCTTAAGATTATCGACATAGATGAGCTTGAAAAACTCCTGAAAAATGTTATACTTCGAACAGGATTTGAACTTTTGCCTTTTGACTTCCGAAGCAGGATTTGCAACCACAAAACCATATAGTGCTATGTCTACATCAGCATAGATAAAATAGATGTGGGAACGTGTACCAAGTTAAAAATCAAAACGTAACGTGTAGACCACGGTCTTGACCATGCAGATAATACGCCGATACAAAATTATTTGTACGTATCAATTTTGAACCCTTATAAATCAAGCCAGTAGACACTGAATCCTTGAGTACCCATAAATTAAGTTATACTTTTATGAAATTATATGGCAGACAGTATAATTATAAATATGAATATATTTTCGATAAAACGATGTTGTTTACGAAGATGGTGCAACTATCGTTGAAGTAACTATACCTATAACGTTTATTGGGTGTGATTTCCATGAATATTTTAATATCACATGTCTAAACGGTTATAAACAATAGATAATAGCTCAATATAAAGAATATGTAGGCTAGCCAGTACAAGACAGTGCGCTTCCATCAAATTTTCCGATGGTTTCAAAATAACTTGTTACCACCTACGCTGATTACTTACATCTCCAATATCACGCTTTTCATTATTC
The DNA here is from genome assembly GCF_036245765.1 of Copidosoma floridanum. Classification (NCBI taxonomy): domain Eukaryota; kingdom Metazoa; phylum Arthropoda; class Insecta; order Hymenoptera; family Encyrtidae; genus Copidosoma; species Copidosoma floridanum. The sequence goes on along the minus strand of NW_028321892.1, from coordinate 4,620,481 downwards.
CTTATCCACATTTAAGGCAGCAGTATCACCATGTATAGTCAATGCGTGTTCTGAAATACATTATGTGTTCCGAAACAGACAAGTGAAAATAAATGAGGCAACGCCGCATGAGGAAAACACTCTCTGTATATCTATACGTACAAGTATTCGCTCCGTGCATGACACGTAGCGTCGCCCTCGGAGTCAGAATCGCGCAATACCGTACCCCCGTATAATTAAATCGTAACACTGTCGCTTATAGGAGAAAGTATTATTTATTGAATAAGACGTACATACTGCTATCGCGTAAACATCAGCACCCTAAAAAATGGATATGATTATCCAAACAGGCTTTAAAAGTATAAGTTGCAACATAGTTTTTAATAATGAAACGCTGAAAAAAGCTAAAAAATTAGTAGAGAGTGGGCACGTTGCCTACGTACAGGAATATGTAAATAAAGGAGTCGGTCATCCGATCAATTGCTATGTTGTGAGACAAACATCTGTCAGCTTAAATCCATACAAAGTAGAATTATCTGTAAGTACATTATGGCCTATGCTTGACAAATATAGGTTATGATAACATATACATAAATGTGTGCCACAAACTGCCATCAGGACTGTAAAATTTTCATGATAATTTTACTTATAATCAATAATAATAAAAAAAAATTCCGTAGGTTAGGTACGAACTTTTGTCTCTTAACTGCCCTAATCCACAGCTCCTTCTGTTTTGTTTCATGAGGTCTACTTGGGAATTTATACAGCACCACCCCCTGCTTTTCTTTCTTGTTGCAATTAACAACGCAACACTGTCTCGTACGCATTTCGTTACTTTGTAAACGTAAACACTGATTCAGATTATACAGCTAGCGGCAGCCTATGTCGACTGCTTGGAGTTCTTGCTCTCACGTATACAACATTACAGATAAGTATGTGTGTTGCGTACTATATGACAGATGATATTTAATAACCCATTATTTAAAATTTCGGGCGATTTGAAGTGCCTAGCAAAATTATTTATCCGTATTATAGACCCGGTTTGGCTAAATAACATTTTTTTTCCGCCTTCGATTTCTCAACTAATTACTCTAAATGAAATAATATCTTTTCTCATACAAGACAACGCTTACTGTAAGATTCATGGGGGTACGGGTTCGCCAACTTTGCTTACCTACAGCGCTGCAGTCGTTTTTTTTATCCCCTCCAACCTGATGCACGGAGCGAATAGATACGTTCGGAGGTTATATTGTACGTCAACATTAAGTTGGTGGTGAAATCTACGTTGCAACATCTTCACAGATCTTTAAATACACTCTTTTAATTTGTTATAACTGAACAACGGTGAAGCTACGGATGCTGTTCTTGCAATGTGATGTTTAAAACATACTATTTCACATTATATGTCAATTTCAGCTAAGTCTGAAATTTTTTTTCATCGCATCATGTAAAATACTTTTTTTCCGATGAGAGTACGTGTTAAATAAATAATTTATTTTTTGAAAACGGTGAAGCTAAGGTGTCTGAAATTTTAATATATTATTCTAACTACAATTGCTAGTTTTTGCACTAATTTTATTAAGGCGTTCCTAAATTTTTGGATTTTGTGTTACTATCCCTTTAAAACCCAAAAAACAATTGTATTTTAAAAGTTAAAAAAAACTATTCTGCGTTATCGCTTTTTCAACATAGTAGTATTACGTGCCAGTGAATGTCCCTTCAAGACGTTTATCACACATAGGTTTTTTTGACAGATATTATTTAAACATTAAACGTATACTGGAAATATAGTCAACAAGATACATAGGTATAGTCATGACCATAGCTATATATATTATTACTTCCACTGCAGAGCAGAACAAAAGCTTCCTCTGCTCCATGTGGTGGTTGATGTTTACGTAGATATAACCTCTTATTGTACGTAAGGCAGGTTAATATCAGTCGCTAAACAACGATTTTTTTATCAAACTGCACTACTTTGTTCCGAAGTAAAGAAATGTATTTATTCAATTCATTCACAATAAATCTTTGAATACATTTCTGCTTGCCACGTTATTTGCAGACGACATTCTAACCAACATTTTTCTAATCAAGTCTATTAGTGTACTTTAGAAGGAAGCATATCAATAAAATCGGCAGCAACCTATATATTTCTTATGATCAATTGAAAGAGTGATAGTTAAACTACGTGTTTCTAGTTCTTTGTTCATGTAGGAAGTGATTTGAGAGAGTTGTGAAGAGATTTCCGGTGAAAAAAGTGCCCTTTTCATAAGAGGCCATGTATAAGATGCTCACTTGTAACGCGTTTTACTAAAAATTTCCTGGCACAACCTATGCTGAAATTTTGCACACAGGTAAAAAACGTACTCATTAACCGTGGATTTCAATTTCATCCATTTCACAAGTACTTCGATAGGTGTGTTGAGCCTCCTTAAGATAGCTCTCCTGCAAAAACCTGAGAAACAGAATATGTTTAATTTGCTAGATTAAAATCTGCTGAATCCAATGGTAACTCTGTTTATACTCCAAATCGGGCAAAATCTCAAGAAATTTCAGCTCATACTTTAACCGTTTACCATGAGTTCCAATACAAGAGAATTAAAAAAATTAGCTGTACAAGCATTTTCCGACTTAAATCAAAATCTGAGCAGACATTTTATGATGTATTTATAGAAAAAATTCCGTTCTTTTTAATTCTGTTTTGACTAGAGCAGTAGACAAGGGAGCTACTTTAATTATATTAAAATAATGATTTAACATTTTTATTTACCATAATATCGTAACAATTAAGGTACTAATAAATTCATTTCACATAAAATTGATTTAAACAATGCCTCAACATTTAAATTCATTATAATATCGTAACAATTGAGGTATTAATAACTTTGATGTTAGCTTTGTATTGAGTACTAAGTAGTCAAACTTCAATAATACTTAGCTCAATGTTATTACAGTACGAGTACTAGACATTATGATACTATGATCTTGACTACGAGTTATATACAAAAAGTAAGCTGGCTAAAAAGTAGAACAAAAATTTACTGTACTAGTAATTTGATTTTACTATTTTGCATGGATAGGTAGCGATGCATTAGGAATAATATTAATTTTGTTGCTAGTACTTAAAAACTTCAGAAATTCCTTGAAAAATATCAATATTAAACTTACCTATCCTTATAGCTTTGTGAAAAGGTATTTTTCATAGGGATATTATAACTTTTAAAAAAATACGTAATAGAAAAGCATAACTTTAACTGACAATTAGAGAATTAATCTTAATCTATTGTTCTTCATATCTGTTAGGATTTTAATTTCGTATTTTTTAAAGCCGTCTAGTTTTAATATCTTCACTTACTAAAAATTTGTTCTCAAAGTAACATTTTATGTTTAAAATGCTAATTGTATAATAAACTAATATACCAAGTATAACTGCTATACCAAACGTTTAGTCACAACAGAAGGTGGAAAATAAATGTTAAAGAATATTTGTGTTTATTTATTGAGAATGGTGTTTTTGTGAACAAGTATTTTAACCGATTCTCATGTATTACTCATAAATGTGTTTGACATAAAATAATAATGATTAATAATTTTGTTCAAAATGGCTCTATCTTAGAAAAAAAAAATGTAAATGTAGGGAACGAAAAAAAAGTTGATACAAATTATGTATAAGCTTACTAATAACTTATTTTACATACTTTTCTATGCATATAATTTTTTTGCTGTAAAAAGATTTTGGTAACTGTTGCAATAGAATTGCAGTAGTTAAGCATTGTACGCATAAAATACACATAATAAATTTTTTTTTCGAAGCTAAGCTTTTTTTACGCCATTCTGGGGCTGGTAGTAAACTGTAGTCAATGGCCTGAAGGATTTTTTAATCTTATGTTTTCCATTAGAAATATAATTGGGCATTTCCCTTTAGAATTTCCCTAGAAATACGGGAGAAATAGTTTCTCCAAATGAAACGTCGGCTTCATTTATTGAAGAATTTATGAAAAAAGCCCACTTTTTATTTAGTTCTTGGCTGGTATCTCCATTTTTATTGCTCTTGGAAAAATTTTTCAAGCACCAATCTCTGTTATTCAATTTCCTATAAAGAAGACACTTTTGCGAGTCTATTATTAATTGTTAATAACATGTTAAGGCCAAAAAAGTACGGGGAAAGAATTTTTTGTACTGAAAAATCTTAGATCGACGTAAAAAAAACTATCATGTTAATTGAAACATAACGGAAGAAAGTATAGGTATTAAGTTGCATGACAAATATCTATTTGTTAAATTGTTAAACAATTGTTAGTTTTTTGTTAATTAATTTTTTAAAGTGAAACTTTAAATTAATGTTAGAAATGATAAATTAATGTCAGCTGAACGACATTTTGAGATAAAAAAAATATTGTATTTAATGTTAGTAATGATATCAAATGAAAAATAAAAATTTTGTTAATTTTGATGTTTTACCTGCAAAAATTGTATTTTGCAACTTAAACCACTGCAAATATCTGAGTCAAATTTTGCATACTTTCTTTTTTTTAAAAGTTTATTGGGTTTGTCATAAAAAAGGGGCCATCGATAAACTACGTAACGCTGTTTTTGGCCTTTTTTGACCCCCCTCCACCCCTACGCAACTTACCATAACGTTTTGCCTAACCCCCCTCTCCCCCAGTAAATGTAAAGTAACTTTTTCTATTAAAAAAATTCCCCTCTCCCCCAGTGAATGTAACGTAACTTTCAATGAAAATTCAAAATTGATTTATTAATTAAATTTATTATTAAATAAAACTTTAATTTTAACTCTACATCACGTGCACTTTCAAAAGCTGCTATACTAGCCACTCGTGTACATCACTGATTACAGGAAAGAAAGCTATATCATCTGTAAAAGCATTATTTGTGAGATCAGAAAATTTAATTTCTACATCTTCTTAGTCGAGCCACTCTATTATTGGCTCAAGAGTATCAAGTTCACAAAGTAATTCTGTTTTCCTTTTGCTAAAATTTTTTTTGCACATAGCTTTTGATTATTGACTTTTCTATGAATTTCTTTGGTGTGCAAGTTTTTTTATTTTTTTGAAGCAAAATATAATCCACATGAATCACATGTCCTACCTGAAATAAAAAAAAACGTATGATTTAGTGCTGAAAGATTATAATTACACTTAAGAATAATTAAAACTTACCTTCAATGTCATCAACAACTGAAGGGCAGCAATAATCATATGGTGTAGTAACATCAGTTATCATCGAGGGTTTTAAACCGATACTTAGTCTGACAAACAAATCAGGGGAGCTATCTTTTTCTTTTGTATCGTCCGGGGTTGGGATTTCAAGTCGTCCGATACGATTTCTGCGCAATGGAAATGGAGAAGGCAGAAAACCGTTAGTCACAGGAAGAACATCCCTTACACTACTTCTCCATTCGCCGCAGCAATCTTTTTCATCACATTTTACGATCTACAATCGAAAAAAATTGATTAATATTACGTATGCGTAAAAATATTAACTTTACTTTTATGTAAAATTTACAAATAGATTTTTTATCGAAAATAACTATTTTATTCAACTATTTGCAGAAGAATATGGAAAAATTAGTATTAAAAGTTTCGTTGATACCTAAAGAAAATATTGACTTTCTTTTACATGCAAGCTATACCATTCAGGTGATACGTTGCTTACGTCTTTGCCAATGCATTCCGAATCTGCGAATTCTGCGGTCACTGGATAGCCATCAATGACTAGGTCACTCCATACGTTTGCAAGCGTTTGAGCTGCAAATTCAAAATTTTTTTTTTCCGAGTTCCTTATCAATCGTTTTGGCAAAATTGTCCAGATGAGATCCGTATTTATCATGAGGTAATATTAAGCCAGCTCACTCACGACTTAAGGGTGCCATACGTCGCTCAACGACTAATCACTTTGGCGTAGCGTGGATTTTCGTCTGGTCCACCATCAGACATCAAAACCACGGTAGATTTTACTTGTTTATCAGTATCTAAAATTAAATAATTTATTATGTAAATGAAATTGTAAAACTAAATCAGAGTGAGAAATTTTACGTGTAAATACTTATTTTCTTACAAAGTATTTCATTAAAAGATTTCAAGTTTAACAATCTTCTAAAATCATAAGCGTGAGTTGCTGCTGTACTTGTCGAGTGCTTGGCACTGCGGATGGCAATGTAAGTAGGCCCTGAGTGCGTTACAGTTTTTGACTCACCAATTTTGCCGTCTGTAATATTAATGCCTGCATACACACTTGGAATAAGCTTATGACTTGGGGCTACAAACCAATCGTGGTCTGGTAGACTTACTTTATATACTAAGTGCATTAAGATCGGTGCCTGTTTATTTGCAGCAATGATACCAATTGGCACTCTGCTTTTATTATCTTGCAATATTACAGCTATCTGACGAACACCCAGTACTAAAATTAATTAATTGCTCTAACGACCTAGGTAGTAAATATTCTTATTAATTTTTTAATTTTAAATATTAAAAAATTATTTTCATACATATCGGAATATATCGTTTGACACGAATAAAAAAATGTTTCTATAGTCACCTAATTGAAGCTGTACAAAATTTACCGTCAAGGTGTTCTCTTCTAGAATCAGCTTGAGTCTTGCAAAGTTTAACTGGCACCGTATAAACGTGCCTTTTACACTCATTTGTATGGGAGTTTCGAGGTAGCAATCGAAGATATGTAGCGCTTCTTGAAATTGAAAAACCACGTGTTTGAAGCTCATCTTGTAAGTCGTTTAATGTTTTTCAGCTCTGAATTAATTTTGAGCGTCGCCGGCTGTCAGCAGCTCCTCCAAACATAGCGATGTCACATATTGTTTTCAACAATTCAGGTTGATCAAGTTCTGATTAAGGTCGACCAGGCTGTTTGCGAAACTAAAATTTTATATTTTTTTTACTTTTATTAATTTCAGTGCACTAACATTGTAGCATTTAAATTGATTATTTAATAGTATGCAATTTAAATAATTAAAAACTTACGTGCAAATTTTTTGCTAAATCTGGACGATCAATCGCTATTTTTTTAAGACCTTTCTGACGTTTATCTCGGTATTTTTTTTGGCGTTTAGCTGTATTAATTGTTGCTGTCAGCAATTTTCTAGAACTTTCCAATTTTTTTTGTTCTCTCTATATTTTTTTGTACACTTTCTGATTCAAGACCAGAGTCACGAGCCTCAACAGCTACAGTTAACTGCTTTTCTAATAAATCAATTTTGGTCTTAATACTATCTTGTGTGGGAGTAGAGTGTTGGCAACTTACGCTATAGGGCTACGAATTTCCTTATCTTCTTCGCCACTGCTTGAGATGATAGGCGTGCTTCTTCCACGCTTAATTCCTGATTTAAAATCATTATTTTTATGATCATAAAATTAACTCGTTAACGCGTAGAAAATTTTGATATTAAAGTTTCAATTGAAATTACACATTGTTAAAGTAAGATTAAAAGTAAAAAAAAAACGTTTATTTTTTCGTTCAAATTGCATTACATTGTGTCAATTCAGACTTAAAAATTAAAAGTTCAAATGCGTGCTAATATTTGCTAATGAATATTTTATTACCTTTGGGAGAATTTTCGACTTAAGCATGAAGTGGTTCTTGCAAAATCAGTACCAAATTCGATACCGACTCGGAGTTTGAGTTACCGCAAACAAGAGGACTAGTATCGGGAACTTGTTTACTTTTTTTTGAAAAAAAGGAAATATTTTTTTAATTGCATTTTCTAATAAATATAAATAATATTAACGTCAATGCAGATGATACAAAATTTATTTCAAGTTTTATTCATAGCTTAGATGACACGAAAAATTTTTTTATTGAAGATTAATCTTACTTGTCGTGTAAAGAAAAGAATCTTTTCTGCATCTTTTTTTGTTTTTTCTTGAAGAAGTTGCTTGATTTTCTTCTTCACGTTACCTGGAAATGATTCTTTGTCTTCTTCAAAACTTTTCCATAATTCGTTTACGTTTCATTGGATTTTTTGTCCAAAAAATTATTTGCATTACTTTTTGTAAGCTTCATACAATTTTGTATACCAAGACATTACAAAATAAATATCTATTGCACATTAAATAATACACTATACTCTTAACTTAATATGTTAATATTAAATAATATACTGCGCTTGTGTCATAATTAAAACAAAAACTGTTTTTTTGTTATGCATGCGTCAATACTCTGCTATCGACTGATTTTTTCGTCGTGACTTGTCAACAAGAAAAACAAAATCCTTCTTCGTGATCAACGTATAATACGAATAGGTTGGTAGTAATGTCACTAGTATACACGTACAATACAGCACCTAGCGTGGCACGACTGAGAAACTTGCAATTATGCGCTCTATTTGGAAAAATACATGCGTGCCTTTAATTTTGTTTAATTTTCGTGGCATGAAGTGAAGTTACGTTACTTTTAATTAAACCCCCCCTCCCCCCTACGTAACTTAATGTCGCAATTTGTCATACCCCTACCCCCCTAAATGGTGATATGTAGTTAATGGATGGCCCCAAATACGAATAAAAAAAGAGAAAATGCTCTATAGCTCACTCTGAAGCCGAGCTACCAGATTTTGGTATTTTTTTGCTGTAATGGACTGATAATTTAGTTTTTTATTCCGAAAAAATTTGTGTATTATCTTCACGTATTTTTGCATCACACGGCCCGAGCACTTTTTTAATTTCATTGAAAAGAAAGCTAAAAAAAAAATCAAGAAAGTCGCATTGTAACAGCCGGGGCAGCTCAGCGCTCTCATCTTTTTAGGAACTAGGTGGCCGACCGGTTACAATGTGTTGAAACACGGGCTACGGCTGGCGTTTAAATTTCAATCAGTTGTTTTACATTATTCTATGGTTACAAACACGGTATTTAACATAGAATATGCTTATTTAACAAATTTTTGATTTGTAAAAGTGTCTTTTTTATCGAAAATTTGATGACGAAGAGAGTGGTGCTTGAAAAATTTTTTCTAAGAGCAAAAGAAACGAAGATATAAGCAAAAAACTAAATAAAAACTTGAAATTTTTTCCGAGTTTTTCGTAAATTTTTTCATAAATTGTTAAATAAATAAATAAAGCCGACATTTCATGTGGACAAAACTACTTTTCCCGTATTCCTGGAGAAATTCTACAGGAAAATCACCAGTTTTTTCTCCACTGGAAAACATAAGATTAAATCGTATTTCTTTTGTCACCAGGCCATGGCCAACTGGAGAAAATCGACTGTTCAACATGCTTTCCCACTGCACTCTGTTGCTGCTGCAGTGGAACGTGTGAATAGATATTGAGCTATTGATCTGCTGCGTCGTGGCTACTTTATTCAGAGTCGATCGTACAAGCTCGGAAGCGGTCAAGTTTTACTGTCTTTAAGGCCTCTCTGATATTTCGTTGACTTTATATATAACGTCATAATATACTTATATACATACACCCAAGCAGAAATAAAAGTTGGTTGCCTCTCTAGTTCGTGAGCAAGGCTCCCAGATTTTCGGGAGTTCGCCGCATGCGAGTGCGCAATCACCCTCTCTCCATAGAGCAAGCTGGAGCGAGAGAGCCCCCCTACCCAGACCTTTAACCTAAGCCCCGCCCACTTCTCACAACTAAGATATGACATCTTGTCAAGGAAGGGTATAATTGACGATAGCCGCGCGGGCTAAGTCTTTTGCCCCAGCCAAACTTGCCAGCTTTCGAATCTCACTGACAATTTTTTTTTTTTTTTTTTCCATCTGCACAATTTATATACGTTAGATTTTTGTATTAAAAAAAAATTATGTTGGTTTGTTGCCTTTTGTACGTTTGATACATCCAACGAGTCGTCACTATAGACAATTTCAACAAAGCAAAATAATTAATTTTTTTTTTTATAATAAAAAAATGCTTGTAGTTTTTCTTTTTTTTTTTTTTCTTTTTTTTTTCTTTTTTTTTCTCTTAATGTACGTGATACATAAAGTGTCAGGACACATTTATGTAATTATGTAAGTTCATGTGTAGCGTTTCAATACTTAGACATAATTTTTAAAAATACTATGTACAAGACAAGGTAAGTAAAATTATAAAACAAAATATTCGTCACTTATTAAGGAGATCAAAACATTAATATTTAGTGAGTTAAGCGTCGAGTAATGATAATAAAAGCATTATATAGTATTTAAAAATAACCAAATGACACGTCTTGATCATTGTTAATGTAATTCACTATTACATTATTATGATCGGTAAGAAACACTGTTTAATACATTAATCTGTCCCGAATTGCACGAACTTTTTTTTGATTGGTGTATCATTAATAACTTACTTCGCTACAAGTATTGATTTATTCTTGGAAATACATCTCGTCGAAAAATATGGATTGCCATAAAAGCTCATGCTGCAATTTCTCAATATTTTTCTGTATGTACCCTAGAAACACTCGACAAAAAATAGTAAAAAAATTCATGCTGATTTCAGATAGTATAATTAATAAAATCTATAAATTTTTAGTTGTTGTTAAATAAATAAACAACTTTTTTTTCGCTCAGAGTATGTTTATTACAGCACGCTCTCTCTGTAGTTTCTCCGGGCTTGAGACCGGCACATTTACTGTGGCCAAATTACGCGCGCGGTAATTTATTTACATTCACGTTTGAAATTGAAAAAAGCCTGGATGGCTTGAGGGTCGGTCCGCGAGAGACTGTGGTTCGTTTCCCGGCCAGTGCAACTCTACCGAGCTAGTACCTTTGTGAATTTTTACATAGGCTTTTTTGCCACGCAATGCTCCTCAGAAAGGGATAGGTGACCTTCTCGCAGAAAAATTGCCTACCACTTAGATCCTTCGATCTCAAGGTGGTCTAAGTGACATCATCATGAACGGTGCACCATACCAACGAATTGAAAATACTGTATCTAATTATGAAAACTGTGTAACCAATAATGTAACATGTAACCAATACTGTATTATGTAACAAATATTAATGTAAAATGTAACTAACTGTACCAAGGCTATATGTACTCGTTTACAATAAGGCCTAAAAATAAATACACTCCGTAAGTAGGTATTTTTTTTATTGAAAAAAAAGTTATATCAGCTATAGTTGCAGTATTAATTGTAGCATAAAATTTGATATAGGTACACAAGTTCAAAGTATTTAAACTCAGTCCTATTTAAATAATTAATGAGTACTCCTATAAATGTGCATATGAGGCTGACAAAATCAGTCAACATTAAATTTGTTGTAACCAAATGAAATTTCTCAAAGTACCAGTTTTAGAATTTATACCGATTGTTATTGCTTCAAAAATTTGCGATAAGAACTATTTAAGAACCGAACTTAGATTATAAAATTTTCATTGCAACAGTTTGTACACTGTCATTCAGCTGTCTGCTATCAAGTCAATTTAAGTTCATCTGCCATATAATTGAGTCAATATGTGTTATTGTACAAAAAAAAGTAGACTGCAGTATGAGCAGTTCATTTATATTTATTACCTAATTATTACTTAAAAGTACTCTAGAGTTAATTCACACCAATCATTTACACATATTGTTAATTTAAGCCCATTAAAGAGAGAGAGGTCCCATCACTACAACTCTCTTGGTCACGTGATCGGGCCTCTCTCTCACTCTAGTGGGCTGTATTAGAAGCGAGTCTGCCAGCCTGCAAACTGCCAGGCTCCATGTAATCTCACCCTGATGTGGACATATGTATGTATAAATTGAAAGGGAATGCGCCTCCATGTTTATTTATTGATATGTCGCAAACCCTTTGCACTCCCACTCTGAAAATTCATTTATTCATACTTAAAGACTAGCTCTTTCGGTTAGCGAAAGAAAAAAAAAATAAATAAAAAAAGAAAAAAATACGTACTCTAAGAAAAACTAACCTCAACTTGTACCTTGATTTCAACCTTAAAGAAAGGGTTTGCGGCCAAAAATAATAGCACCAACGGAAAGAGAATATAAAAATCTATCAATTTATGCTTTTGTATTATTTTTTTAGCCGCTAACTGGCGATCGCGAGTGAGTTGAACATGGCACGCTTCATTAAAGAAATGCGTCTCGCGCGGCGACTGTCTGGTTTCGCTTGGACGCGATCATATTCCTGACACTTCCCAGAACAAAAATCTTCTTATTGAAAAAACTTTTTTTTGGAATCCATACAGCTTATTTGGTCAAGTAATACGCTGTAAAAATGAAAAAAAAAAAATCATTATGCTGAAAGGTACCGTTCGTTCCGTATGCCATAAAATAATCGTTGGCCAAAAGGGAACGTTGATTTGCAGTTTCTCCCGTATGATTTACGAAAAGGGCTATTTTATAAAGCTATTAAGATTTAAAACTTCCAAAAAATATATACTGAAAAAATTTTTTGTCTTTTATCTCACAACTTTATTACCAGAACAACAAAGTCCTGAAGCTTAATCTCTGCATTTTCTATCGCCACAAAAATACAAACACATTTTCTACTTATTTAAAAAACTGAAAGATTTGAGAGATTTCGGCGAGGGTACAACGAAAAGAAAATCTCTCACGTAATGGATTCTTCATTTGTCGATTTTTACGCTGCTGTTCCAATCTTGATAGACTTTCTGCGTCAGTTTCTTGACGCCTAAAATTGTATTTATGAAATACGTTTGAAGTTCTCCTTTCAATTCATCTTCTTGCGACTTTTGGAATGATTAAGACTTGTAACCCCTAAGGCTGTTTTCTGTCAACTTTGTTAAGTTCTAATATATTTGTTTGCAAGGTAGTTCGACGTCCGATGGCCCTAAAAAAGGCCGGTGAGCTTCTTAAGTGAACTCTTTCTTGACTGAAGTTTCCATCAAATGTAACTGCCTTCATACCATAGGGTGATCTTCTCTGGCCTCTTATTGTAGCACCACACTGATCAGGAGAAAAAACTTCAACATTTGAAGCTTTGGAGCTAGTTGTAGAGCTCTTTCCCAACATCTCCTGGTGTAACGTTGACGGCGTTGGTGTCTAAAGCACCTTTTTTTTGCAGACTCAGTTGTTTTGGTGATCTAAGATAGAGAGATTGGTTTGTGATGCTTGCCCGTTCGAGTCTGTCCCGTTAGCTCAAGTTTTTTTTTCCTTTATAGCTGTTAGGTTCGCCCAGCGTATACTTTGGAGAGGATTGGTGATTCCTGATTGAATGCTTAGAGTCGAGAAACGTAGGGTTGTCGGTTACCAGGGTTCCTCGCCTTGCGAAGAACAACTCCGCTCGTGATGACTGCCATCATGACTTGGCAAAGTAGTTTAAACTCAGGTGGCCCTTAAAATAACTTATGAGATTGATAGTTAAGTAGGGAGCATAAATACTTATAATGGCCCTAAAAAAGGCCAGTGGTGAAACTCTAGCTATTCCTTATAATTATTCCTGATGATGAAGAGCTTGCTGTGGGTAGCTTGACTCTTACCCTCGAAGTCTCTATGTACGAAGACTGTGATGGAGGGAGATACGCCGCGGATCAAAGAATATCTCGTCTTTAGGTCGTTCCCCGGATAACTAACCACTTATCGTTATAGTCGGAAAAATATGGATATGTTGTTGGGGACACAAACACTGAGAAGGAAGCCGTTGTGGCTGCCCATGATCCTCAGGGCTATCTTCCCTGGCTTACATTTGTAGCCAAAAATTATCTGACGGCACCAGGCGAGATGGAGGAACAGCCACACAACTGTGAAGTGTTGGAGCAGGTTGTGCTCTGGCTAGATACGTCTCCTGGTATTCCACTGAAGACGTTATCGGTAAGAATAACTTTTTATTGGTGGCACTTGTCAATCCTGGAGATTCAGGGTGGATGTAGACTTAGGGCACTTGCGCATTAGAGAAGAGCGTTGTTGGTGACCAGGATACCCAGCCGCACGACTATTATCTACATTCTTGATGCAGCTCAATGAACTGCTAGTAGACAACTGCAGCAATCAAAAAATTATTAGTGTAATTAGTTTTTAAGCAAATAAAGTAATCATATTAAAACTAAAAAATGGTTTAAACTGCTTCTCAAATCTTTAAAATGAATACTTTTTTTCCTTCAATAATCCAATCTTCAAGTAGCCAAAAGCTCACACTTAGTGAAATATCTTTGATCAATCGAAAACTTTTTTAAAAGCTTATTGAAATTTCTCTTATTTGAGCTCTTTTATAGTCAAAAATATAAATCTGGATAAACGTGAAAATAGTTCAAAATTTTTTTTGTTAAAATTGATCAAAATTGTTTTTTTTAATCCAAAGCCTTACTTGAACTTTTAACTCAATCAGTGCTCAAATGGAAGCTTATAGCAAGTATTTTTAAAGCTCTTTTACGAAGTTTTGATAGCTCATGTAAAAAAAAAGTTATAAACAAAAAAATTCACATTTTCTTTGTGTTTACCAAATTTTTCTGTACTTTTGCGCAATTTTTCTGAAAAAGCAAAAAAAAAAAAAGGTTGCCTATACCTATACTTTTTGCATGTTTACAAACTTTCTCGTGTTTTTGGACGCTTGAGGAAAGAAAATCGCATCCTGTAGGTGTGGCTTGAATTCTTCTTTTTAAATAAATTAGGGACTCCTAAATGTACATTAAACGTGGAACTACTCATATGTATGAGAAAATCCTCAAAAAGTTTTTCGTTATTATTTGCCCTTTTTACAAAAAAAATATTTTTTAGTCACTCCTTTAAGGTGGCTCCAGTGCCTAGTGCCGTATCAAAATGGGGAGACTAAAAATTAATCATTATTTTCTTTAAAATATGGTATAAAATTATCGTAGAGACTGTTGTAAGCCATATTCTACATTTTAATAGTTACTTTAGTGAGTTAATATAAAAAACTAAAAAGTTTTATGGTGCCCTAATTGATGAACTGTTACGGTACGCTCCTAAGTTCAAGAGTAGTTATACCTATATATATGTACTCTGCAGAATGCAGACAGCTGAGAGCTGACTCGCACTCGCAACTGTATACTAAGTCTCCGATTATTTAAAGATTTTGTTCGATAACAAGACACTTTTCTCATGTCATCGAAAACTGCGTAATAATATATACAAGATAGTATATTTTTTACACCTTACGGGTTATTTATATAAGTGCAGCAGTAGGTTGTATATCGCGTAAGTTTGCATTTCCTATCTAACCCGTCTTAAAACCACGATTTTGTAAGCATGATTTCTTACAATTTTCATCGTCAACCTTAATTTTTTTTTATACGAATAGAAAGATGGGAATTTAAAGAATATAATTCAATTTTATTAACCTCAGTTGGGTTATTTATAATTTAAACATTGAGGCCACTGGAGCCACCTTAAAATTAGGTTTATTTTACTGGTTATCTTATGGACTATTATATAAGGAAAAAAATTTGAACATGGGTTTCAACGAGTGTGACCCTCTTTTTCAGCGATTTATATATTATTATTATATCTTACTGCAATCCGTGTTCAAATTTTTTCCTTGTAGTACATGATATTACACGTAAAATGAGCTTAGTTTTAAGAGTGGGCACTGAAAAAAGTGCTGATAAAAATAGTGTCATAACTGTAACGAAAGTAACCATATTTTTTAGAAAAGCTAAGACATACTTGCCTAATGACGTAAATTACTACTTTTATGGTAATTTGTTTTATATTTTTTATATTTATGATTACGTAGCACCCTTAGGGAAATTACTGTACAGAATAGTAAAAATTAAGTACTGTGTCCAACACAGTGGAAGTGCTGATTTTACATTTTTGGGGGGTAAAACATAGAAAATTGTATTGTAATTATTTTAAAATGCCCAGCATTCTAAAGCAGAATTTTCTGTGTGACATAGTAAATTTCTAATTCCACTGTATTGCTATTCAGTACAGTAAAAATCACTATGTTTGAAAGTAATTTCATACGACGTTTTCATAGATTGAGTTAGATAGTAGATCTTTTATTACGCCAATTGAGTTTTAAATTCAAAATTATACTGATGTTTACAATACAAGAAACATATTTTTTGATATAAACGTTTAAAATTGATACGTACAGACAAATAATTTTGAATCAACCAATTATCCGCGAAGTTAACACAGTGGTCTATAGGACAACCTTTGATTTTAACTATATAGTGTGAGCGCGCGGTGGCTCAGTCGGCTAGGTCGTGGATTGGCATGCGGGAGCGGGAGACCGAGGTTCGATTCCCGGCCAGTGCGACTTATCGGGCAAGTACCTCTGTGATTTTTCATATGTGCTTTTTCACCACGCAATGCTCCTCGAGGAGGGTTTAGGCGACCTCCTCGCAGCATAATTGCCTAATTTCCCCCTACCCCCTCCCAGTAATGGGAGGCCTTCCATCCCTCTTCCCTTCCTTCTCCAAAGTGCTAAGTGCCTAATAGTAGTGCCCTTATTAAAGGAGCCGGGCGTAGAGCACTATAATATAAAAAAAAAAAAAAACTATATAGTGTGTATCATAAGCAGTATATACTTTATCGATTCTAGAGCAGAGAGAATATACCGTAGTCTAGTGGTTACGCAACCTGATTCAGAAGCCGAAGAACGGAGGTTGATTCCCCGGGCAGAACAGACTTTTAAGATTGAAAATTTGTGTAAGCGCATCTTTAAGAAAAAAGACAAGTATTTGAACATTTAAAATCTATATTGTAAACTTGTGCGAGTATATATTCTCTTTCTTAAATTATAAAGCTATTTTTGATTCAGTGTTTGATGTTTGTAATCAACGTCAATTATAAGTGGAATAAAATAGGTAGTTAAAAGTTGATTTACGTTTTAAAAATAAACAGTTAGTTTCTACTTAATTATCTAGCTACTTTACCTAATTTATGAAAGAAATAGTTATTTTATTAAAAAAAGAGTATAAGTGCTTGTGCTAAGTCTTACCATTTCTTGTACGAATAATTAAAATCACGTTTGCTAATATAATTTAGAGCTTAACCAGAGAAGTAAAATGAAAGACGACTGAAACACAACCTTATTTCTAATATTTCTGACCGTATGTCATGAAATGAGTAAGACACACATAAATGAAACTTATTGATTTGCATGAGCATTGCTCAACAAAACAGCTATACTTACAACAAATCATGTAATACAGCTATAGCATCGATATAATCTGATCAATAAGTTTAATATAAATGTAATAAAAATTTATTAAAGTCATGAAAATGACACTGTCAAAATTTGAAGGCACGATAGTTTTTGGGTGCCGAGTAATTAATATTAATATTTGGGCAACTTTTACGTATGAGGTATTTTCACTTGTGACGCCATTCCAAGATGGCGCGATCACTGGGTTTTTTTTTCAAATTTGTACCAAATGTGCAAAACCAGCTGTGAAGTTCACGAGGACGTCCCAACTAATGATAATGCGTTTAAAAACTTCATGTTTTAATAAGCCATCGAATGAACACTAAATTTTTTGCATCTTCACTTGGTAAGCAATGCAAAAAAATGAATGAAATTATTGCTTACCAAGTGAAGATGCAAAAAATTTAGTGTTCATTCGATAGCTTATTAAAACCTGAAGTTTTTAAATGCATTGTCATTAGTTGGGACGTCCTTGTGAATTTCACAGTTTTGTACATTTGTTACAATTTTGAAAAAAAATACCCAATGATCGCACCAGCTTCGAATGGCGTCACAAGTGAAAATACCCTATAGGCTGTCACCCTGTTGAGCACTTTCATTGCATTTATCTCGATTATTAACCATTATCTTTTAATAAAATTTTTTCAATGATAGAAAAACATTCAACGATCGAATTTAATTTTGTAAAACTATTTCAGGGTACTTGTGAGGGAAAAAATCAATTATCAAGCATGGTAAAAACTACTACAGGCTTTTACAGCAGAGCTAGAGACAGACAATATACTACAGAGAGAGTTGTATGAACATTATCAAGGTACAGAATCTTCTTAAGGATGGTCAAGAGGATCATTTTGCGGGGGAAGCGGTAAGGGGGACCTGTACTGTAACATAGGGAAAATGTAGGGACGCCAACTTCTAAAATATAAATTTAAATGCGAAGTAATTATTCTTTAGTGCATATAGTACAGGTTATAGTATCTAATATTGTTTCAAAACATTACTAAATGATGTTGACAATCTTCGTAAGGAATATAAAATACATTCATTGAGTCAATTTATTTAGAAATTGGAGCATGGAAACGTGGCAACAGCGCTCATTACTCAATTTTTTCACTTCGAAGTTGCAATCCTGAGTTACAATACCTGTCATGCAAGTTGTCTTATTTTTTCATACGCATATCATTTTGCAAAGGATAAACAAACAAAATATTAAACTTTATATACAATTTTTAATTAATAAACGTTTGAAGGGAGCTTTCTTGCTGTCAGAGGAGGCTTTGTTTACTTTGCAGAAGTCGCACTGTCGCACGTAGCAGACAAGGTTAGATGACATTCATCCGGCGCATGTACTATAAAGTGCATACATATATATAATCTATAATGTTGCCAGCGTTTTCGCGTAGAGTTCACAATGCTCTCGTGGACTCAAAAAGTATGAGCTTCTTTATTAAAATTCTTTATACAATAGGCCATAACATGTGTGTTTTAAGATGACAAATTAATCCATTATTATTAGACTTTATCAATATAATTTTTTTTAACTAATCTTTGCATTTTTCAACCTGCAACAACTGTTTTTGCGAAAACAGTATACGTGTTTACCATTGAAGCATGGGTTAACTTACCTCCCCCCGGAACCGATCTTGCAGTATTTTTTAATACAAAAATGAACCATGTAAAATATTGAGAAAATTCAGGAACGTTCTTAGTGAGCTTAACTATAAGGGTATAAACTTTGAGTAAGTTCTCTGCATTTTTGTATACCTCTTGAGCATCCTTAAATGAGGCTTTGGCTCACAGCTTGCGATCAAGGACACTCCAGAAATAGCTAAAGTTTCCTACTTTACTAATCAAATTATGTCGATACTATAGCTATGTTACATGGTTTATTGTAAGTAGCTGCTTTGTTGAGCAATACTTATGCAAATTAATAAGTTTTATTTTGGTACGTCTTACTCATGACATACGTTTAGAAAAATTAGAAATAAGGTTGTGTTTCAGTCGTCTTTCATTCTATTTCTCTCGTTGAGCTCTACATGATATCAGCAAACTTAGTTTTAATTTTTTATACAAGAAATGGTAAACCTTAGCACTAGCATTAAAATTTTTTTTTTTTTATAAAATAGCTGTGTTAATTTCATAAATTGGTTGAAGTACATAAAATGTACCTTAAACTATTACAAGAATTTCTTTTTATGTATATAATTTATGTGCTGCAATAATATTGCAATAACTTTCCGATAAAATTACTGTCCCAATGTACTACGTATAAATGATATTTAATAAACTTTATTTTTTTAAATCGTTAGTGAGAGTTTCAAGTGGTTGAAACTACTGCATATCTTCTACAAAAAGCTCTATTCACTCCCTGCAAAAATTTTCAAGCAGACGTATACACTATTTACATTAACAACAGTAGCTGAGTTAGTTTTTGTGTAAGTATACGATAAATATGTCGTTAATGTAACAATCACAAGGTAGAAATAAGAAGTGTAAATACAAGTTAAAAATATAATGTATGTATAGAAGTAAACATTTATGTATAGTTGGATGTATGTTGTACTTTTTTGGTAAAAATCAGATTTAATATTACTAAACTAAAAATGAAGTTTGTTGTGCCTTCGGCTCGTTTCTGTAATGACAAGTATATCATTATCGTAACGTACTTTTTTCGCATTTGCGAAGCCCTAAAATGGAATTTTTCAACGAAATTTCATGTGTCACCTGTCCACCCTATACCCTTTCGTACACTATAGTCATCTAATCGATGATATCAAATCCCTTCAAGATTAAGGGCGTTACGGTGATGGCCACTTATTTTACCGGGAAAAACGGTCTGATTCGCGATGATACTACAAATAGCTGCATTAAAATTTGGTGCTGTAAAAAAAAACTGACAGTGTTCTCGTACACTCCGGAGTACAAAACAATTAATACGAAGGGTATGAAAAATAATCACTTGGCCAAATTAAATCATTTGTGGTGCGCAACTCAAAAGTGGCAAAAGTAAGCTTCACAAATAAAACGTCCAGATCAATCACTCAAACTTTTAGCGTTACGGTAATGACATTTTGGCCTGTTTTTTCAACCTACCGGGCACGCAAAAAAATTTTTCGACATGATCTCAAAAATCCATTTAATGCAAACTAAGGGGCCCCTGGTACCCCTGATCGTACCTAGTTACACACAGTGATACTATTTATAGAAATTTAATGATTGTTTGGAAAGATAATTAACGATTGTTTTCTATTTGAACATTACATATGGTATAAAGATATATAAGCAGTTTTTTTGCTTTCAACGGCCAGGTGCACTTAACAATCTCGATATGTTATTGATGCAGTAAACGTGAATAATTCAAGACAGGACTAAAAAACTAACAAAAATAAATAAACTGTATATTTGAACAGTTGTTAATATTAGTTAATAAAAACTTTATTTTCATGTAAATTTAAGATTCAATCAACGTTTTATTAATTAACTTTGTATATCTTATAAGTGATTTGAATTTTGCCACCTTTACTGTCTTCGTCAGACGATGTTACAAAAGACTGAAAGGGAAATTTTACTTTTGTTATTGAGTTTTTTCAAAATTTTTCTGGTTGACCCTCTAGTTTATGATGAGAATCTATTTTTCTTGCAAAAGAACAGAGAATGAATCTTTGACTGCCTTAATATAATTATCAAAATTAAGTAATAAGGACTTATAAAGAGATTTATCCAAGAACCAATGTTAAGGTAAAAACTTTTCATTCTTTTGTTTCAAAATGAAATGGGTAACCTGTCACTTTAAAAACGAGAACTATGTATAATGATACGACGCATAATGTGGATACCCGCGGTAGAATGATTTTGACACCAGGAGTGGCGCTGCATGACATGCACCTCGCCAATACACATCCGCGATGGTTAGGCGGATTCAATATCAGAACTTTTTCCCTAGATCGTATATATAGCTGTACGATCTAGGGAGAATGTTCCGTCGAGCAGACAGCACAGCAGTGAAGGGGCATTGCCAAAGACACGCGGAAATTAGAAATTGTAATATTAATAACACAAGTGCCTATCACCCAATGACCCGGGGCGCTTACTGGCCTCTATTAAATAATAAAGTACTAATTATTAACACAAGCGCCTATCACTCGATGACCCGGGGTGCTAACTGGCCTCTCTATTAAATAATAAAGTATTAATTATAAACACAAGCGCCTATCACCCGATGACCTGGGGCGCTTACTGGTCGCTTTATTAAACGATATGTATTATTAATTAATAGCACAACGGTCATCAGGTGATAGGTGCTTGTGCTGTTAATTAATATTTTTTTATTTAATAGAGAGGCCAGTAAGCGCCCTAAGTCATCGGATGACAGGCGCTTGTGCTATAAATTAATAATATGTATCGTTTAATAAAGCGACCAGTAAGCGCCCTGGGTCACTTGGTGATAGGCCCTTGGGTTATTAATTAACCTTTTATTAATTTATACAGTGGCAAGTAAGCACCCAGGGTCATTGGATGACAGGCGCTTGTGTTATTAATTAATAATATATATCGTTTAATAAAGCGACCAGTGAGTGCCCCAGGTCATCGGGTGATAGGCGCTTGTGTTAATAATTAATATTTTATCATATAATAGTGTAGCCAGTTAGCGCCCCGGGTCATTGGGAAATAGGCGCTTGTGCTATTAATTAATATTTTATTATTTCACAGAGTGTCCAGTAAGTACCCCGGGTCATCGGGTGATAGGCGCTTCTGTTAATAATTAATACTTTATTATTTAATAGAGAGGCCAGTTAGCGCCCCGGGTCATTGGGTGATGGGCACTTGTGTTATAATATTACAATTTTTAATTTTCGCGCGTCTTTGCCAATGCCCTTTCACTGCTGTGCTGTCTGCTCGACGGAACATTCTCCCTAGATCGTATAGCTATGTATACGATCAGGGAAAAAGTTCCGATATTGAATCCGCCTAACCCAACGCTGAATACACTGCATACATCGATAGTCTTGATGTAGCACAGCTGTACTTCTTGGTTCTAGATGTCCAGTAACTTATATTAACCTGGTGCGTTCACCGATACGACCAATTGCGCAACCGGACAGCAAATATCCAAATATTTAACTCGGGATTTGGGATGTCAATTTTTCCTAACTCTAGAATCAAGAAGTACACTGGTGCTCAGGGATAGCTAAGTATAAAACACTGTGCTGTTTAATTAAAAAATTACGTATCATTCATTATTTTTATTGTACTGCAACTATGTTATTGTTAAGTTAATTTTTTAAGTTACAAATATCCAATAAAAAAATTATCAAAGTATTTAGAAAAAACTATAATAATTAGAATAGTAATCGTAACTTTTTGTAAAATGTTCAAAAAAGCTAATAAATTATTAATGCATGCTGACTTCGTATACATTTAGGAATAATAATCGTTTTGACGTTTTTTGTTTATTTTTAATTATTTTAGAAATCAGTTTTTCTTTAATTGTCTTATTAGGTTACTTCGTTATTTAACTTTTTAAAAATTCAATTATGATATTTACGACATAAATGTCATAAATCACATTTATTACACGAGTCGTGTAGTAGATACCGATCCCGTGTCTTCAGCCATCCCTGGTGGTGCTACTTCAAGACTATCAATGTATGCACATGCAGTATATATACTTCGAGACTCTCGATGTCACCACTGTCGACACCGGGTTTCAGTATATATATACTATCTTGCGTGTATCCTTTAGGGGACTCCAGCGAGCACTGGTACCAACCCTAAAATGATTGTGTCAGTTGGTATCACTGCTACAAATATATGCGTGAGCACCATCATGTATATATGTATATGCATAACTGTAAAAATTGTATGCAAATACAAGTAGAATACAACGACTTGATGAATACTTTACGGAATATTTGGAATTTTTTCAGGGTTACCTATATTGTGCAAGGTACTATCTGAAAGGTGAGATTTTTTTTCATAAAACAGTTACCATGCTGATACGTATCTCCTACATTATGGTTAGAAAATTAAGATACATTCATGTTGCTCTATAAGAGGTTACGTATAATTTGCAAACTTTGAGAGCAAATATCTCGAAATTTTTAACGGTTACAGACATAGATAAAGACACCGCTGGATTCACCAGGTTCTTATTTATAAATTTAACTACCTACGACCCCTTAACTCCTCCCACTGGAACTCCCTTAAGTAATAAAAATGTCCCATTACTATACAATTTTTTTTTTTTTTTTTTTTTAATGGACACAGTTTTGAGTTGAGCTTCGAAGCATTACACACTGTACCTATATGCTTCTGCATTACTGATAACTCGGTCAGTAGACTACAAATAACTGTTGCTCCCAACTGCGGTAATATAAGCGGGCACAGGATTTATAAGCTGTTAACTTAGATTAAATAGTAAAATCAAAATTGGTTTGAATGATTTTAAAAACAGTTTAAAAAAAAATAAGCTGACATAAAGCATGACTCACATTAGTAGTTAAGTTATGAATGTTACTTTTTGTCATTTTAAAAATTTTGCTAAGAGATTATTTTAATTCTAGCAACTACAGGGTCCTTATACAGGTATCGTATGAATAATTACGGTTGTACTTTGTACATATTGACCGCTTGAATCATAGCAAATGAGTCTTAAATGAACATTGAACGTGATGCTTGCATAGAGGTATAATAATAGAGTGCGTGACTGCTATACTGGCCTGGAAGTTGCAGCGAGTCGAGACAGTAAGCACAAATATATTTTTACAGTTACATCACGCAAGGTGAACCACGAACTTGACATCAACAAGGACGACTTTTGAAAGTAGGAAGCACGTAAAGAGTTCGCATGCAGAACTAAATAGAAATACGTTGTATGTCATGGAGCTACATAAGCATTCAAGTCTCTTTAGCTGTCCCAAAATAGCTGCTAAGCGTGGAACCGCACTGACGAAACCTGTCTGCGCCTATTTGAATGGCCACTTTACTTGCGTAAGCCAATATGGCTCAACACAAATCTCATCACGTTGGCCTTGATAACTCCCATGCTCGCGCACATTTCACTGCTCATTCATCCTCTTCGCTCCAGCTGCTATAGGTGACACCTGGCGTATGCCAATGCCACAGTCACCTCCATACGCTACTGCTGCTATGACTACTTTCTATTACTTGCAGCCGACTCATTCGTAAGCTTAGTCTCGCAAGTCTTGTGTAGCAGAAGCGGCTTTTTTCCCTTACTGTGTCACATGCTCCCTTTAACAAGTCACTACGGCCTATAACAAGCTTGAAATAACGAGCTTGGCATTCTTGCACCAGTCAAAAGTGCTTTAGTTTGAACCACACTCGAAAGCAAAGTCAGATTTACTAATTTTTTTTCCTTCGATTTAAAGTTTATTACACAAGCTCTGTTACTTTTAATGAGCATGAGGAGCACTATTTTTTTGAAAATACCGTTATATATTAGTTATATCTGTAACTTTCATTTGAATCCGTGATTCATCGATCTTACTATGTTTACCATACGAATGTATGTTGAAATAGCCAACTTTAAGTTCAAATATCCTGAAATTTTTACTGATTAGAGGTATCAAAAAAGTTACCCATCAACGTAATGTACTTTCTACTTTTGAATATAATATATCTAGGTTCTCGAAACTTTGGCGCTGGAATCTCTTTTAAGCTTTCCGTGGAAACGTAGGCTAGTCGAAATAGTCCGTGAAAACAAATATCGTATGTATTAGCAGCTCATGTAGCAAACTCTTAATCTTAAAAAATGTAAGCAAATCAGGGTACACTACTCAAAACAAAGTTGCTAAGGAACATAGTAACGTAATAACTGTCAATAAGAATTAAGTAACTTATTTTTATTAAATATAACACTTGGTGGGCTCAATCATGGTACACATAAATATAAGAAAAACGAGGAAGGGGGGAGTCTTTTTGTTCCTAATTAAAAACTTGCTGATTACTAATAAAGTAAACAATGGGCAAAAACTAAAACTGCCTTTTAAAATTCTTTTATATGCCGCTAAATTTACCAGCATGCGCACAACACTAAGCTTTAAACGATCATATATTAAACATTAACTTTTAGTGCTCGATTTTTTATGTATCATATAAGGTAAAGGGCCCATCTATGAGACAGTTTTTTACCACTTTTTTTGCTATTAAATTAATGTACACTCTCTATGAGCGGAAATATATCAAGTTTTGGTATCAATGAAAGCATTAGATCATTACGAATAATATTATAATTTTTAAATTCAAATAAAACGTTAAAAAATAATTTTATAAACAAATATAAACAGGATGGAAATGCACCTATTAATGAGACACATTGAATCTGTAGGGCCCTGTGTATGAGACACACGTCCGTTACTATGAGACACCCATGTTATTTAAATGCGTCTTGAGTGTCTCTTAATAGGGACAACACATGTTTGAGGTTATGTTTTCACATTGTACCTATGTATGAGACAGGGTCTTACAATAAAATTCTTTATTATTTAATAACGTTTGAAGTTCTTTAAAATATTTGTTTATTCAAAAGATTATATTATAATGATATTAAAAAAAATTTCTTTTCATGTTTAAGTATTACGTATATAAATTAAACTGGGTGTCTCATGCATAGGTACCGATTTTAAAATTGTCTCATAGATGGGCCCTTTACCTTATTATATGGAAAATCGAACACTAAAAGTTAAAAAATTCACCATGTATTAGTTAACGTCCCTGGAATTGAGGATAAGGTTTGTTTTCAAGCACACACCTCTAGAAATAAGTTGAAAAAAGAAATTTGAAAACTGCCCAAGTAATAGCCATTCAAACGGGAAAAAAATCATGAAAAAGTAATTTTTCAAATACTTACTTAAAATGCATTTAAGACATGGACGACCCATCTTTAGAAAAAAAGGAACATTAGATTTGTGTTCAGTGATCTCGAAAAAGGTAGGAAACTACTCCAATTAGGTATTATGATTATAATCGTCCGTAGACGATCACCTACAGTGTGTTATAGATGATATTCGCTCCGAGCCTATGCAGAAGCTACACCATCTGTATCAGGTATTTAACAAAAGTTCTTGCATGTGTACTAAGATCTCATACGATATGTGGTGGCTTGTGATTGGTACTGCCAAATGGTAGGCTAAAGAGAGAACGACGATCCCCCACGCGGGCAGTCTCTTTCAATAAGCCTGCCAATCATTAGCAGCTATATGCATGTGTATATGCTTTCAGCAGTTTGCTCACATGCAAGAACTTTTATCAAATATCAAATACAGAGGGCACAGCCTCTGCATTGGCTCAGAGTGAATACAAGAGAACAAATAAAAGGTTTACACGTAAAAAAGCCATGATTGGATTATGCCTTCTTTCTTGTCTTGTATAGCATCTACAACAAGCTGTATGAATATTGCAGATGCACAAGGGACACAATTCTTTGTTTGGTGGGAGCTATAACTACTAAGTAGCATCCCCTATAGGGTATTTCGTATGAACTTGAATTGAGTCCAACGATTTGAAAATATGATAACTATTAAAGTTAAATTTTTATTTTAACAAAATCTCGAGATATTACAGCTCAAAGTTCGAATGTTTTATACAGGTGCATACAAAAAAACGAGAAAAAAGTGACGTAATCACATATTACGAATAAAAAACAAAAATCTGAGTAAAGTGAGTACATGGAACTTGTAGAGAAAATCCTCTTCTTTCGGATCGTGTTGAGCACAATATGGGTTGACGGCCAATTTCTCGAGATATTTAACAAAAACAAACGTAAATACTGGTTTTGTGATTACGACAGAAAGTCGGGGAAGCCGCCATATTGGTATATATTAGCGCGCGGTTTTTTAAAAGCGAGTAGTAACGAAAATGCTTGTGGTGTCAATTTTTTTTTTGTTTTTTGTGCGCGAAACATAAAATATCGGTGAATGAATAATAAATATAAATGAATATTAGTACAAAATTGATAATAAATAATGAATATCAGTAATAAATTAATACTATAATTAAATTTGATTTCATTCATTATTTTAAAAATACTTTACTAACAAAAATAACGAACAGTAAGATTACTCTTACTAAAAAATAACTACTCTGTCACATTAGCAGACGTATGTGTTTACTCACTGATGCGGGTACACACGTCGTCTGCATTATCGACACTGCTGCCGAAGTCAAACTCGAACTCGCGCAGTAATTTAACTAGTACGGTACTCGGAGGTCCTACCTTAATTATCAAAAATGCTTATTTAACACTCGAAATGTAAGAGTCCAAATCATTATTGCTTTACACCTTTTGGGCAGAAGAAAATAATCAAACTAACGGCCATTTCTCAACTCTTGATGCGCCTGCTAGCTACATTAGTCCAATTGAAAAAAGTATCTTAGTAAAATTGTTTGTAATGAAATTTCCTATCGATTTAGGTCCTCCAGATGATTTAAAATTTTTTATTTTAATGTTACGTTTGCAGACAAAAATGTGCTTACTATCTAGTTGTTTTTTCTTTTAACGCAATTTGTTAGAGACCTTGTAATTTTGAGCATTGAGATACAAATTTTTCATTAACAAAAAGTACACCATGGTTAGTGGTTAGTTTACTATAAATAAATAAATAGAAGCACACACCTGCAAGATTTTGACAATTTACTGTGAACACCTGAACACCTGTATCAAAATTTAAATCGTGCTTTAAAACTGAATTAAAAATAGGTTAACTAATTTTCACGTTCCTCATGCACAAGTAATAAATAAGCTCAATTATTCTGTATATTTATTGTGAGCGCGTTTTGGATATTGTAATAAATCTTTTTAAGATCTAATACTTTTTAACAAAAGCGAAAACGTGCTCGAAAATTTAAAACAAATACAAAGCACACATGTGAAATCTCACACAAAAACTAAAGCATCAAGGGTCTGAAAATCTGTCAATGGATCAAGATGGTGCATAATATTAAAGTAGTTTGGTGTTATGTTTGCCTTTTAGTTTCGTCAAAATAACCTTATTTAGTTTTGTTAATGTCCTAGTACATTTTAATCAACTGCAGTATCTCAAGAGCATAAGAATCCGTGAAAGTTTTACTACATGTATACATGGGGATAGAAGCAATGATGAAAGTTCTAAACTAATGAAACTTCCAGAACATTATCATAGTTTCACTATTTGTATCTACATAAAAGAATGTTAAAACTTAATATTTCAACAAAATCAATATTTCATCACAAAATTAACAAGTATGACACGTGTATCAACACTTACATTTGGTGTACTGTCACAAGAAAATTGACTCTAACACAATAATTTTAGGGCTTTCTAGAGCTAAAGTCTTAATTAAATATTAAAAACGTAAAGTATTAGAAAAATTTTATCAGATATATTGGATGTTAATACATACATCTACACTTACAAATATTACACTGCACACACTTGACTTTAATTATATATATCGTGGCTTTTCAAGGATACAGTTTTTGTTAATATTATTGAAAATGTACAATAGTTTATACATTTTACAAGATAAATTATCTTATTAATTATCTATTAAGTTTGATTATTTCAAAAGTTTTCTTGATACAAAAAGAAAGTAACAATAGATTTATTAAAAATGTTAAATGGAAAATGAGTGTATTAGAATGATAACATCAACATCAACAAAATATTGACACAGCAAATACAATTTGACTTTTTTATCTTTAAATTAAAAGTGTAAGGAATTCTTAAAAAATATTCCCTCTACCATAAAAACTTTAAAAAAATTTTAATTCTTAACGAGAAACAATAACTGATATTTAAAAAATTCAGAAGGTAGTGTAATAATATATGATTTTCTAAGCTTTTTAACTATCTGAATATTTATGTAATTTTGGGCATATTCGATTATTTATCGTTCGTTACTTCACTTTTCAGTAGAACCAATGACTCAGGAACGTACGGATAACCAATTGTTTTTTGTTTTCATTAGTTTTTTAAGCAATAGTATTTATAGTAAACAAACAACTGAACAAAGGATAACTGAACGAACCTTTAAATTTATCTTGTGTGGGTTCACTTATCCGAGAGTACGAAATCCTGTAATATGGCTTTGAAATTCATAAATTGAAGCATACGAAACATAAAGATTCGGAATAGATTTTATGAAAGTTTTTATTGCTTTGTACAGTCGTTTAAAATAGTGCCAACACCGGCATGGAAAAAAATTGTGATACCCACTCACAATAACGCATACAGCCTCTTACGGGACCACGACTGGTTATCCATTTTTTCTACACTAGCGTATCTCTGACAAACAAGATAACTTTTTTAAGTGTTAAGTATTACTATCAAACTGAAAATACTTTTTTGTCGGTTGCATAGTGAAAAAATGTTTCCATAAAAAGTATGTGTATTTTGGGAGTTAGTATGACAGTTCGTACTAGAGATGGTGCTGATTTAGATTATAGCATAAAGTGAATCAACATTGGGTTAGGCGGATTCAATATCGGAAATTTTTATAGCCAGAATATGTGTACATCGCATAGTTCCTGGTTATCAGCATAAGCGCCATCTAACGGGATTTGGATGTGGTTGTGGTGATGAAAACTTTGAGCCCTCTATATAGCTTACTTCAAAATGCACTTCAGAAAAATTTAACACAAGTGCCACCACCGTTAAATCTGTCAACTAATCAGCGGTGTTTGCCTTAAAGTAAGTGACTGGGCTCAACTTTTTACTACCATAGCCAAAAAATGTGGAATCGTGACCATAACTGTTTCTATGTAGTGGAGAGGATAAAAGAAGAAAGTGGCAGATGATACTGTTAATATAAAAGGATTATTTTGTCGATCTTGAAAAGAGTAAACATACTTAGTAATAATTCATAGGATTTGATAGTAAGAAAATAGTTTCACATAACGATACACAATACAGCTAACGACAAATGGCTGCTCGCATGCATGACCGCATGCTTTGACCGACAGACGAGATCTTGCCTTACATGCTTTGTCAGAGCAGAGATCACCAAGCATCCGCAAAACTGTACGCTTGCAGTTGCCTACAGAGATAGTACCACTAGTCCATCTCTCTTACGTAACGATATGACTCTTATATGTACAATCAATACGACGCCAATAAATAAGTTGAATTAAAATTAAATTATTTAAACATCAGGATATGCTATAGTATAAATGTATAATATGCTCAATAGCTATGATATGTATGTGAGCTATCATATGTATCATATTCTGGACTCCAGTGATAAAAAAGGCGTAAAGTACTTAAAAACTCTAAAACTTATAGAGAATATTAAACTTACTAATTATCTGAATCATTATTAAAAACAGATGACTTTAATGCGTTTTTACAATACTTAACTAAAAATAAGCTTGTATTAAAAATATATTTTATATTAGTGTATCAATCATGTTATTATATTTTTCGTCTTTACCACTACAAGTCAGAATACAGTAAAGCCAATCAGCGTAGATCGATTGAATCTTAGAAAGCCTTTAAGGGGGCTCCTTCACGAAAGTCCCCAAACAGAGATATATTATTTCTTGTAAATAAAAGTCTACTGAATTTAATGGTGGTCTAAATTATATTTCGAATGGGTCAAAATTTTGAGAAATCCGAGCTCAAAGTTGTAACTATTAGCACGTGTTCCCATGGGGCAGCGTGAAAAACAATTTGTTTTCGCTTATAATAAACCTAAATTAAATGTCCCAGCAGACTGAATATATACGTTTTGTAGATGAAGTCTTCCTCTGTAATATGCTGTATTAAAAATTGTGGATAAAGGACCATTTTAGCGAGATATTTGTGATGGAAATAAATAAATAGTGTCCGGGAGGTCAGGAGGTCACGTGGGTAGCAGACGTACTTGTTCACCTAATCACGCGAGTTTTCCAAAAATTGAGATTCGTATAGCTTGAAGTTTGTATGTACCTAGCATTATTATTATCGAATAATTGTATTTACAATTAACATCACTTAATACGTCTCCATTTCATATTTCATCCAAGAATTAACTTTACAAACATACCTGGTATAACCTCTTGAGTGCCTTTTTTTTCTCATATTTTGTTGCATACTTTTTTTCATGAACTTGCCTTTCCTCCATCCTCTTGAGACTATGTGCGTGGTATTCTTTTTTTTTAGGTGGATTACAAGGACCGTCATCCATTGTTTATCAATTAAATGATGTTAATGACATACAGATACTAAACACTATAGAGGTAGAGTAATAGCAGAAAGGCATGCAAACACGACATATATATACCATATACCTATATATTACGTCACTATACTACACCAACACAGGTGGTGTACCCTCGTATGCACTAGACTGGTCAAAATAATAATTAATTTTTTGTACAAAGTTAAACTACACACATAAATATCATTCTTCCCACTTCATACGTTATTAAAAATATCATAATGACTTTCAGACACATTTGTTTATTGAAAAACAAAACTTTATTTTTTGTTTGTCTTTGACCTCAGCTGCAGTCGTAGGAGCCCTCTTAAGGTGGTACGCCAGTGAGTTTGTTCACAGTACTAGCTACTCGATGTATATATATATATATATATATATATATATATATATATTTATATATATACACATATATAAATATACATTGAGACCTTGCGCTCTCGTTGTGCGCATGCTCAAGAAATGTAACGTATGCTGTACTATATAACTATACAGACAAAAAGTCTCGCACCTTCCGAGCTGAGCACACAGAAAATCAACAAACAATTGGCATCTCCGTTAAATATCTTTGTAAAATCCACGCTAAGCCCCAAATTTTGGAGTACGAGGAGAAAGCTCGTGATCTTAGCTATAAATCTGTCATTAGTTGACTGTCGTGAGCGTGTTTACAGTTATTTTTATCTAGTTTAGTAAAAATCCATTACCATTCGTATGTCTACCGGCCTGTAAGTATTATTTTTGCAGAGTTTTTACGCCAAATTTTCTACGCTAAGTTGGTAACAAATTTTGAGTGTAGGTACATTGGAACTTCAATGACAACCTCTCGAATTCTCATCCAGTTCGTGAAACATTTATAATTAAATTTTTAAAAAAAAGTGCCCTCTGGGACCAGCTTGCCAACTTGCATTACTTGCAGTCCCACTACTTAATACTTTAAAATTCATGTTACTTGAAACAGGTTTCTAAATTTTTTTTTTTTTTTTAATCCTTATAGTGTGGGTTTTTACTAAAATTTAGTACATTTTATAATATGATAAGGGAATATTTATGAAGTAAATAAAAAAAATGTATTTAAAATATCTGCAATATCTTGCACACCCCCTGAACTGCCTGTTATGGTTTTCTAGATCTTAAAGGGTAATATTATATTTATGTTAAACTTGGTGCTTAATGTTTGCTAGTTACTATTACTACCAAGAGCAGTTCAAGTAGTGTGAAAGTCTTCTTACATCTGATTTTAAATAAATTACGTTCATTAGATTAGTGAAAACTTGTACAACGACTAATTGAAATTTAAACACCAGCCGCAGCCCATGTTTTGACCCATGTGCACTGCAACCGATTGGTCACCTAGTCGCAAGAGAAGGTTACGGATGAAAACACTGAGCTGCCCTGACTATTGCGATGCGACTTTCTTGATTTTTTTTAGTCACCCTTTCAATAAAATTGATAAAGTGTTTTGGCAATGTAGTGCAGAATTACATTAAGATGGTAGACAAATTTTTTTTTCAATAAAAAAATTCAATCATGATATCGTTGTTGCAAAAAACGCTAATTTCTGATATCTCGGCTTGAGAGTAACCTACAGCATTTTTTTTTTTAATTCGTATTTTTTTTATGACAAACCCAATGACGTTTGTTGGAAAAAAAAGTATAAGAAATTAACTGAAATATTTGCAACTGTTTGAGTTACAAAATAAAATTTTTGGTGGCAAAATGTCAGAATCCACAAAAATTAATCTTTTATATTTGTTATCATTACAAACATTAAGGGATAGTCTATCACCCACTGGCCTATCTACAATGCATCATCTATTAGTGCATTAAAAATACGCATAAGTCTTAAATGTAGAAAAGGCTTATTATTTCTTTATGCTGAGATATGGCAACAGTGTCGATCAGCTCATCATAGTCGTCATACATTTGCAATACACACATACTCGCATGTGGGTGTGTGCGTGCGCGCGCGCGCGTGTGTGTGTGTGTGGCTGCATTGTTGCAAAATATTTGAGATATTTATGAGTGCAGCAAACAAGTTACATAATAATTGTTCAATGATTCACTACTTTGTATTCATACAGTGACCCAACAATCTTAAAATTGTATAAAATAGTACGAAATGTTAATTTTTTAATGGTGTATTTCTCAGAATTTTCTTAGTTATTTAAGTATCTCTTTTTGCCTGTATTCGAAAAGTCCAATTATAACCTGTGTTAAAATTTCAAACTTGCAACTTTATTATCCTAACAATCAATGCGGTAGGAATAATTTTTTATAATTTATTCCAAAAAAGAGAAATTTATTTTATAACATACATTTTTTTCAAGGAAACCGAAGTTAAAAAGTGGAAGGTAATAGACTACCTTAAATACAATGTTCTTACCAACGCCAAATGTTGATTGACCGACCGGAAGTTTGTAGTAACACTTTAAAGTGTTGTTTTTAAAAATTAATTAACAAAACTGTAACAGTTATTTTGCAATTTTACAAATAGATTTAAGTTGTGCAATTTAATGTCTATATTTTCTCACGGTTATATTAAAATTAACAAGATAATTCTTTTTACGTCGATTTAAAGTATTTCGGTATGAAAAAATTTTTTTTCCACACTCTCTTACCTTTATCGTGCTACTAAAAATAAATAATGCATTTGAAAAAGTGTTTTCTGTATGGGAAATTGGATGACCAAGAGATTAGTGGTCGAAAAAATTTTTTTAAGAGCAATAGAAGCGGAGATATTAGCAAAGTTAAATAAAAAATTGGCAATTTTTTCATCAATTGTTAAAGAAATAAATGAAGCTAAATTTTAATTTTAACAAAACTGTTTCTTTTGTTTTTTCATGGAAATTCTGTAGAAAAATGACAAATTCTTTCTTCAACTGTAGCATACAATTGTGGCTTAATGTAGCATAAATATTGTAATGTACGTTGCGGATGTGTTGCAACAACATTTTGTAACGTTAATTCAAGTTATCCAATACTGCAGTAATATTGCTAAACAATAAGATACTACTTAATGGTATGATAATATTATAAAAATAATTCATTGCAATAATACAAATAAGATATTGACCATGTATTTACAAAAATTTGTGGCTTGAATGTTTTTTTGTACTATTACCTCCGCCTTACTGCGATATTACGTGACTACAACGAATGTATAATCATACCATCTAAATAGTGCTAAATTTTTTTCTTTTTACTTTTGATTTTGCAACATATACTCACATTGTCTGGATATTGCATTTCAAAGCTTTATTTCCCATTATCGTGGACAGTTACCTGCAATATTATATCAGTTGTACAGTATTGTTAGAATTTCGTAGTATTACAATGACATTTTCGCAGTTTAAAATGCTGTTTACTTAAAATTTGTCAGAGCCTCAATTAGTCTCTGTATCTGTCTCACTCTCCCAACCCACTGCTCTACAGCTGCAACAGTGCAGTAACAACTATATCAGAGTACACATTTTCAATAATTTCGTAAACTAAATGTTTAAATTCTTTTGAGAATCACTATTGCTTGGTTAATTGTGTAAATATTACAAAGAATTTTTTTTATGTTTAGATTTTGCTAGCAGTGATAAAGATAATATAG
Source organism: Copidosoma floridanum (assembly GCF_036245765.1). Classification (NCBI taxonomy): domain Eukaryota; kingdom Metazoa; phylum Arthropoda; class Insecta; order Hymenoptera; family Encyrtidae; genus Copidosoma; species Copidosoma floridanum. The sequence continues at coordinate 4,585,670 of NW_028321892.1, read as the reverse complement.
AGCTACAAACCCAAGTATGTAATGTATATTTGTATGATAAAGGGGTGAGAATAATCTTATTAGATTTGGTTGGAATGTGTGGGACTAAGCTATTTATTTTTGTAAGAATTCTCTGTGAACCAGTTTTTTCTCAGTACATTGACTTGTTGAGGAATGACTAATTTACAGGGATAAATTACTCCATTACTGCGCAGACAATAATTACTGCATACTCATCAATAATACAAAATAAGAAAAGCAGATTAGAGAATTCGTGTGCTGAGATATTTGGACATTAGTAACGTGCAATCAAGAGTCGTATTTTATATTGTAAAAAGTATAACTATTTAACTAAATGAATTTTAATGAATCTAAGCTACGAAAGTTCGTAGCCGTTTGCAGTAGTTGGTGCGCTGTAAGTGGGCCTGGGCTTCAACATGAAACTTTTATGGGAGATATCCACCCAACAGTTGGGGTGAAGTAACTGATGCTGATTTTATAACCGTCTACAGTAGTGCAAGCAAGTCATATCAAGACTAAAACAATTTTTGAAAAAAAAAAAATAAGTAATATAACAGAAAACTGTTCTTCATTGTAATCGCACTAGATACTCCTGATGACGATAAAATGGAACAACTTCAATTGACATCAAAAAACATAGAGGAATAAATAGTTAAGCACAGTCAAACATTTAAATTCACAGTGATAAAGTCATTTACCTCTATGTGTGAGTTTTAGCTCCAGTGTCATGTTTTTTCTTCTTTTTAATTTTAATTACTTTTCAAAAGTTATATGTCCACTATCAAATGATCTATTCACATCAATAGACTGTGTTTCGATTTTTTTTGCAAGTAATTTTAGCTCAAACTCTACTAGTTATTGCTAAAAGCTGGAAAACATGAATCCTAACCTTAAATACATATATTTAAGGCTAGTTGGTTTTTTTTTAATTTTTACTCAAATAAGTTTTTTTAATTAAAAAATTTGTTTAAATTGGCTGGTGATGTATGTTCAAGGAAACGTTATAGCATTTTAATTAACCCTAGTGTCTTATAGGTACTTGTTTTTACGTAACTTTGTACTGGTATTGAGTAAGAAAATTTTTTATTTAGGCCTTGCTATATTACGCTAGTGATAAACTTATACACTTACTTGGTATTTTTTATAAAACTTTAGTGGTATAAAAAAAATTTTCAAGAAAATGACAATAATGAGTCAATCTTTTGAATCAAAATTGTGAAATGTATTCATAATCCTCAATGTGTTGCACTCTCATATAAGGCCAGATTTATTCAAGCCATAGCAGCTGTTGAAAAAGCATTGTTATAACAAATAAACGTTTTTATCATCATAAAAATGTTCATAATTATTCGGCCTTTTAGATCAATAATTCCTACTTTATGTCATTAGCATGACTTCATACAGTATTTATTTCATTTTTTTAAGAATCGTTATCATGTTTATCCTTCAATTAATGTTTAGAAATTTTATCCAAAGGATGCCATTTAAAACTTGCATCAGCCATTTTGGCAATAATTAAAAACAAAGATGATTTTAAATATCCAAGACATCGGGTGGATTAGTATTGAAAGCTGCAGAAATTAAATAATAATTTTAACCTTTCAATAAATCAAGTGCGTTAAAATAGATAGTTTTTTTGGTTAGACAAATTGGTCAAAGTTTTCTGCTTCTATTATTTTTTGGTTTATTTGGCTCAAACAGAATCAGCATACAAAATGGCGAAATGTTTTTCAATCTTAACTGTTATCAAATGTTTAAAAAAATTTTGGTTTAAATTATAATATTCTGACGTCTAATCACTCAAAATTGACTAAACTACAATGTCTAATACTTTTTCTCCATGGATCTATTCATTTCACATTTGTCTCAAATTTGATATCTAGACCTTACTCACTGGGCTACTGGGCTCGCAAATCTTTGAAATGCTATTCTCATGTGAGTACTAAAACGATGGGTGGCTTATGTAAGCCATATTAAATATAATTTCATAGTAACGGTACATATTATTACTTGCTCTTATTTTACTTAACTGTTATCAAATGTTTAAAAAAATTTTGGTTTAAATTATAATATTCTGACGTCTAATCACTCAAAATTGGCTAAACTACAATGTCTAATACTTTTTCTCCATGGATCTATTCATTTCACATTTGTCTCAAATTTGATATCTAGACTTTACTCACTGGGCTACTGGGCTCGCAAATCTTTGAAATGCTATTCTCATGTGAGTACTAAAACGATGGGTGGCTTATGTAAGCCATATTAAATACAATTTCATAGTAACGGTACATATTATTACTTGCTCTTATTTTAAAAAACCGCAGTCCTACGGCTTGGTATAATTTAAGACCTTGTTGACCTAATAGTAGCTTGTTATCACTGGATCTTGTGGATAAAAAAATTTTATAAACAGAATACTGCAACGAATGCTATTAGCTCACTGTGTATTTGCTCAAAGAATAAAGTTGGAAGAGATAAGAGAATCTATGCCAGCGCTCATGGTGGTGAATGGGTGCGATTTGAAGAAACGCAACTGAACCAAATTGAACATCATTTCTTGTTTCCATCAAATATCTAAGAAAATAGAATTTATAGAGAAAACAATATACTTATAATCGTTACAGGAGTCAAAAGTTACCCATACGAGCTACCTATTTTGAGATTTTCTTAGCAATCATCAATCAATAGACATTAGAAGTATCAAAGTAGTCATCTTGTCCGCTCTACGTGTATGATAGGTTCTTGTATTTTCAACGAAAGTGCGTGTTTATCAGTCAGTCAAAGTTTTATGATATTTCTGCTTCGATTTCTATCAAAGAAACGATTGGACTTATACTGACTGATTGAAACAGTGTAATAATTTTGAGAATTACTAAGCTTTCTGTTCTCAGAATGTTATCAATAAGAGTGTAATAATTTCTAACATAACATTTTTTTACACCATCATACAAAAAGATACTTTACTGTACTTTTAAAATGCCAATTTTGACCACGAGCGAAGTGCGCTGCAGTCATTCTCGGAGCAAATAAGCTCAATATTATATGTACAAACAAGGATTCAGACGCATGAATTTTATTCGCTGAAAATTCCTTCAGGAATACATGGCATTTACGTTATAAATTAATACGACTATTCAGATAAACAAATTTACTCCACTTCAAATTCTACGTGAAAGTAGTTGGCATGCAGGGCATACTGCTTTAACAGTTGTTTCTAGTTAATTTACCAAATATCATTAAACTTGTCCATTCAAATTGAGTGGAATAACCTATTAGATAGAATTTTAAATTGTTTATGCATAAATAAAAGATAAATAGAGTAAAATTCAATTGGAAAAGATAGAGAAAAATTATAAACAGTGACAAAATCAATTTTTAAGCTGTTGTGACTTTGACTTTGACACCATGCATAAACTACTTTGTAAATATTAGAAATAAAGTGTTAAACTCAACATTGCGCGCTTACAAAAATCTTTATTTTGGAATTATGCATACAACAATTATTCTTGTTTATGTCGCTAGACAAAGACATCGTTGCTGCATATTTATATAATGACAATTTGTTCTCTAATATCTGTGTTAGGTTTAAATATTGAATAAAGATGTTCTTCTCAATAGGATGTTTAGTTGCATTATTTTTTTCAAGTATACGGTTAAAAGGTTTATGCATAAATCGAAGGTATATTTATTTAAAATCTATTTTGCAGTAATAATCTCGTTTGCAGATTATGAATAATTCAAGTTATCGTTATACATGAGAATTGTTTTAAATTAAATTTTAGTTGATTCATCCCTATTAAACCCACAAACAACGTAAAAAATTTTGACTGGTCAAATTTTTCTATCACTTTATTTTCACCGAAAAATTTAATTAAAGATAAAAAATGAAAAAAAATTCAGCACTCACATAACGTTCACATAGAATTACTAGTAAAGTGGGTTTGGTCATCCAAATAATTGTACCAACATATATAATGACGTCAATAGTAAGTGCTGAATGCGTTCACTGGAATTCTCAGTGAACGAGATTCATGCATCTTAATACTAGTTTCAACATGTAGTGGGTGTACGGCAATCGAAGAAAGTTCATTATTATTCTCAGTGTAGAGATCTACAGAAAATAAGTCGAACTAATCCTCTTCCCTTAGCCCTTTGTTCACGTTCTGAGATCGTTTATTGTACGTGTAATAAGTACCCTGCATCTTGCAGCATTGGCCACTCGTTAAACCCAACTATGTAATGTAGCAAGTTGCGAGTTGTGTCACAAACTTCTAGACTATACATTATGAACAGCAAGGTCAGCCTCTCTCTCTGGACTACGTGCTAGCAAGGGGCGCAACATAATTTATAAATATGCATGTGCATAGTTGTCTCGGAGTCTCGTTTTATCATTTGCTATTTAATGAACGCTTGTACGCATACTCAACTCTCATTTTTATAGAAGCATGAGTGTGGGTTTGTACATTATATACTATAGTTCAGGTATCTATACAGAAAGCAGCAGCAATATTGCGCTGCATGAGAAAAATAACAACTAAAAAATAATTAATACATAGTAAAGATATATCTATGTATTTTAAAAACTTATCTCTCTGTTTTTCTATTACAGGTATTTGGGAGCAAGGCAGATCTGCAACTACACACGCAGATACATATGCGTGAAGCCAAACCGTATAAGTGTACTCAGTGTTCAAAAGCGTTTGCCAATTCGTCTTACCTATCTCAGCATACTCGCATTCATCTTGGCATCAAACCCTACCGATGTGAGATCTGCCAGCGAAAGTTTACACAGCTGAGCCACTTGCAGCAACATATCCGTACACACACGGGTGATAAGCCGTACAAGTGTCGGCACCCTGGCTGCACAAAAGCCTTTAGCCAGTTAAGTAATCTGCAGAGCCATTCTCGTTGTCACCAGACAGATAAGCCTTACAAATGCAACTCCTGCTACAAGTGCTTCTCAGATGAGCCGAGTCTTCTCGAGCACATACCAAAACATAAGGAGTCCAAGCACTTAAAAACTCATATTTGTCAGTACTGTGGTAAAAGCTATACCCAAGAGACTTACCTTGCAAAGCATATGCAGAAACATGCAGAGCGTACGGACAAACGACCACCAATAATTGGCTCGGGTTTAAGGCCAGCTTCAATACACGCAATGGCTACCGTAGCAGCACACCATCAAGTGGCAGCTGCTGCGGTTGCAGCTGCAGCAGCAGTAGACCACTATTGGCCAAAAGTCAGCCCCGACTCTGTCATGGCTGCTGCAGCCGTAGCTGAGCAGCTTCATGAGCGGTTACAACCACCACCACCACCACCACCACCACCACCACCACCACCACCACCACTACTATCATCATCGTCATCGGTATCGACATCGTCGGCACTACCTCACCACCCCCACCACCACCATCACCACCACCAGCAACAGCAACAACAGCAACACCACCATTCTCACCATCAACAGCAGCAACCTCAACATCATCAGCAGCAGCACCAGCAGCACCAGCATACCAATGATTACCACCATCATCAATCACCAGGTACCAGTAGCAGTAATACTGGTGGTGAAATGCTGCTTCCCCCGCCACTACCACCACCATCACATCAGCACGTTCAGCGAGACATTCTTGACGCTGTTGACTCACGCCAACAGAACCTTCAATCTCAACAGTCAGACCATCACCCTAATAACAGCAGCTCAGCTTTTACACCGATCTCATCTATCTCTATTAATTCGATATCTTCGATGCAGCATCCACTTAATCCTTTAAACCATTTGCACTATCCAGCAAGCCATCACTCAACAGCCTCGCGACCATACCTCTATGAGGCTTTTGGATCGCAGAAGAACTTATCAAGTGGGCCTTCTGGAGTGGCAAGTGGATCAGCTGGATCTGTTAACCAAAGTGCTACCAGCTCTTTTCCTAACCACTTGATAAGCTTGCACCAAATTCGCAACTATGCCCACCAGCCCAACCTTGGAAATTTAAGCAACCTTGGAAACCTAGGAAACTTGAGTAATCTTGGCAACCTTGGTAACCTGAGTTCAAGCCTGGAGGGTCATGCTCTCCTCAGCGGGATTAAGGAGAAGCAGTGAGCAACATAGAATTATATGACTCCCACCAACTTGCCATCCTTAACTTAATCTCTTTTTCCAGTACGTTGCAGCAATATTCAATTGTGATCAAGGGTCGAGACTTATTCTCTACGCTGAACTAGATGATCAAATGGCCCTTTTAAAAATATAATTAATGTTTATTTTTTCTAAAGTAGCAAGTATGCATTGTTTATAGAAATTTAATTCTACGCACATCATTATTGCAGTTGTTGTTTTTGAATACAAATTAACTGTTTTCTTTTACAGTTAGACCGTTGTATGTAGTAATATTATCATTTATATTGTCATTATAATAATTATAATTATTTTTGTTATTTCTATCAATCTCAATGCCTTCTCTTTAAGTATCTTAAGAACAATATGTTAAGTTGTTTATCGTACATTGTTTATGATTATGGAAGTCAGTATAGTTAAGGTGATAGCATGGTATATTTTGTTTAGATCATAATTCTTTGTTTCCCTTGTGATTATTAGTTTAATTTTAAGGTGATAGCATTGTTTATAAATGGATATTATTAATATTTATCAATAATAACTTGTTTGATCAGTCATATACAATTTGTTACGATGATACTGATGTTTGAATAGAAAATATCATGCAGCCACCACTGTAAATAAAACAAAAAATTTTTAATAAAAAAATTAGTCATCAACAATGTTTACCTTATTTTTTATCTACAAGGTTAAATTTTTAATGATACTTAGGACTTGTATTCAAATTGTGTTATTAAAACATACCACGTTTATTGGTAAACATTGTTAATAAAAACAATGGTACTGTCGTTATTAATAATATTATTTATAATTATGTTTTTTTTATTACTATTTAAATTATTGTGACAACTGTAATTTATTTAAAGTTTGTTTAGTATATTATTGTACAAAGGTTAAATATGCGGAACTTTTTTTATACAAATAAAGCTATACAACAAATTATAAAGGAATCAAAGATTACTTAGCATAGCGCTGATGCTACAATTAAGTAATAACTTATAACATTAAGGTTGCTCATCATGAAATCCAAGTTCGTTAACTACAAAAGAAAGTTAAAAGCATTATACTTAAATATAACACGAATGTCCTCTTAATACTTCAAACCATAGTACCAGGAAAATCTTTAAAAACGAATCACTTGCAAATGTATGTGTTACGTGGGTCATTATACAAAATCATTTAACTTTGATAGAGTATGATTGATTTTGTTTTAATAGACCTTTAATTATATTACGAAACTAGGTACTAAAGATAAAAGTTATAAGCCTTCTGATTGTATAAAATAACTTAGAAGTATCTAGGAATATTAAAAAATTATCTGGGACGAAGGTAGTTATGTATGCGATCAGCAACACTGAGACTTTAGCCGTGAACAAGCAGACATCTAACATGTGCACACAACAACTAAATAAGAAAAAATATTGTAAACATTTGTAAAAAAAAGAATTCTATTTATTGATATGCACAGAAATCAACATGAATGTAATAGTAACAATGATCGACTGGTTGTGCAAATTAACATAATTAGTAGATATAGTCTGCTTTAATAGTAACGAACATACAATTTTAAGTACCTTCAATAAATAAAAAAAACTGTCGTTTTCGATTGCATATCTATGACATAATATTCAACATTGAATACATCTTGATGAGCCACCTTAAGCCACTGTTTTTTGATATGGTATAGTAACAGAAGTAAAATAGTATAGTACTTATTAGTTGTGGGTCAGAAGGTGCTAGAAAAACTGCATCTTGTAATGTCTTATAATTATAATTTTAAGCAGTTCAAAAGTTCTTTGATTTGTTTAATATGCTCTGATGCTCTGAGTTGTGTTACTGATCATTCTTTTTTCTTGATAGCTCTGAAATGTAGTATATATATATTTATATCAACGTACAAAAATATATGTATATACACACATACAAATTAAGCGTTGCCTTAGTGTTCCTTTAAAAAAACAGAAAACACTGGTCCTATAATAGCTTAATTGATGTCACAGACAATGGGCTGGACTAAATAAGAGGCGTGTGAGATTATTATTCACATGATTTTTAGAAACATGATCAGCAAAATGTAAACAAAAGTTGTACAGAAAAAAATAATAATAAAAATTGACTTCTTACTTTAAAAACGTGGCTCTTCATTTTTCATATTTCTACTTCTTATAACCTTACAAAATACTTACCTTAATACACTGAACTTTTTTTTGATAAAAATACTAGCGGCCCTGTCAGCATCACCCAAAGATTTACAAAGTGGAGTACCGTTGTATATTAACATATATAATGTAAAACATTTTCAAAATTTTTCATTAATTTTTGACACTTCTCGAAAGAAATAAAAATTTAAATTGTAATAGTACATTACGATACTAGTGCGCAAGGAAGGCGATTGACGCACGCGTGTCAATCACCCAACCACTCCCACGTGTAGTGTACACAACTTTTTGACACATCGTGCGCGGGAACAAGATTATGAGCCATCTAACGTGGCTCTGCAAAGATCTCGACGTACACACACACTCACACGAGTGCACAGCACGAGTTGTGAGTCGCGTGGGTAAATCGAGGTCCTTAGAGCCACAACAGATAGCTCATAATCGAGGTCCCCGCGCACGGCGTGTAGAAAACTTTTTTTTTGCAACTACTTTCAGGAGAAATTATTTCATATTTTTTAAAGCGAAATCTGACAGAAATTTTCGTATCAAAAAACTGTGTAAATCTAGTAAGTTTTAATCTAAGTCCATTACTTACTGGCAGGCGCCACGAACGAAGCTGTTCATTGCAGCTCTGAGGATTCTTGCCACCAATGATTCTCCCATTTAACCAGGAATTACCAATTCTCTTCGAAGTCTGTGCTTGGTGGAACTAATTGCGAAGCTATAAATAAAAATCAAACTTAAGCAAACAAGACAGTATCCAACAGGTAAGTGACTAAAATCAATCTCCACCTTGGACTGCCAAAATGACTGAGTTCCCTTCAAAGAGAAGGTGCTTGGGATTTCAACGTCTCTAGCGTAGCTCCAAAAAAAGTTTAAAACGATATATGCAATTATCTACAACGTATCAGAGCGTCGTGGTTCAACTCTCAACCAGTATGGTGCTACAACAGCAAACTAAAAAAGACCACTCTGAGGTACCCATTCAGTAACACATCTGGAAACTTGAGTCAGGAAAGAGTCAAGCTCGCCAGTTATTTTTAAGGCCAACAAGTATATTACATCGTAAGGAACGTGCAGTACTTTTAAGTATCATAACATTTTTTAAAGCTTATAATTCGTCCACAACTGCATGCATTCCAAAAAATATATTAACAAGTGAGGTGGTTTGACTTTAGATAGTCCTAAGCCAGTGAACAGTGGCTGTTTGAGTACCAAAGTAAAAATTTATACTTCTATACAATTATATGGCAGATAATACAATTATAGATACAAATATACCTTTCATAAAACGATACTGTGTACAAAGGTGGTGCAATTATTGTTGGAATGAGTATACTTACGTTAGTTAAGTGTGGTATCAATAAATATTTTAATATTTAGTAACTGAACAATTATAAACAATATATTGTGGCACGATACAATAGTATAAACAAAACAGAGGCTGGCCAGTACAAGATCGTGCTTTTTCATTGAATCTTCTGATGATTTCAAACAGCTTTCTACTGCCTACGACAGTTACATCTTTATTCGCTATGCGCCTATGTCAGGTGGCGCCATTGAGTGAGAGAAATTGTTCCTCGCTAAGATCGCCAGAATGCATGGAGTCTTATAGGAAAATTTTTAAATAAATTAAAAAGAAGGTCATTAAGAGTGGATGGACCAAACGAATCAGTGATTTCAGTGTGTCTTATGTTAGTGTACAGTAATAAATTTTGTTTGGTGTTGCCATGTGTACTACAAGATTGAAAAAAATGAAAATATGGATTGCGACTATGAGAACATAGCATATTTGAGTGCATATACATGCTTACACTTGTGTAAAGCTAAAAAAAAAACACAAGTAATCCATGGAAACGTAGTATAAATGTGTAAAAGTTAACCTAACCTGTCATTAGTATTAATTTTTATTGAACACTGTGTTGTGAAAAATAGATAAATGTAAGCAGTACTTGTGTTTCTCAAGCTCCATACAAGTGCAAGCATGTGTATACACATATATATATATATATATATGTTGTGTTAGCACAGTCGCAATCCATGTTTATATTTTTCCCAATCTTGTAGTACATATGACAACACCAACCAAAACTTATTACCTTACATTAACAGAATACACACTTAAATCACTGATTCATTTGGTCAATCCATTCTTAATAAACTTTTTTTTAACTTATTAAAAAGTTTTCCTATAAGGCTCCATGCATTCTGGCGATTTTAGTGAGGGACAATTTCTCTCACTCGACGGCGCCACCTGACATAGGCGCATTGCGAATAACGTCACGCTAATTTCTGCCACATACGCTCACACACTTACTAGTAGTCCACATTTAATATCCAAAATATTATTGTATCTTAAAAATTAAGACCAACCATTCCGTAGTACCGCTTTTTTTCAATATCATAGTAGTACATGCCAGTGACTGTCCCTTCAGAACGTCCATTACGCGTAGATTTTTTTTGGCACACATTATTCAAGCGTATACTAAATTCAAAAGTAAACTAAAAATACCATAATAAATAACAAACAAAAAAATGCGTATCATTCAACTGTGCCTCTGTCATATGTTCAGTTTTAAGAACTTGCAATTTAACATGTTACCTTACAGAAAAATCACTTAAAATTGCATTTATGAGATCTGTATAAACGTCCCAATTTTTTTTTATATGAAAGATTGCTATTAGATGAACCTGCTTCATTTTCAAATAGATCTATAATTCATCTCTTTTCTTAATAACACAAAAAAGAAGGGGTTAAGTTCGCGTAAAAGTGTGTATGTAAGCTCATCCATATAAGAAAAATAATTTCCAACGATGCTGCATATATTTGCGCTCCTTCTGCCTCTGAATTTTGTGAAAGAAGCAAACGCAATAACAAATTAATTACTGTATTCATACAGTACGGAAATTTTTTTTTTTTTTTTATTATGAAAATTAAGAAAAAATGTGACAAATCGTATAAACAATTATTTATTTATTTTAAAAGTAACAAATAAGTAATAAGTAAATAAACGTTTATTGTTACATATAAAAGCCGCTCTGCTAATATATACTAATTTCCAAATTTCTGAAAAAAAAACATGTACCAAAAAAATACATTTCAGTAAATAAATTATTGATTGATTAAGTGTTTAATGAGACCAAATGAATGGTGTTCGATGTAATACACGGTCAATAATAATGTATACTAAAAATAACTTACGAACTGCAAGATAAAGTTAAGTAATTAATGTTCCATCGTTGGGCCTCCTCATAGCAGAATGGGTTAGCAGGGCCTCGGCTAGGATGCAAGAGGTTGGGGTCTCAAATCTATTTGGAAACTGGTTTTTTTTTTTTTTTTTTTTTTTTAGAAATTGGTTAAAAAAAAAAAGAAGTATAATTAAAAATGTGTGACAATGTGTGCTGTAGTAGGGTGAAACAATGTTGTGTAGTGTGGTGGCATTGTGTGGTGTAGGGGAACCGAAAGTACGTCAAGACGGGCGGGGCGAAGGGGGAGAATCAAGCCAAATCTACTTGTTACGATTTTTCTCAAGGTCACCAATCTAAAAACGTTGATTTACTCTGTAGGGTAGAACGCGCCGATAGAAATATAACTTCAAAAGGACCAGTGAGATTATGATAGTTTAATGAGCCTGAAGAGTTATGATGGCCCTCAAAATGGCCAATGATGATACTTTCAATCGATGACTGCTAATAACTCAAGAGTTACTGCAAGTGACTGCTTATTTCCACCGAAAGTTATAGCTCAATTTTTATAATCTCTTAATCATACACCGAATCGTTTTAAATCTTTTTATATACTTCAATGCAATTATTTTGCATATCAGATCAAATTTTATTTTTGTTTGATAAGATGCTCATCAAAGCTGTTTCGTGTGGGTTGTCCGTTAAAACGTAGCAACAAATGAACCAAGTGACCCTTACAATAAAATAATATCAGTAGTCAGGGGGTGCTTGGGTATCCAAGTATGAAATTCTGCTTTTCTGACAGATAATACATAAATGTAGATATATATCTCTTACAAAACAATGTATTAAATAACGCACTGAAATTTATTGGAAGTGATACAATTATTATCTTATGAATTATGACATTTAGTCATTAGCTTCAGTTCCAGTAAATATTTTAACATTTCTCTAATAAAAAATTATAAAGAATACTATATAAAATATGTCCAAAACTCATTCTAGGCTAACAAAATTTGTAACGTCTTACTGTTATCTACCTCATACACTTACATACTCATTCTTAGCCGCATCCATAACACACACATAACGTACATCTAAAAGAAGAGCTAGAAAACAATGAAACACCATTTTTATTAATTAATATTTATTTAATAATGTAAAATGTATGATTGAAAGATTGTCAATAAAATATATTGCTAATATTATGATTTTGTATGCATAGTAAATAATTGAAAACTAAAGTAACTTTACCGTTTAGTATGAGTTTGATTTTTTTTTAAATCTCAATTAAACATGTATCCCTATCAAAAACTTAAATGCTGAATCAACGTTGATTTTAGCGTTGAATCAGCGCTGAACCAACGTTGAATCAATTGATTCAATTGATTCAACGTTGATTCCATGAATGACGGAACACTAAAATCAGTCGTAATTTACATTGTTGATTCAACACTGATTTAACGTTGAATCAGCGTTGATTCAGCGTTGATCAAAACGTTAAAATTAAATTTTAAAAAATTAAAAAGTAGTATAATAACATTTGGAGCAGATATATTGACGTATATGGAGGTACTATCCGTATGGTAACACCAAAACATGGGGGCTCGGTTATTTGATGTTAAACTGTATTGAATACGCATTATATTTTTCTATTATTTAATTAACGTTAAAATCAACGATGATTCAACGTTGATTCAACATTGAATCAGTGTTCATTCAACGTCGAATCATTGTTGAATCAACAATGTAAATTACGACTGATTTCAGTGTTCTGTCATTCATGGAATCAACGTTGATTTAACATTGGTTCAGCGTTGATTTATCGCTAAAATCAACGTTGATTCAGCATTGATTCAGCATTGAAGTTTTTGATTGTAAGCTTATGAAACAGTCACATAAAATTGCATTGTTAAGGAATTGATATTCACAAATCTTCGATTTTGGAAGTCTTACTTCTGTAGGTGCGTTTTGGCCGAGAGTGAATTAATGATTTTAGAATTTGAACCTTAAAAAAATATGTAACGGAAGTAGATTTTGTATGTTACTCCACCTTTGTTCCATCTTTTACGATAAACAGCCCCACACTGGTCCCCGCTACATCACGTCTCGCCACGCAACGCCGCATGGCACACATTTTACCTAGATAGCATAACGTGGAGAGCAAGGCGTGCACTAGCGGTGACCGCACGCTGTGCTGTCAGTTTGTGGTCATGGTGCCGTCACATTATGTACTGGCACGCCATGCAGTCAGTCTGCAGCTAAAATAAAGTAAGCCGTACGCTAGCCTATGAGTGCATGCTGCAGGTACACTGTGCTCCAGATAAACTGTACGTTATGTCTTAGGCCGTAAATACTTATATATATTTCGCGTGGAAGCAATCTTTTGAGAGGCGGATGATCAACTTTTTCTCATCGGCAGTGTGCGCATATATGATTGAGATATTTTTCATTGTTTATTGCAATTATTAAGGTTGTACAGTGAAAAACCGTCGTCAATTGGAAACATTGGAGCTAGGAAGTAGCGGTCCCACAAGAGAAATAAGTTTTTTTACAATCTAACACAATGAAAGCAAATTTACACGAACTCTTTACTTTTGGAGGTTATGATTGCTTGCAAGCTGTATTAATCAGCTCACGTAAATCTGCATTCCATAACATTTGTTTTTCTCAAAGGCATTCTCTTGTTTTTATAGATAAGTTAATAATTCATTTATACACAATTAGCGTAACCTATAGATGGAGTTTTAATGTTATTGAGACGAGCATACAGGGCGTTCTGATTTTGAGCCCGGAAAACTATATCACGAGATAAAGCTCATCAAAAGCTCTCGAAAAGCTCTTTACAAAATTTGGATTCGATGGATGATTAACGAGATATTGTTGATTTAATAATCGATCAATTCCTCCAATCACAGAGCAGTTAGCCTCAGGAGGCGGGGCCTAAGCATTGTGGAGGGGCGACTACGCATAAACTCTTTAACGGGAAGGGTGGTAATAGGTATGCCAGGAGACAAGGTTACCGACTGCAGAGATTTGATCAGGTACCGTACCAGCGCAAAATTCCAATAGCAAGGCCAAAGTATCTTCACCGGAGATCTGATTTTTAAAGAATGATTACGCACGTCCTAGCTTATACAGTGCATGTTTTTTTCTCAGTAAATTTCTCAGAATAAATATTCAATTACAATTTTTTCTAACATGCATCGCCTGATAAAAAAAACCATAATGTGAAAGGGTCTCATGCGTGAGGCTCGAATACTCAGTAAGACTCTTAATCTTTCAACGTTAAACTACTTAAAAATAAAATTTTTATTTTTTAAATACTGTAAAAGAAGCTCATTTCACGCATTTACTTAGTTGAATTTTTTTATTTCATCAAACTTTTTAGTCTGATTTACGAAACTAAAAAATAAAAAATAATAAATAAAATTACGATTAAACGCGTCAAGTGCGTTTATGCGGCAAACCTCTCTAACGTGTAAGATTTCACTGAAAAAGGATCAGCATTTAATACAAACAAAGCTCTATCAACCAAAAAATTAAAAGTAATTTTAGAAACGCAAGAAAATCTCATGCGTTAAGCGCGATGGCTCAGCGCGGATGATTATGCTTGTTTTTCGATCAGCATTTCGATAGGTCTTGAACCTCTTGGTCACTGTAGTACCACATGACGAATGAATGAAAAACAAAATATGAATACCGTGCATCGAGCTTGTTTATTCATCGCAAAGCTCTTACGTTGATCGCATTATTATCTAAGATTACAACGTAATTATTCTAAATCCCTCCAACGTCCACAACAGTAAAAGTTAAAGAAGGCGGTAAGGTTAAGCATGGTAAGCGTGTTAGATAGGCAGAAGCCCTAATTTTGATTTTATTTACCTTTTTTTTTTTAATCATTTAAGCAACATCTACTAAATTTTGATACTGCTTTAAGATAAAAATAAATTTTTTAGAAAAGAGAAGCACATCTCATGCATTTACTTGGTCTAACATATTTATATCCTCAAACGTTACAGTTTTATTAAATTCAATAAATGAAAATTAGCCTATAAAAACAAGATAAATCGCGTCAAGTGCGTTTATGCGGTACCACTCTTTAACGTGTAACATTTTACTGAAAAAGGATCAGCATTTGATCCATACAAAGCTCTATCAATTCAAAAATTAAAAGTATTTTAGAAAAGCAAGAAAATCTCACGCATTGAGCGCGATGGCTCAGCGCAGATAGTTATGCTTGTTTTTCGATCAGCGTTCCGATAGGTCTTAAACCTCTTGGTCACTGTAGTACCACATGACGAATAAATGAAAAAAGAAATATGAATACCGTGCATCGAGCTTGTTTATTCATCGCAAAGCTCTTACGTTGATCGCATTATTATCTAAGATTACAACGTAATTATTCCAAATCCCTCCAACGTCCACAACAGTAAAAGTTAAAGAAGGCGGTAAGGTTAAGCATGGTAAGCGTGTTAGATAGGCAGAAGCCCTAATTTTAAATTTATTTACCTTTTTTTTTTTAATCTTTAAAGCAACATCTACTAAATTTTGATACTGCTTTAAGATAAAAATAAAATTTTTAGAAAAGAGAAGCACATCTCATGCATTTACTTGGTCTAATTTATTTATATCCTCAAACGTTATAGTTTCAATAAATTCAATAAATGAAAATTAGCCTATAAAAACAAGATAAATCGCGTCAAGTGCGTTTATGCGGCACCCCTCTTTAACGTGTAACATTTCACTAAACAAGGATCAGCATTTGATCCTTACAAAGCTCTATCAATTTAAAAATTAAAAGTATTTTAAAAAAGCAAAAAAATCTTACGCGTTGAGCGCGATGGCTCAGCGCAGATAGTTATGCTTGTTTTTCAATGAGCGTTTCGATAGGTCTTGAACCTCTTCGTCACTATAGTACCACATGACGAATGAATGGAAAAAAAATTAAAAATACCGTGCATCAAGCTTGTTTATTCATCGCAAAACTCTTACGTTGATCGCATTATTATCTAAGATGACAACGTAATTATTCTAAATCCCTCCAACGTCCATAACAGTAAAAGTTAAAGTAGGCGGTAAGGTTTAGCATGGTAAGCGTGTTAGATAGGCAAAAGCCCCAATTTTTATTTTTGTTTACCATTTTTTTTAAATATTAAAAGCTACATTTACTAAATTTTAATACTGCTTTATGATAAAAATAAAATTTTAAGAAAAGAGAAGCGCATCTCATGCATTTACTTGGTCTAATGTATTTATCTCCTTAAACGTTATAGTTTTATTAACTTCTATCAATAAAAATTAACAAATAAAAACAAGATTAATCGCGTCAACTGCGTTTATGCGGCACCCCTCTTAAACGTGTAACATTTTACTAAAAAAGGATCAGCATTTGATCCATACAAAGCCCTAATTTTAGTTTTATTTACCTTTTTCTTTTTAATCTTTAAAGCAACATCTACTAAATTTTGATACTGCTTTAAGATAAAAATAAAATTTTTAGAAAAGAGAAGCGCATCTCATGCATTTACTTGGTCTTATTTATTTATTCCCTCAAACGTTATAGTTTTATTAAATTCAATAAATAAAAATTAACCAATAAAAACAAGATTCATCGCGTCAAGCTCGTTTATGCGGTACACCTCTTTAACGTGTAACATTTAACTAAAAAAGGATCAGCATTTGATGCATACAAGGCTCTATCAACAAAAACATTAAAAGTAATTTTAGAAACGCAAGAAAATCTCACGCGTTGAGCGTGATGGTTGAGCGCGGATGATTATACTTATTTTTAAATCAGCGTTTCGATAGATCTTAAACCTCTTGGTACCTTTTATTTGTATAAGATTATTTCACCGTCACACTTTCTCTAGGTTTCGGACTGGCAGTATATTGTTAAATATTTCTGGCGTGTTTAAAAGAAAATTAATTTCATTGCTGGTCCTACAAGACTCTTTGACTGCCTTATTTTTTATCTACCCTTAAAGCTGCAACAGGTCGTAAAAAATTATTTAAATGGTCTGCCAAATAGTTCTAATAACATTTTTAATTTTTTTATACCTTTACAACAACTGTTCGATGTGTCCTCCGTTGTTTTCGACAGCCAAATTAGCTCTTCGAACAATATTGTTGACAGATCTTTGGGCCATTCCTTTCTCTCGCACCTCATCGAATTCCTGGACTATTCTCTGTCTGCAATCCTCAGCATCCACAGGTTCAGTTTTGTACACTGATTCCTTGATGCAGCCCCACAGAAAATAGTCCAGTGGGTTCAGGTCGGGGGAACGGGCTGGCCACGCTATTGGACCTCCTCGACCTATCTACCTCTCCGGGAAGGTGTCGTCCAGGTACCTTGTGACATTGCGTGTAAAATGGGCAGGGGCTATATTATGCTGGTAGATGAGCCGCAGTCGTGTTGCAAGTGGGACGTCCTCCAAAAGCTCAGGCAACTGATTTTGTAGGAAATCGAGATACGCTGCACCGTTCAGCTGAGGAGGCAAAAACACGGGACCAATTTACAAATCAAGTAAATCAAAGAGTTGATTTTAAAATGTAAATTAATCCTAATCAGATTTTTTTATTTTTAAGAAAATTAAAAAGTAAAATGGTAATAAGTACTTACGACGATATTTCCTATGATTCCACCCCAAACATTTATGCTCCATCGATACTGGAAACTCGTCGCCCGCGTGAGGTGAGGATTTTCATGCGCCCAGACATGATAATTATGTTGATTGAGCATGCCATTCCTAGTAAATTTACACTCATCAGTCCACAAGATCGTATTAATAAAATGAGCATCAGCACGTGCTTGGGCCAAAAAACCGCCACAAAAATTTACACGGCTCTGGTGATCACGAAGCAGCAACTCTTGCACGCGCCGATAGTGGTACGGGTGCTTCCCGGTATCCGCTATAACAGCGTGGACTCAGCTAGGGGTAACATTCAGCTGGCGTCCGACAGCACGAACTGATGTTCGAGGGTCATTTTCGAACATGTCCTCGATCAACTCTTCCATTTCTGGCACTAAAACCTCACGTGGGCGACCAGCGTCCCCGCGAAATGGTAAAACGTTGCCCATTTCCATAAAACGACGGTGACAAGCACCAATCGTTTCTGGATTCGGATGACGACGAAGAGGCCAACGAGCACGGTATTGGCGAGCAGCTTCTTCAAGATTTCCTCCGGCAAGATGAAAAAAATAAACCACCTGCGTGTAGTCCTCGATTGCGTAGTTTTGCACAGCACGATTCATCACGACACTCACAAACAAACACAACAGACCAAGGCAACCTTTTCGCGCGGAATAATAAATAAGAGGACGATCGGTTTTTCACGAAAAACAATGTCCTAATAAGCCTAGCGGATTCTTAAGAAAGTTATTTTTTGTAAGCAAGTCAGTCTGACCTGCACAAACATGAACGATCGCTTAGAGGATAATTCGAATGCAGGCACTTCGTATGAGGCTCTTTTACCGTCAAGCTTGAATCAGATGGCGCCAGGGCACGTCGCGGCTGTCATGGCCGTCTCACTCACACAACATTACTTTTCAGTATTGTATGTATACAGGAAATTAAAGTGTAGTGGTAAAGCGCAATATTTGAAATTTTGAAATGAATAAGGAAGACAAGAAAGAATATTATGGGAGCTTAAAAGTTTCAGAATTGAAAAAGCTTTTAAGAGAGAAAAGAGCAAGAGTCAGTGAAAGAAAAGCAAAACTCGTGGACAGGTAAGCCATGACTTGGGAGCGGCAAAAATGTTGGTCTCCCAATTGCTTCGAGCCACTTTTTTTTTATCACACTATCAGAAGGAAATTTAAATTTCACTTTCTTATCGCAGGATATTACACTGCACTTCATTTTTCCTACTATCTTTAAACGTAAATGCAAACAAAAATTGTCTGCAAACAACAGCAATCATTTACAAAGGTTATGTCTTCTGCTTTGCTCATTACACAGATAGGCTCACGAACACAATACACAACTGTAAATTTGACGGTGTGTACGTATGACAGCCGCGACGTGCCCTGGCGCCATCTGATTCAAGCTTGACGGTAAAAGAGCCTCATACCGAATAAAAAAAATTGACATCCGACGGATTCGACCATGACATATAGAAATCCAGAGTTTTCGTCTTACCAATGTAGCAAAACCATGGTGTTCATTCGATTCCACAAAATACAACCATAAATAACTTCTTAACAACAAATTTAAAGTAATAATTGATTTCAAACCTCCTCTTCCTTCGATAATAAAAGATCTTTTTGTTTTTAAAGTAAAAAAAAAAAATTAAGGTTTTTGCTTATCTAACACGCTTACCATACTGAACCTTACCGCCTACTTTATTTTTTAATGCAGAGGACGTTCGAAAAATTAAGAATAAATACGTTGTCATCTCAGATAATAATACGATTAACGTAAGAGCTTTGCGATAAATAAAGAAGCTCGATGCACGGTATTTTTAATTTTTTTTCTATTCATCCGTCATGTGGTACTACAGTGACCAAAAGGTTCAAGACCTATCGAAACGCTGATTGAAAAACAAGCCATCGCGCTCAAAGCGTGAGATTGTCTTGCTTTTTTAAAATACTTTTAATTTTTGGATTGATAGAGCTTTGTATGGATCAAATGCTGATCCTTTTTTAGTAAAATGTTACACGTTAAAGAGGGGTGCCGCATAAACGCACTTGACGCGATTTATCTTGTTTTTATAGGCTAATTTTCATTTATTGAATTTAATAAAACTGTAACGTTTGAGGATATAAATATGTTAGACCAAGTAAATGCATGAGATGTGCTTCTCTTTTCTAAAAAATTTATTTTTATCTTAAAGCAGTATCAAAATTTAGTAGATGTTGCTTTAATGATTAAAAAAAAAAAGGTAAATAAAATCAAAATTAGGGCTTCTGCCTATCTAACACGCTTACCATGCTTAACCTTACCGCCTTCTTTAACTTTTACTGTTGTGGACGTTGGAGGGATTTAGAATAAATTCGTTGTCATCTTAGATAATAATGCGATCAACGTAAGAGCTTAGCGATAAAAAAACAAGCTCAATGCACGGTATTTTTATTTTGTTTTCCATTCATTCGTCATGTGGTACTACAGTGACCAAGAGGTTCAAGACCTATCGAAACGCTGATCGAAAAACAAGCATAATCATCCGCGCTGAGCCATCGCGCTTAACGAGTGAGATTTTCTTGCGTTTCTAAAATTACTTTTAATTTTTTGGTTGATAGAGCTTTGTATGTATCAAATGCTGATCCTTTTTTAGTTAAATGTTACACGTTAAAGAGGTGTACCACATAAACGCACTTGACGCGATTAATCTTTGTTTTTATTGGTTAATTTTTTATTTATTGAATTTAATAAAACTATAACGGTTGAGGGGATAAATAAATTAGACCAAGTAAATGCATGAGATGCGCTTCTCTTTTCTAAAAATTTTATTTATATCTCAAAGCAGTATCAAAATTTAGTAGATGTCGCTTTAAAGATTAAAAAAAAAAAGGTAAACAAAAATAAAAATTGGGGCTTCTGCCTATCTAACACGCTTACCATGCTTAACCTTACCGCCTACTTTAACTTTTACTGTTGTGGACGTTGGAGGGATTTAGAATAATTACGTTGTTATCTTAGATAATAATGCGATCAACGTAAGAGCTTTGCGATGAATAAAAAAGCTCGATGCACGGTATTTTTATTTTGTTTTCCATTCATTCGTCATGTGGTACTACAGTGACCAAGAGGTTCAAGACCTATCGAAACGCTGATTGAAAAACAAGCATAATCATCCGCGCTGAGCCATCGCGCTTAACGCGTGAGATTTTCTTGCGTTTCTAAAATTACTTTTAATTTTTTGGTTGATGGAGCTTTGTATGTATTAAATGCTGATCATTTTTCAGTTAAATGTTACACGTTAAAGAGGTGTACCGCATAAACGCACTTGACGCGATTAATCTTGATTTAATTGGTAAATTTTTATTTATTGAATTTAATAAATTTATAACATTTAAGGAGATAAATAAATGAGACCAAGTAAATGCATGAGATGCGCTTCTCTTTTCTAAAACTTTTATTTTTATCATAAAGCAGTATTAAAATTTAGTAGATAATGCTTTAAAGATTAAAACAAAAAAGATAAACAAAAATAAAAATTGGGGCTTTTGCCTATCTAACACGCCTACCATGCTTAACCTTACCGCCTACTCTAACTATTACTGTTGTGGACGTTGGAGGGATTTAGAATAATTACGTTGTCATCTTAGATAATAATGCGATCAACGTAAGAGCTTTGCGATGAATAAAAAAGCTCGATGCACGGTATTTTTATTTTGTTTTCCATTCATTTGTCATGTGGTACTACCGTGACCAAGAGGTTCAAGACCTATCGAAACGCTGATCGAAAAACAAGCATAATCATCCGCGCTGAGCCATCGCGCTTAACGCGTGAGATTTTCTTGCGTTTCTAAAATTACTTCTAATTTTTTGGTTGATAGAGCTTTGTATGTATTAAATGCTGATCCTTTTTCAGTAAAATCTTACACGTTAGAGAGGTTTGCCGCATAAACGCACTTGAGGCGTTTAATCGTACTTTTATTTATTATTTTTTGTTTTTTATTTTCGTAAATCAGACTAAAAAGTTTGATGAAAAAAAAAAATTCAACTAAGTAAATGCGTGAAATGAGCTTCTTTTACAGTATTTAAAAAATAAAAATTTCATTTTCAAGTAGTTTACCGTTAAAAGATCAAGAGTCTTTCTGAGTATTCGAGCCTCACGCACGAAACCCTTTTACATTATGGTTTTTTTTATTAGGCGATGCATGTTAAAAAAAATTGTAATTGAATATTTATTCTGTGAAATTTACTGAGAAAAAAACATGCACTGTCTAGGACGTGCGTAATCATTCTTTAAAAATCAGATCTCCGGTGAAGATACTTTGGCCTTGCTATTGGAATTTTGCGCTGGTACGGTACCTGATCAAATCTCTGCAGTCGGTAACCTTGTCTCCTGGCATACCTATTACCACCCTTCCCGTTAAAGAGTTTATGCGTAGTCGCCCCTCCACAATGCTTAGGCCCCGCCTCCTGAGGCTAACTGCTCTGTGATTGGAGAAATTGATCGATTATTAAATCAACAATATCTCGTTAATTATCCATCGAATCCAAATTTTGTAAAGAGCTTTTCGAGAGCTTTTGATGAGCTTTATCTCGTGATATAGTTTTCCGGGCTCAAAATCAGAATGCCCTGTATAGGCCGTTCTTCATACGCTCGCAGTTTGTAAGTATCGTAGATAATATTGTTGTAATGTGCAAGAGTTGTAAATAAAATAAATTTTAAGATTTTTCTTTCTCTGTTCGAGATAATACATTCGTATTTTGATACCATTTTTAATTATTCTATACGAGCTTGCTGTTTTTGAATGAATCTGTACCTGATGTATACCAGGGTATCAAAAATTCTTCATATCAAGTCATTAGCCAAGTATCAATGTAATTGATTTTGTTAATTGTTTCATGAAACAAAACCATGAATAAAAATATGCACTTCGAATTTAAGTATCCATATAATAAATATGATAAGTTGTATCGGTGTTCGTGTAAGTTAGTGTCATGCCTCTATGTGACTTTGTATAATTTTTTTTGTTGTTTCATGCTACATTAGCCAATCATTTTTTTAAGTAGTTTTACTAGCATTATTATTGAAATTTTGTTTTTTTCAAAACAATCCTTTCATGATACATATTTACATTAAAATATGTTGCATTGGAACGTCATTACTAGTTTTATATGTTAAAAAACATTATAAACAATTATAAATCTTGTAATGATAAAATTTTTAATGAGCTGAAAACATTATACGTTAAATGCTCCCTGAAATTTCCGTAGTAGCAATGTTTATTTAAAATGTTTTTTCTTGAGCTAGTGAAACAGATAATCTTATTTGCTAAATTTGTAATATTGATCTCTGAACTCTTTGACTGTTTTTACAAAGGGTGACAAGCATTCTATCTTCATAAGTTTTTTTAATCTGAAAAACGAGAAAATATGTATTTAAGGAGGTTTGGGAGAAAAAATCAAAATGTAGAATCGTGCCAAAAAAATGTATGCTTTATTTGAGCATATCAGGAGTGTACATGAATTTTTTCATATTTTTCCCCTGGGAAATTTTCGAGAAAAAAATTTGAAAATATTGTAAGTTTAACACGGTCTCTTATGAGAGAACAAGGTTAGGTTGCCTTTTCATTGAAATTAGAGTACATTATTAATGTATTAAAATAACAAAAAAACGGTTTTATAGATTCCTTAGTACAAAACGAAGATGTTCAACAACAAAAATCACGACTCGCCAGGCATTTTTCATAAATATAACCTATGATAGTCGTACAGATTCAAGTTGGTAGAGTGCAAGAGGAGGAACGCGGTGAAGGGGGTACACCTGCGCAGGCCGGGGGGACTCCCCGTTCCTCGCCTCTCTGAATGATACTCCCAAGGCTCTGTTCGGAAATGATGCGTTGGTTAAGTTTTTGGTTGGTACCTACCCCCACCCTGGCTTAACTAACTGACCGTGCGTTCGCACATGTAAACAATAGTTAATCAGCTGGTCACGTTTTGGCGCACTTTGAGCGCTTTCAAGTCCTCTCTTTAACCTTAAAAGCGCTTAAAGTGCGCCAAAATGTGATCAGCTGATTAACTATTGTTTACATGTGCGAACGCACGGTCAGTTAGTTAAACCGGGGTGGGGGTAGGTACCAACTTAATACTTAACCAACGTATCATTTCCGAACGGAGCCCAAACCTCCTTAATATATTTGGCTAATATACCTGACGAACCATATCGAACTTTTTTATGCCAGATCACCATTAAATATTATGTAAATAAACTTTAAATATCGATTTAATCTTAAAGAACGTTGCAGACGTCTCATCTATCATCTTTCTCGACGTGAAAGCTCTGCACCAGGTATGTTACAAATAAATTAATTTATTTTTTTATGTGAATCATAATTTTTCGATTAAAATCGTATCGTTCACGAAAGCCCTTGAGTAAGTATACTCCATGGCATTAATCACGCATGAAACGTATCTTTTTTAACGCAAAAAATGATGCATTACAAGAAAGTAGTTGCCATTATGTCTGAAATAATTCTACAGTACAAAATAATGTTTCGTCTGAGTTTAATAATAATGATCCTAGTTTAGATGCACAAACACATTTAAATGACAAAAATGACGAAAAAAGGGATAGAGATTCCATTGGTGACCCTAACGTTGATTTTCCTAATTTGGTTGATGAAGATATATCAAACGGTTCTCTCCTTCATTCCGGTAGTCTTCGAGAATCTGATTCAAGCTTCTTATGTGACAGCGAGTCTCAGAATAACTGAAAAATTTTTGAAACTCGTCTTGGTTATGCAATTATAGATACGAATATGAATTACGAACAATCTAGAGCAGTTTTACGAGTTCTCAGAATGCATCCTTATTTCGAAAGTATTCATATAGATCCAAAAACATTGTTCGGCACTCCGGAAAATTCTTCATCGATTGTTCAATTAAGTAAAGGTGAATAATTATATTTAGGTTTTAAAGAGGGAGTTATTCAGATTCTTCAATCAGGACCGCCTGAATCCATTCCTGATGTATTTATGATTGATTTCAGCACTGACGAGGCTTCTTTTGATAAACCTAGCAAGATTATTATGTGGCCAGTCCAAATAAAAGTAGGAAATTTTTTGCATGAAGCTCCCAAAGTAGTAGGTATTTACAAAGGTTCTTATAAACTATCTAATGCTGAAGATGTTTTTAAGCCATTTGTTGATGAAGTTTTAGAATGTGTAGAAAAAGGGGGTATTGAATTTCTTGGTATTATGAGATCGACCCAGTTGCGTTGTTTCATTGTTGATGCGCCCGCTCGTGCTTTTATATTACGTCATGCAGGGCATAATTTTTATGCACCTTGTTTGAAATATTGGATAACTGGAGAATATTTAGGACCAAGCATTATGATTTACAAGAGGATTTGTCAGAGGCCCAGAACTAATGCATAATATTTATTAATATTAGATGGTGAACATCATTAGGACAAAGAATCACCGATTTCCAAACTTCCAATCAGCATGATCTCAAATACAGTATTCGATTACATGCACTTGGTTTGTTTAGGTGTAATGGAAAAAAGTTTTCAAGCTATTGTTGATGGTAAATATGCAAAGTCGACTCAAATTTTACAGAACTATGTGAAAATGTTATCTGATAGAATGAAACAAGTAAAAGAGTATTGTCCTAGAGATTTTGCAAAAAAACCCGAAAGAGCAGATAAACATAGATCTTGTAACGCTACTGAACATCATCAAATTTTATTGTACAGTGGACCACCTATTTTTTTTGGAATCGTAAATCCTGCAGTATACATACATTTTCTTTTATTAAATACAGTGATGAGAATTCTTACGAATGCTTATATGACAAATGATGATATAGTGCTGGCAAAAGAGTGCAATCGAATATTTGTCGATAGAGCTGAAAAAATTTACGGTTCGACATTTTTATCTTATAATATGCATGCTATTTTACATTAAGTAGAAGATGTTAGATCATTCGAGCATTTAGATTTAATTTCAGCATTTCCTTATAAAAATAATATGACATACATCCGAAAAATCTCTCGAAAACCTAACCAACACTTACAACAAATCGAGAGAAGAAATGCTGAGAAAACAAAGTAAACTCAATAAAAATACGATACAATTTCCTCAAAGTATCTGGTGAACATCATTCTGGGCTTGTTCCTTAATGTCCTTTTCAAAATTTTCGTCAGTTTAAAATAACAGTATGGAAAATTGTATCTTTTGGTAAACAAACAAGATAAAACTGTTGTTCTTCGTGACAAGACCATTATTGTTATACAAAATTTTTTACAGATGTATAATGGTAATCTCTTTTGCCTTGTGAAAAATTTTGAAAAAAAAAAAAGATTTTTTCGAAACTAATTTTTCTTCCTCTCATGTTGGTATCTTTCATTGTTTTTCTTTGTCAACACATTTAACTATGATCGAATTCACTAAAATCAAAAGCAAATGTTTCAGAATGCTGTATTACGAGAAACTTCCTTCTTCAAAGTGTCTTTCACAAAATTATATTATTGTTCAATTGTTATCTTCACATGTAGATAATTGATTTAGTCATACGATGATATTTATTCGTTTTTGGTAGCATTCAATTTTTGTTTCATATAAAATTACCACAGAGCTTCGAAATAATTTTATTGATTTATTTTAATTTTCTATTAAATTTTAGCATGTGCATACTGAGAAAAGTAGTTTTAAAAAAGTATTATAACTATAATAAAAATTACTATATTTTTAGGGAAGCTTAGACATACTCACCTGATGACGCAAAATTATTACGTTTAAAATAATGTTTACTATATTTTAAATAGTTTTTATTATGCAGTAGCCCTACGAAAATGATTACACGGCATAATAAGAATTACTATGTCTAACATAGTAAAAATTGAGATGGTATAATTTTTGCAACACAACATAGTAAATTTTATTGTAATCGGTTTTAAATGATCCACATTCTATAGTAGAATTTTCTATGTGACATAGTAAAATTTCTCATCCCACTGCATTGCTATTCATATAGTAAGAATTACTATGTTTGAAATTAATTTCGTACGATGTCTATAAGTATATACGCCTATTGAGTTTCAAATTTGAGGTTATACGAATGTAAATATAAGGAAAAACATATTATTTGATTTATCAGGGTTAAAAATTGATACGTGCCGAAGATTAATTTTGAATCAACTAATTATCTGTTGTTAACATCGTGGTCCACAGAAAACCCTTTGATTATTAACTTTATTGAATGTATAATAAAGAGTACATGTTCCCACATGTACTTTATCAATACTTTCGTGGACATCATATCCCGCGGTCTAGTGGTTGCGGAGCCTGACTCGGAAGCTCAAGGATGGAGGTTCTTCGAATTTCAGTCGCTGCAGATCTTTTTTAAAATAAAAATGTGTTTCAAATTCGTTACTCTCTGTATACTATTAGAAAAAGAAAGCTATATTCACTTAAATCTATACGTGTGTGTGTGTGTTAATCTTCTGTTTAATATATATATATATATACATAAATATCTATACATATTTATATATATTCTCTGGGTAACATATATGCATATAAACATTTTCCTCCTTTTACTTTCATATAAAATTTATTTTCGAGCAAAGTAAAAATTAGTGTATTAAACAGCAAATTTTAATATAATCTGATTTTACCATGTAGCATAGTAATTTTTATAATATCGCAAGTATGTCTCAGCTTTCCTATAAAATATAGTACTTTTTTTTATAGTGTAACACTTTTTCTTACACCACTTTTCTCGTTGCAGCGTACTGAATCTTCTTTAGTACAATAAGCAGCATCCAGTGCACTTTTTTGTGAAAAATGGCTGTAAAACGCCTAATATGCAATAAAATACAGTTACTGAAAGCTTTTCCACGTATTTGTATAGCTATAGTTAAGAGCCATCTGCTAGTTGACAGCACATTTCGATACGTTTCACAGCCATGAACCACAAAGTAAATGTACCAGGAGATATTCATTGTTATAAAAAAAGTTCATAACACAAGTCCTACGCTGACAATGCTTTGGCATTAGTTTGTCTGTGACACATTCGGTTGATTTCTCCCTCCAGTTGTCCATGTAATACATGAATACTATTTCATAGTGATCGTATTGGCCCTTACTTCGACGCCCATTTTAGTTATACTTATGTTCTATATATATATGGTCGTCAAAGTCAATCATTCTTGCGTTTTCCGTTCAATGGCGATGTTATGGAATTGTGCTTGAGGCAAATATTGACAATCTTGAATAGTATTTGTCTCACATTTAATTTTATGCAATCATATTATAACATACCGAAATTATAAGTTTATACAATTTAACTTATCAAGTAAAAAGTTTGCAATATTGGCTTCAATACAAAAAGTATTGGCAATGGTTGCTTCCGTTTAGTATTAACGATCTTGTAATCTGCGTTTCTATTCCTAATACTCTTAATAACTAGTAAGATATGTTGTTGAAAACTTAAATTAATATCTTATTAGGATTTTCATCTCTCGCAATTGGATTCTAATAATGTAATAGATCATTTTGCATAATATTAACATTTACCAGGTTGTATATAATTTTTGATGAAAAAACATTGTATAGAATATTACGTTGTACTACATTGTGTATTATACGTTGAATAGAATACAATTGTAAGATGTTTGACTGTCGGTGATGATTCTTTCAGTATTCCCACAATGTCTAAGCTTCACGGTACAAACTCCTTGGCACCAGAAGTTTCCGAAGTAAATGTTCTGAGGGATGTTTAGCAGTCAAAACAGCGAATTTCCATAACAAAAGCGGGATAATCTGTTAAGGCCGCGCTGGAATTATTTCTTCCAATACCATCATCAAAAACATTGAAATCATCAACTGCAACAATGAATATAAAAAAAAACTTCCACTAAACCTACCGTAACTAAAAATACCCAAATCAACTCTAACAACTCAACAGATAAAAGATTAACTTTTGTTACACCATTTACCATCACCATCACAAAAACTGCACACAGTAAGATTTATAGAACAATTGAAAGAAAACTTAAAACAACTTCCTGAACTACGTACATAAAAAAATATCCCAATGAAAAGTAATATCCACGTTGCATTGCCTGCAAAATACATTGATGGGCTTTAAAAATCAAACATAAGAAGCGCAACAAGTAAGTAATGTCTCTAACAAAATTGTACTTGAAACAATTACTGCCCAAACAAAACCAAAAGATAATTCTTCTCGTAAAATAGACCATACTATTTTAAACTCCAAAAATCAATTAGTTTCGAGCTCATCAGAGACTATGACAACTTCTGATTCTGTAAATACCCAAACACAAATCCCACCAGATAATCCATTGTTAATTACGACGAAATCCTTAACACATACACAACCGCCGTTAACAACAACAAATATTACCCAGAAATTGTCGAAATAATTTAAGCTACAAATTCGTGAGTAATCTTCTGAAATTATGATGTAACTGCCTTAATTTTATTAATAGTCAAAATTCGAGGAGCAGTGCGTGGTGAAAAATAACAGAGTTACTTGCTCGAAAAAATCGCACTGGCCGGGAATCGAACCACGGTCTTCCGTGTGTCAATGCACGACCTAGCCGACCGAGGCACCGCGCGCTCAGTGTATACATATATTGGATGGCAGCAGCGTAAACTCAGCTCTCCTCAGGAGAAAAAGAGAGAGAGAGAGAAAGAGAATGGTATTACTATATCTATATAAGCGTGACAGAAAAAGCGTTACGCATAGGCAATTTTTACTGCCCAAGCGGAAATCCAAAGCTCGTATTAAATGTTTTTACATCAATAAATTACAAAATGCAATAGTATATTTATAATCTACTAATCTTCACATTAAATAATAAATAATACACCAAGGTTAAGTAAAGAATACTCGGCTTCGCCTTTGGTGGCAATACACGTGCAGTCTGAGCATTTTTTACTCTTTCCGTATTGTGTATACAAGTTTTTGTATCACTGTGAAAAGAGAGTGATACTTTTCTCGCGCTATGCGAGACAGAAGTATTCACTTCTGTCACGTAGGCACGAAAAAAATGTTTTCTCTACGCAAAAACGTCGTGAACGTACACCATATTTCCGAAGGTGAAAAATTCTAAATCGCTTAGTTTTCATAAGAAGCTAAATCAAATTCTTGTCCACGAAAGGTGACAATAAATTTTTTTTACTGATCTACCCTTATTAAATTCTTTGTCTAACTCTAGTCATATGGAAACCATAAGTGAGAGGTTAGACCGTCTTGAATCGAAAGTAGAGTAAGTGTACACGTAAAAACAATTAATAAAATAATAAAAACAGTATTTTCACTAAAATATATACATTGCAGATCTAATCGTCAGTTGTTAGCGCAAGTAACAACACAGAGGCGTGGTGGAATCAAAGCATAACCTCAATTTTTGCCTTTTAAAACTTTTCAACACCTTCTTGATTTTGACCTGTTGCCGATGCTACATATGATGAATTGGTAATTAATAAGCCATCAAAAAAATTTACTGATTAGAAATCTGTCATATTATTAAAAGATTCTCCCCGTTTATTTTAGGTTGATATATATATATATATACGTATTGTGTTGCATTCATAAATACCCTGGTAGCTCAGACCCGCAGAAACAAATTGCATAAGACGATGCTTGGTCTGCTTCCGCAGATTTACATCAATCTGCAGCAAGATTCGGGCGCAAGATGCTTGTACAAGAAGTGCACAAGACTTGCATAAAGTTACTTGAAATAATTTTTTCACTTTAACGCACTCACAAGCGCATCAAACGTCCACAAGAAGTGCCAAGAGGTACGTGTGCAAGATTGTGTAAGACGTATATTAAGTAAGTTGCACTCTATAAGTTGCCATTCGTTACGTGCGAAAGATAATTCATTGCAAAGAATATTGATAATATTTTATAGATGTGTCAAGTATTTTAAAAATTCATTTTCCAATTTTTATCAAGTAAAACATTTTATTTGCCAGTAAATTTTTTTCTTTATCTTAACAATATACAAACTTTAAGTAGGCTTTAAAATTTTTTAAAACAAATGGTTAGTATTTTTTGGCAAATAACCTTAACCGAGTATACATGTAATGAATTAAATTTTGAAATTGTATTCGTCAGTTGTAACAAATTAAAGGTTATTTTGTATTGTGACTATGCCAAGTAAATTATTCGGTTCTAAAAATAATCTTTTACAGGACTTACAAATTTTTATTTTTATTTTTTTGGGTTTCGTAGAATTTCGAAAATCTGTTTTCTTCGAAAAGGTTATCTTTAGCCTACAAAATAGTTCTTGTATTTGGCACGCAAAGCCACAATTATCGTAGATATAAGTAGAAAATTATTTTCCTGTATACAAAAAGTTCTGTTCATTTAAAAAAAAATAAAAATATTTCATTTGAACAGCAGATTTGACTTGTAATTGCACTAAACTGGAAAAATTAATGCAAATAACTTTTTGCAAGTCTGACGCACTTCTTGCATAAGTGTCGTGTGAACGCGTCCCTTTGCACTTCTTGTGCACGTTTGATGCACTTGTGAGTGCGTTAAAGTAAAAAAATTATTGTAAGTAACTTAATGCAAATCTTGTGCACTTCTTGGGCAAGTGTCTTGCACCTGTGCCTAGCAGCAGATTCATGTAATTCGGCGGAAGCAGACCAAGCATCGTCTTGTGCAATTTATTTACTAATCAAAACTTTGCATAAGAATTGCATTCAATTTGCTACCAGGATAACTATACTACTTCAAATACAGGTCCATTACTTCGTGTACCTTGAAAGCGTTAGCGCAGTTAATTGTGCAGCAATATACTTTAAACATGCCTTTGCCAGTGACGAAGAAATATCTCCATATATTTCATGGCTCGGAAAAGTGCCACGAAATTTAACTTCGTTGTCGTGAACGAAACTTGCTAACGCTTGGGAATGTTTGCCTTATGCCTATTCATATCTTTACTTCTGAATAAGAGTATAATCAATTAAATTTTTACTTGGTGTCTTGGTGATTAACTGTTTCAGATTACCACTGTAAGCATATTCATTTTTTTTATTAATTTTATATCATTTTGCAGGTACTCCTCAAAATGCCAAGAAACATTAAATTTACAATTTTTTATCACAATTTTATTTGCGTACGATTCTATTGTTATATTTAAAAAATGACATTTATGGTTTGAGTTAAAAAGTATTTTTTTTCAATATTTACAAATAAGATAATATTCAGATGAATTTCTATTAGATAGTCGTTATTTTTGATAAAAGTTATGTTACAAGTCATTTTATATGAAATCGTATGAGTTTATACTGAAAACTCTTTATGTACGCATTTGAATGATGAATCACACTTACAGTCATACTTTAAATTACAATGAAATGATACACTTAAAAAAGTTTGAATAACAGTGCATACCAACAATCATAAAGTATTTATTAAGTGCTGCAAAATACTATTAAAAAATCGTACGATATGAAACTGGATGAAAAACAAGTAGCGAAAAAGCATGCACCATCTCTCTTACGTTTACTCGTTTTTCCCACGAATACTAATTGACATTTTTAATAAAATTAATCTGTAGTTACCTGTTGAAACATATTTAATTTTAAACCAGTTCCTTTTTTAATATAGAGGCAATGGCAAATCAACAAAAAAATATCATAAAGCAGTCGGGATAGTTTCATTGATGGCATGACAAAAGCCTTAAAAAGTTTGAAAGAAAGACGTTGGTGAAAATAAATTAATCATACCACAATGGCTCAAATAGAAAATGCGAGTTTGAAAGACCATCATCCAAATGACCTTGATTGAGTAGATGTAAATAAGGAAGGTAACCAAGAACAAAAAGAAGATTGACGTTATGTAGATGATCAAGAAATTTTTAACGAGCAATTTGGACAGCAGCATGATGATATACTTCAGTCGAAGTCACGGGGTGAAAAAGAATACGAGCAAGAGGTTAAAGAGAAATTTCCGGATGTATCTGTAATGTTCCAACAGCCTTCACATAAAAAAATTAGTAAGTTCTAATGATTAACTAAGGAATAATAAATTGTATGTATGCATGTGTTCATTGCTTATCGAAAAAAAAAATCCAAATGTCTTGAATACATTGTTTACATGGTAATAAGCTAGTATAATTACGTTATCTAAGAAGTCTTCAAATAAAAAAATTTTTTTTATGGGACTTGAACAGATGTGAACTTCAGTGATTCTATAAGAACTACGTTAAAGAGTCTTTATTAAGTTTGGTCATGGCAGTGTCAAACCTTAAGTCGTATAATTTTTCATTTGAGTAAATTGAAACTCATTTTTTCATATAGTATTTACTTTGTTATATTATATGTTAATTTATTTTTTGTGATGCGTGTTGCTCAATAGTTAATTACAATTTGTATGGCATGACATAACTTGTATCGTAAGATGTAAAATTGTATTTTTGTGCAGAGATTAGTAGAGAGTTTGCTGACTGCAATACTACGGCGCGAGTTCACTTTTGGCCACTATTTCAAGGGCCCTGTCGCGGCCAAGCGGTCGAACCAGGCGCACATATTTTTTTTTTAATTTAAGAAGCATGGAGGGGATATACCAAGAGTGCGCCTACGGATTCGCGTGGAAATGGGCACATAGGCACATATTTTGGAGACGCGTGGAAGGGGTATACTGAATGTATGCCTATGGAGAGAGGAGTGATGCATGGAAATGCCAATTACAGCTTTTTTTTTTTTTTTTTTTCTTATATTATAGTGTGTTCACCTCTCGTAAGGTATTTACACTTACTTTAGTGAGATTATATAAAATGAAGATACATGTATGGTTTATCGTTTTACATCCATCGGATACAAAGTGAACTTATACACTAATAGTATGATGTAATATACAAAGAAATTGTTTTCTACGTTGTTGCGTGGGTATGTAAATATGTATAAAAGCCAATAGCTGTAGTAGTACGAATTACTGATATACGGGCGGTTATATGAGGATAAGCAATGAGGCTTTCTACGTTGTAAGGAGGGAATATTCCGATTTTCATTAGTTCTTTATATAGATGGCTTCTTTGAACACTATATAATTCGCAGTTCCACAGTACATGGTTTAGGTCCTCCGCACTGAGACCACATTTACACATTGGACTATTTATGATGTTTTTGCGAAATAGAGATTCCGCCAAGCTGTGGTGATTAGATCGCATGCGGTTGATGTTGACTATGACCGTGCAAGAGAGATTTTTATTGTGAAACCACGGGTACTTTTTTTCTCTGTGAAAGATACTGAAGTAGTTTGTACCCTTGTAAAGACCATCTCTTTTGTTTTTGTTGGAAGAGCTGTTAAAAGCATAATTTCTAAATTTTTCATATAAGTCAGAAAACACTATTTGGGGATCATCAGGTACTGCTCTTAAAGTAGCAGTTTTTGCCAACAAATCAGCATGATCGTTTCCCTCCAGACCTATATGGGATGGGATCCAAATGAATTTTATATAGTTGTTGGGATTGTTACTTAGGTATTGATAATATTTATTTTTTATATCAAGGATTAGCCGATTTATGCTTATTTTGATTTTCAGGGAGCTGAGGCTCTTTAGTGCACTGAGGGAGTCACTGAATATTAAGAAGTTCGTGTTATTAAATGTCAGTATGTAATTTAGGGCTTCAACAATGGCAGCACATTCAGCTGTAAAAATGGATGAATACTTATTGAGGCTTTTGGCACACTGAAAGTTGGTTTGTGGACAGTAGCAGGCAAGCCCAACGCATGGAGCATCCTTGAATTTGCTGCCATCGGTGAAGATAGACAAGCAGTTGTTTTGATCAGAGAATTCTCGTAAGATTTGATTGGGTGTTAGAGATATTTTTAACACTGGGCCTAAATCAGAGTCAATGGAGTTGTTGCTATAGATAGTAGAAAAATCATTACAGTAAATATTGTAATTTTTATTAGAGAATAAAGCAATATCTGAGTCAAGAATGGAAACCATGTATTGACAGAATAGTTTTTTTGTTTTAACATTTTTTTTTATAAGGCTATAAAATTGTAAGATTAAGTTAGTGGTTTCTGCATTGTAGTTACTAAGAAGTTTAGCAAAGTAGCAGTAGCATAGGAACCTGGTTCGCTCTTCAATGGAGATTAACTTCGATTCAGCCAGTAAGATATTACGAAAACCTAGTGCATATCTAATAGCTTCGTACTGAATTTTTTCTAGCTTGGCTTTTATCTTGGAGTTGGTGGGGTAGTACACGAAGCATGCGTAGTCGATGAGTGACCGGATAAAACTTTTGTAAAAGATGGTGAGGGTGCTTGGATGGGTACCCGACCAGGTTCCACGTAAAAATCTGATGATGTTCATGTTCGTCATACATTTTTTGTGTATGTAGCTTGCGTGTGCTACAAAAGAGAGCTGATAGTCAAAAATGATGCCTAAAAATTTAACGTCCTTAGTGGATGCCAAGGGCTGATCTCTGATGATAATGACTTTATTGCCTGGAGCCGTTTTTTTCTTGTTTAGATGGAGGAATTTAGATTTTGGAGGAGATATATTCAGACCGATAGTGGAGAGATTGTCATCAATGGTGTGGACTGCATTTTCTTGGACCGCAAGGTTGTTGTTGTGTGGGTCAGATTTGATGGCTATAGCTAGGTCGTCTGCAAATTGGGAGACAAATACCGAGTCAGGTAGATTTTGAGTTATTGGAATGGTGTACAGAGAGTAAAGTATAGGGCTTAAAACGGCTCCTTGCGGCACCCCCTTGTATATAGCCCTGTAGGTTTCAAGGTTCTTTTCAGTGAAAATATGTCGTTCATGAGTGATGAATTTTATGAATTTTAATAGCTTGAGAGAGTGGCCCAGGACAGCCAACCTTTGCATCAATATGTCAATGTTTACATTGTCAAAGGCACCTTCGACATCTAAAAAAACCGCATAAACATCTTTGTTCTCTTGAAATGCTGATTGGGTGAACATGGTAAAGTTCAACAGATTGTCTGTACAAGAATTGCCCTTTCGGAAGCCATGTTGGCTGTGGGGGATCAGAAGATTGGTTTCAGCCCACCACTGAAGGCAGTTTTTAATCATGGACTCAAACAGTTTGCACATGCAGGAAGAAAGAAAGATTGGTCTAAGGTTGAGACCGTCGGTTTTTTTAATAAATAAAACAAATATTTCTTTCCATGAATGTGGAAATGAGCTTTGGGAAAACATCTCGTTGTAAATGTCTAATAGTAGCAGTTTAATTATTATTGGAAGCCTTTTGATGACATCAAAATGTATACCGTCTATTCCAGGAGCAGAAGTACTTTTTTTCTCAGTTAGGGCTATATTAAACTCTGAGAATGAATAGGGGCAGTCAAAAAACTCGTTGGGTGGACACAAAGGGAAATCCTCAGGGTTTTTTTTGTACCCAGGGGGGACACAATTTGTCAGTGGCGGCTTGATGATGTTTGGGTTGCAAATTCTCGTTATTGTGGTGCGATTTTATATTCACCCATCGATTTTTAAGGATCTTACATCGGTTCCAAACGTACAAGGGGTTTGTGCGAAAATTTAGATTTTCTGAAAAATTTATAAAGCTGCTTTTTCTTTTTAATTTCAGTAATTTTTTGAATTAGGCACAGCTTTTCTTATATGAAATTAAATCAGTAAGTTCTAGCGTGAACTCATATTTTTTGTACGCAGCTCGTCTTAATCTTTTTGCGCGGTCACAGTCCCCATCCCACCAAGGAACAGGGTTAATGTGTTTTCGTTTTGTTATAGGTTTTTTGGATGGTGTGCCGATGTTAATGGCCTCAGTAATAATTTCAATAAGATGGGTGGATTTAAGGGTAGGGGTTAAATTATCATAATCCTCGGAAAGAAAGCTTTGATAGTTGTTATCCAGAAACTCATTAACCCTGTTTCAGTCAGTTCGTGTGGAATTCAGCTTGAACGATTTGTTGTGATGGGAGAACTTGTTGATTGATACGTTTACAGAAACTGGGAAGTGGTCAGAACCATACGTTTCATCACATACTTCCGTACTGACGCAATCTTTGACGCTGTCTGTGGAGAAGATTAGATCAATGTTACTTTTGTAGTTTGTGTGTACATCGATGTACGTAGTGGAATCGAAATTGTGTAGAAACAGTTTTTTATCTTTGTAGGCATTTTCTAAATTAGTACCATTGGTGTCAGTGGATTTGCAATTCCAAGACAGGTTGTGGGCATTAAAGTCACCCATAAATATTGTGTTATGATTAGCATGAACGTTCTGCACTATTTCGTTCCATTCCGTTGAAGAGAGAGTAAAGTCTGGGGCTCTGTAACAAATAATATGGTCAAGATTTGGTTGTATATTATTTAAGCGCAGTCCACACATTTCTACAGATTCATCGGGAGAGTTTGTACTGATTTCTTTAAATGCGAGGTTTTTCCTTATGTAAACAACTATGCCTCCCCCTGGTGCGTAAAGGCGATCTTTTCTGAACGTAACAAATCCCACAATGTTGAGGTCAAGCTCTGGTTTAAGCCAGGACTCTACACATATAATTATATCTAGATTAACAGAGATGTTTTTCAATTCAAGAAATTTCGTATTGATGCTTTGAGCATTCCAAAAAAGTATTTTGGGGGGGGGAGGCATAGTTTAAGTCTGTACAAGAGTTCGACATTTTT
Organism: Copidosoma floridanum; assembly: GCF_036245765.1. NCBI lineage: Eukaryota > Metazoa > Arthropoda > Insecta > Hymenoptera > Encyrtidae > Copidosoma > Copidosoma floridanum. The sequence continues at coordinate 4,547,924 of NW_028321892.1, read as the reverse complement.
ATGATTTTTTTTTTTTTTTTTTTTTTCTTTTCTTACTTAAGCTTGACTAGCTATGGAGCCAGAAGTTGCTGCCAGCGTAAAAGCAGTCACTCTGGCTGCCATCCGAGTCTAATGCGCTATCTGAGCAGAGCTGTTTTACATATTTGTTTATGCGCGCTTTTAAGTTACGACTTTCAATGAGTTGGTTCATCTTGCTTAAAAGGATACTTAATGAGCCTAAATCATGGGTGTATTTTTGGGCTATTACAGCTGATTGGGTCCTAGGTTTTCCGTAGAGATCCAGCAGTAGATGTGATAACTTGTCGAAGTCCAATTCGCAGTTATTTTCCTCACTGTTGATTAGGTCCTTGGCTGGTAAGAGCTGAGCACATATTTCCTCAATGTCAGGATTAGTTCTTGATGGGTCAGCCTTAAGTTTCAAGGGACTACCATCCTTTGCGCTCTTTTTTTTGGTGGCTTATTTCTGTCCTCTTTTGAGTGACTGGAGTTAGCTAGTGATGGCCTTTTGTTTAATTTTATTGGCAGGGCAGTAAAATTTAGATCCAGGTTGTCCTTTTGAGCTTTCCATTGGGTTTGAGGATTTGGAGGTGGTAGGCTTGAACTGATCCCTAAAGTTGGGGTGATTTTTTCTTTCCCGGGTGGGGGTAACTTCCACTGGGGCAGCTTTTTTCAAGTTGGTGATAGATGGTAGCTCCGGATTGATGTTAGTACCACCATTTAACAGTTCCTGAGAGTTGGCTAAGGCTGTAAGACTACTGGGGTTATCTGTGGTCTGATTTAGGGTAGCTCCTTCTTTGCAATATCTTGCCAGATGTCCCTCTTGGAAACACAGCACACATGTCATTTTGGATGATGACAAATATATGTTGTAAGTTATGCCATCATGAGAGATCTGGATGCTTGAGGGTATGTTATTCTCAGAGTCAGGATGGACAAATACTTGCCTTTTAAAGCTGACCCAGTATGTAAATCCTGGTAAATTTATACCTGATTTGACATGTTGAATATTAGACACTGTTTTAATGTTCAGTCTTTCAAGTTCCTTCTCAATAACTAAGTTGGGAACGCACAGTTGCACATTAGAGATGATAACCCTGACAGATCTTGAATTGAGAGGCCTTATCGGTAAAATAGAATTGCCAACAGTTAGCTTGGCTTCTTTTGAAGTCAGTTCGTTTACCAGATCTTTGCTGGTGAGGTAGAAACATACTCTTCCTTGGGCAATTCGAGAGAAACCAAGCACATCCGTAGGGTTGATTAATTCAGCGATTGCTAGAGCATAATCTTTGATCGGATATCCGTCGACCGCGTCAACCACGATCGCCTGGTCTCTGGTTGGGTATCGTGAGTGTTGGGTAGCAGCTCTGTACGATTAGGCGTTGTTCTCGGTTGGGAGCATTGTAGGTTATGTTGTGCTCGCCCCTGTAGTCAGAGGCGATAGCACCAAACGTTTATTAAATACAAAGTTCTTGCAAACTTCCAGCAGTCCAGAGATTAGCTCCCAATAGCTGTGAAGCCATATGAGTCACTAATATTAGATAGTTTCGAGAATAACCGGATTCACAGAGAACTCGCGAAGCTTGTCACTCCATTCACCACCGTGGCCTCTGTATATGTATATATATATATATCCCAACTACAGCTATATAACTATATGATCGCGTATATCATAGCGAAAACAAGCGACGAGTCTTTCTCGCTATATTTACTTTTTAAACAAGGTCTTAGAAATTATAGGAAAAATGGAGAAAAAAAAGATTTTACATCTAATATTTATAAAATAAAAAACCTATTCTTTCATGTTACAATTCTCTGTTATATCTGAAAGTTTAAAATAGGCCAACCTTATTATTTTTTGAAAATTAAATCATACAAATAAATGCTTACGCAATTGTAAGCTCAGACTTTCATAGCATTTATTTTTTAGTTCTTCCTGTACTTTGGATTCTTGTATAGTACTGTGTATCAAAGAAAGTACGTTGAAAAAATATTTAAATTAAAACATTTTTTGAGGTTGACAGTATGACTATAAGAACCTTAAATATAAATTGTTATTTTTACTTATAATCGATATGATCTGTAGGCCAAGCTCTGGAGTGTATCAATGAACATACGTGACTCCGGATTGTACAAGGTCCGAAGTTTGAATAGCTGAGATGACTAGGGCTTATGCCTCCGGTGACATATTTTGGCAATTTGGGGGTTACATTCAATTGCCGTTAGATTTTTTTTTTAAATATAATTCAGTATTCTGTTGGAATTTCTTATTGTAACTTTCGTTTTCATTTATTAATATTGTCAACACTTTTTTTTCGGGCACGTCAAAAAATTTTATTTATAATACTGACTCTATTAAATAATTTATTACGTTCAGAGAGAGGTATAGTTTGCAAGGCTATTTTATAATTTCATAATACTAAACAAATAATTTTTAAGGTTTATGAATGAAATGTATACGTTTTCAAACTTCCAAGAAATTGTAAGCATCCAGTTTACGAGAGAGAATAGCCAAAGGCCCAAAAAATTTACTTTCGTTTTAATGATATCGATAACAATTATTACCAGTAAATTTCTACAATAGTATTTTTTTTAATTTAAAAAAATGCGTGCTCAATATTTTTATGCTGTTAGCACAAAGATTAAAATTATGTAAAATCCTGCAATTTAAGTTGCACTTTTAGTTCTGGCAACCTTTTGATTAGTAATTGTTTCTGTTATGCAATACATGATGCCTAGCATAAATTAATCTAATTGTTTGTATGTGATAGAATTAATCATCAAAATGCAGGGTAGTTAAATCTCTTTTGTTCAATTATCATAGAATTATATATATATATATAGAAGTATATAGTTTTGTTTGATGATGAGTTACCAAATTTTTTTACATAAATCAGGTGTACTTTTAGATTTTGTTGATAGATTTAATTTTGCAAGCTTTTAAATTTTTGTTTTCTTTTACTTACAGTGGCTTTGATAAATGCACACCAACTTTTATATTATTAAAATTGATACAGCAATTCCCTTATTTGTTATATCAATTTAATGTTCAAAACGATTTTATTTTATACAGCACAAACTGCTTAGTTTTTATTTTTCTTCATTTCGTAAGGTTTTTAGATCTTTTTTTTCGTCAAATAATTTTATTTTAATATGAAAAATATTATGCTTCTCTTAACAGATTTAACTAGTCTAATGTTTTAACCTTATCTGCTTTAAAACGCTTATTTGAAAATTTTTTTTATTTTTTTTACTGCTGAGGAAGCAGTAAAATATTTCTGGGTAGCGATTTAAAGTGTTAGATAATTGTGTGAGTTTTTCCAATGTTTTGCACTGTACATTTTTTTAGTGGTAACATTATACTTTCTTATATAAGCAATTATGTGAAAAAATAAGCTTAAATTCTTTTTTTGTATGATAGAAATTTCTGTAGAAAATTGAAAATTTCAATTAACAAGTCATTAGAAGTTTTTGAGAAATAAAAAATTTTTTGAAATGGCGTTATATTTTATTTAAAAAAAAAAATAACTTTATAATCTTTTAGGATGGTAATAATTAGGATTTGTTCATGTCTTAGATCGTAATGAAAGTTTAACCATTTACATCAAATGTCAGAAATGTAGTTGTACTTTTAAAAATGATTTTTTGGGTGAGCACAAGAAAAAGTCTCTTTTGAGAGTAAAAGGAAATAAGCAGCCTTTTCAGATTTTTAGAGAACATAGAGCTTTTTTAACCTACGTGACAAGAAAGAGTATTTTTGACTAATTTTTTTTCCCCGATGATAATGTGGCAGTCTATATGTAGTTATAAATATAAAAAACTAAATCATTATATTAATAATTTGAACTATAATCACCAGGTAATAAAAGGCGCTTACTTCATCATCATTCAACTAACAAAGCAGTAATTGATAACACCAGCAACAATTAAGGTAACGTGGAGTACTTTCTGGCGCATCAATAAAGCAATAATTTGTATTGATAAAGTAGATCGTAAATACTTTGTATCATTTGGCAATAAAATTTGGTATTATTAATAAATGTTTGATTAATTATTCAACAACATGGCCAGTAAGTAACCTATGTGACATAGAGATTAACCACAGTGTTAATAAGTTGTGCTTAATTAATTTACGCATATATACATACATACTTCTATTGCCAACTTAAAGTTAAAGGACAAAAAATTTACTTAAAGAGGCCCTTTTTTTTCTCTTAATGTAAGAAAGCTCTTTCATGTCTTCTATATAAATTAACCTGTTAATAAAATCATAATAATTATCACATTAAAGTAAAATTATCCTATTAAAAAAGAACTCTTATGAAATGTGCGAAAATAGAAAATGTGATTTTTTCGTACTGAATATAATAAGATATTATTACGAATTTAATTAAGATTACAAGTTAGAAAATTGTTCTATCAATCTTGTTGAAATACTTAACTTGACTGCATAAATCAAAAGAAAAAAGAATTGTTTTATTGTTAAAAATAAAACTGTATAAGGTGTGGCAAAATAAAAAAAAATTTATTGTTTGAATTTTCACTAAGTAAAATTAATGTTTGTATAAGAATGTTTTTTTCACCTGAATGATACTACAATCTGCTTGAAAAAATTAAGAAATCGTCAAGAGGTACGACAACTTTAAAAAGCTATGACGATTGTTTTTCCCAAGCCATCGTAACAATATAAAAAAGTAATCCTTCTGAGTCCTGAATCATTGACATCGGTCGAAAAGTCTGAGATAACACGCATGCGACCATACGAATACACACATAAAGATTTATATGACCTAGCAAGTATTTAATTAGTTATCGATGTTACTATCATTCAAATTGTTACCTTTAAAATTATAAAATAGCCTTGCAGACTATGATTATTAACGTAATAAATTATTTAATAGAGTAAGTATTAAAAATAAAATTTTCTTGACGTGCCCAAAAAAAAGTGTTGACAATATTCATCAATCAAAATGAAAGTTAAAATAAGAAATTAAAACAGAACACTGGATTATATTAAGAAAAAAAAAAGTTTTACGGCAATTGCAATTGAACCCCAAATTGCCAAAATATGTCATCGGAGCCATAAGCCCTAGCCATCTCAGCTATTCAAACTTCGGACCTTGTACAATCCGGAGTCACATATGTTCATTGATACACTCCAGAGCTTGGCCTACAGATCATATCGATTATAAGTAAAATTAATAATTGATATTTAAGGTTCTTATTGTCATACTGTCAACTTCAAAAGATATTTTAATTTAAATTTACTTTTTCAACGTACTTTCTTTGATACACAGTACTATACAAAAATCCAAAGTACAGGAAGAACTACAAAATAAATGCTATGAAATCTGAGCTTACAATTTCGTAAGCATTTATTTGTATGATTCAATTTTTAAACAATAATGTGGCTAGCCTCTTTTAAACTTTCAGATGTTACAGAGAATTGTAAAATAAAAGAACAAATTTTTTATTTTATAAATACAAGATGTAAAATCTTTTTTTCTCTATTTCCCCTTAATTTCTAAGACCTTGTTTAAGAAGTAAGTATAGCGAGAAAGACTCGTCGCTTGCTTTCGCTATGATATACGCGATTATATAGTTATATAGCTGTAGTTGGCATTTCCATGCACCACTCCTCTCTCCGTAGGCACACATTCAGTATACCCTTTCCACGCGTCTCCAAAGTATGTGCTAACGTGTCCATTTCCACGCGAATCCATAGGCACACACTTGGTGTGTCCCCTCCACGCTTCTTAAATAAAAAAAGAAATATGGGCGCCTGGTTCGACCGCTTGGCCGCGACGGGGTGCTCGAAATAGTGGCCAAAAGTGAACTCGTGCCGTAGCATTGCAGTCAGCAATCTTTCTACTAATCTCTGTTCTTGTGTACATCATCCTGTGCAATTGTATTTAATTGATACAAACAAATTATTCTTATAATAGTCGCAACGCTTTAATAATTACTTTGAAAAATATGTTTAGACGTTATGAGCGGCTACCCATAGCACGCATGCCACCTCGAATACACGAAACCTGCAGCCCTGGTAAATGCATGAAGCATGCATACTGGCTGTACGACGTGCACTTTTCAAGCAATGCTTGCAGTGTGCGCTCAGAAATTACTGCAGCTGGACGTCAGAGTTCTTGCATGCGTGCTCGAGGCCGTGCTCCACACTGCGGTCATAGTGCCGTAACGATGCTATCGGGGAAGAAAAAAGGCCTGCCATGGCTTTCTGTACATAAAGAGATGTTCTCTATGTTCTCTGCCTACTCTCCCATAAGGTAAAAGTACTAATGCTGGAACGATTTTTTTGTGAAATTTTGTTTTAAAATTCATACAAAATTACATGTAGAAGATAACATGAGCATTTAAACTCTTGTTGATATATTTTGCTGCCTACTTATTAAATACATTTTTTAGTAAATTGTATCTCAACAAAAAATAATTTTAATTTGATAAAAACTTACTATGTCATGTTGTACCTAACGTGAAACACCATTGGGAATGCATGTCCTAATAGTGGTTCGTGATGTCCCAATGGTAAAACGTACATGTCATTTAAATAAAATCTATGTGTTTCACCAACAGGACATGGTTATGTTTTGAATTGTACTTATAATAGTCGTATAATAAACAGTCATTTTAATAAGCTTTTGATGTCATTGTAATGCAATTAAAGATGAATGATAAGTTTTTTGGATGTAATAAGACACCACTTTAGAAATCTGCAACGAATTTTTTAAAGATAACGTTCTCAAACGTTTATTAGTTATTGACTGTTCTACCATTGGGACAGAATTAAAAAGTGTGTTCCAGCATTAGTACTTTTACCACTGTTTATTAATCAATTTAGATCAATTTATCAATAAAGTAATTATGTAATAAACTAGTTTTTTAGTTAAATTATTTTTTTTTAACTTAGAAACTAGTGTACTACAGTAAATCATATTCCGTACGTAAAAACAAATATTTGTGTGTTAATCATCAATGTGTTGCTTTTACAATAAAGAGAAAAATAACTGTTTATACAATATTTTTACTTTTTTTCAATTTTAAAAAAGTTTTGAAAAAACTTTTAATTTTATTGTATAAATAAAATAGTTTATTTTTACTCTGTTTTATTCTTTCATAGTTTTTTTGTTCGTAGTTAAGGGGATTTTCTATTTGCTTGTCGCTTTAATTATTCATAATAAATATCGTCCGATGCCTCGTACGAAGTCTAGCCTTATTCACATTTTCTCTTTTCAATAAACATTGGAAAATCTGAATAAGGAAAGACTTCATTCAAGGCGTCGAGTTGCTCTACTACTTGAGCTACTGAGGAGCTGTACATTCACTCGCGCTGTAAGTTAAAATAAGTTTTTCATTCTTAATTCTTAGAGCTGTCTTCCACTGATCTAAACTTACGGTGCGGGTGAATGTACAGCTCCTCGATAGCTCAAGTGGTAGAGCAAAAGTCTAGTAAACAGGAGGTTTTGTGTTCGATCCGCACCCGGGGAGGATATATTTTTCATTCTTATTTATTGCTTAAGGAAATTTTCTTGAAAAAGAAACTATGTGGTTGAGTATTATAAGTTTTAAGTATATTGGATATTCAAAAAAGGGCATGTATGAAGGATATAGAGTGCTTGTATTGAAAGTGCCGCTATCTATGCATATGCACCTCTTGATACAATGATTTAGATGTATTAAAATTTAGTTGTATACTATTGGTCGTATTAATTTTTAATTTACCAACAAGCATAAGAGTCACAGAACTACTTTATTGAGCTTCAGTGAAAGACGGCTCTAAAAATTAAGAATGAGAAGCTTATCTAAACTTACAGTGCGAGTGAATGTACAGCTCCTCCGTAGCTCAAGTGGTAGAGCAACTGTCTAGTAAGCAGGCAGTTATGATTTCGATCTGCACTCGGGGAGGATATTTTTCTTATTCTTATTTATTTCTTAAGAAAAACTTTCTTAAAAAAGAAATTATGTGGTTTAGTAATATGAGTCTTAAGTATATTGTATATTGTTAGGATAAGAGTGAGGGACGATTACAAGTCGTAATTTCGCGCGTTCATTGCTGCTAGTTTTGAGACTTCGAGGGCTAGTAATAGATTGAAAATATTGAAATATTTTTGGCTCTTCCAGAAGTACTAGTTTCATTTCTCTCTTTCTCTAGCCACTGAAGACGCTTTTAATGTCCTGTACCGGAAAATCGAGACTCAAAAACTCTCTCTTGCTGCGTGGCTGGTGAACTGCGAACACGTGTAATCTCTATTAGAGAGTATTGTCTCCAGCAGACAAATAGACTGTTCCTATTATAAAGCCGAAATTTAAGAATTGCTGATGGCCTGCTCTGTGATTGATCGTCATTATGGTTCCGTCGATTGCTCATTGAAAATTACACATAAAATCTGCGTTGTTTTGTAGAGGTTGCTAGAGGTTAATTTTCATTATTTACATCATTGTTCAATTCGAATGGTAAATATACCTTAATCTAGTTGCTATTTTATAAAATTGTTATGCTTTTGTTTCTGTTATTTTCAAATATATGAGTTAACATTATTTTTAACGGTGCATCTTTCATTTGTTTTTTGCATGTTAAACTTTCACTGCCTTTGTATTATTACTCGTAAAAATGCTCTATAATTCTTTTAAGATTCTATTAAGAATCGAGCCAAATCGAAAATTTTGATAGCAGAGAGCTCAGATCAATGGTTTTTTATTGTTACACACTTGTCAAAAACAAAAAAAAAAAAAACGCCTGTTATTGATAAAAGTACTAAAATATTTGTCTTCGTCGCATATTACACAGTTGTGGATGGCCATATTCAAATGTCATTTACCACGAGATTAAAAGAGTAGTGACGGACGGTGAGTCTTGCTATATTTTCACAGAGCTGAAATAAGGAGATGATGACATTCAGCTAAAGGTGAAAGGTTGACAGTGGTTCCTATACGGGTTATTGGCCATTGCATCGGCACTGATCGACTGGTCCTCTTTGTGTGACTATTCGCATTGTTGCGCATCGGCTTTCTTCTCTCCAAGCCAAGGAGACGGGTTTGGAGCTGCTTCAATGCCAACTTCCCCTGGTGTGGAAAAAAAAAAGATAATACTATAAACGGGTGCCTGGGTGGACACGGTGTGTTCTTTGCCCTTTCATTGAGCTTAGCACTGGCTGCGGTCATCAGCAGCTGTTCAGCAGTGCGAGCGGTGAGAGGAGTGGGCGCGGCTTGTTCAGGTAAATAAAAGTAGTCTAATTTTTTTACTCCTTATCTGGCGCGATTATCTGAGCAGCTCTCTTGGGTTGTTGAATATATGATAATTGTTTTTTTTTTTTTTCATTTTTCTTTTTTTTATTGAAAGTTGAAATGCCAAGAAACGTATGACAGCTGTATAAATCATAAGTTGCGTTATATTATAAAGTGACGAGTTCTTCCGAATATTTAAGGAAAAGAGGCGAGGAAAAAATGACAATAGGGCAAGCCGGACAATAGAGCAGAATTCATAGCACAGCATAATTTTATAGTAGAAGGTCAATTGATACCCGAAGATCATGATTATTTTAAAAAGAACGTAATTGATATTCTTTATGAATCGTATATTATGTCCATTGGGGATTTATCTGATTATGTGAAAAATTTAGAAAGGCTGCCACAGCCCCTGATACCACTGAATTATGGGAATGATCAGAGCGTAGCAGCGATTGATCGTAGTAGTCTGCCAAGCTTACAAGTACCAATTTTTTCGAGAAAATACGAAGATTAGGAATCGTTTAAGACATTATTCACGTTAATCGTGATTAGCCGGGAAATGTCTAAAGCTGCAAAGTTCCAGCATTTAATGTCCGCAGTTCAAGGGGCCGCCGCGCAGCGTTTTAATGGCCTAGAGATCATGGACTCGAATTTTGATGTTGCCTGAGATAAGTTAACTCGACAATATGATAACGTTAAGCTCCGATTAGCGAAACGTATAGAGAATGAGATAAACTTGCCTTCAGTCAGACCATGAAATTTGCCTGATCTGAACGAGTTGTTAGACCGCGTGAAAGAATCGCTGCGCACGTTAAAGGATCTAGGACACCCAGACGACGATGTGTATATAGTTCACTATATTGTTTGGAAGCTTGATGCCGATACTCGAGAAAGGTGGCAATCATCTCAGGAGCCAAATTTGGCATTTTCGAAGTATAAGGAGATTGTTAATTTTTTCGAAAGACGCATATAAGCGCTTGAGCAGGCTCACACTCCGTCAGATCCCTACGAGTCGCGCTTGCGGGGGGGAAGAATATACGAAAGGATGAAGGAAACGACAAGCGCGTATCGGCAAATGCGGCGCAGTGTGAAATAAGTAAAGCAACTACCGCATGCGTGATTTGTAAGGCAAATCATTTACTGCAGAGGTGTCAAAAGTTTAGGTTCATGACACCATCTCAGCGTTTCAAAATTCGCAGACGCAAAAAACTTTGTTTAAACTGCCTTCAGAACTCACATTTTACCGCGCAGTGCCCGTCTGAAAGAAGATGCGATAAGTGCAATAAATGGCAACATACTAAGCTACATTTTGAGATATCAAGTGCTAAGTCAGGTGAGAATAATATTAAAGGGTTAAAACAAACAGAATGTAATAGGAATGATTTAGCGGACCAATCAGTGGCTGCGAACTCGGTCTCGGTGGGAGGTTCGGTGTTATTGGCAACGGCAAGAGTGTTAATAGCCGACGATCATGGTAATTCGGTAATGGTGAGAGCCCTGATTGATTCAGGTGCCGAGAGATCGTTTGTAGCTCAGAGAGTATTGTCCGGCTTGAATGTAGAGCAAAGGAAGGTCTCCGTGGCTATATCTGGAGTTGGTACAGAAATACCGGTACGTGCACAAGGTGAAGAAGAGCTAATTGTTCGCTTCGATAAGGATAGGGATAGCAGTTTTCGATTAGTGGCTATAGTGTTAGATAAATTGACACAGTACACGCCCTCAAATGCGAGAGAAAAGTCGACTTGGACGCATTTGAAGGGATTATTATTGGCCGACCCATTTTTTTGCAGTGTTTATAGAATCGACTGCATTCTGGGGTGGATGTGTATGCCCAGGTGATGATGGAGGGATTGGTACGTGGACTAATCGGCACACCAGTGGCCCAAAGGACCATTTTTGGATGGATTTTAACCAGTGAGGTATCTGTTGTGAATTCCCATCGGGAAAAATCGGTGCGGGTTTTTTATACGTATTCAGAGCCCTCATTGACACAGCAGTTAACGCGATTTTGGGAGATCGAGGAGATAAATAAACCTCGAACGTTGTCACCAAAAGACGGATACTGCAAAGAATTTTTTAAGAGCACAATATATAGAATGTCTGAAGGAAGATACGTGGTGAGTCTTCCGTTTTTAAAACGGCTGAAAAAGTCTGATTCGAGAAAAATCGCCGTGTAGTGTCTGATGGGTTCAGAACGAAAAAATCGGAAAAAAATGCCCTATCAGTAGCCTTTGAAAGTTTTATGGACGAATATAGAGATTTGGGGCACATGAAATTGATTCGAGGGAATGAAGTACATTCACAGAATACTTACTATACACCGCATCACGCAGTTTTCAGACAAGATAATCTGAAGAAAATCCGAGTGGTTTTCAACACCTCTCAGAAAACTTCAGATGGTTAGTCGTTGAATGACAGAATGTTCGCTGCGCCGAAACTATAGGCGGATATGATAGCCATGATCACTCGTTGGCGATTTCAGAGGTATTTTTTTGGCCACTGATATTATAAAAATGCATCGTCAAATTTTAGTAAGCTGGAGAGACGCGAATTGGCAACGGATCGTATGGAGATCAGAGGGTACAGAGGCCGTTGATGACTACCGACTGTTGACGGTCACATGTGGCACGGCTTTGGCTCCATTTTTGGCATTGAGAGTGCTGAAACAATTGGCTCAGAATGGTTGATACAAGTTTCTGGAAGCTGCATGGCTGTTGAACCATCAAGTATGTGTAGATGATATATTTTGTGGTGCGGATGATTTGGAAAGCGCGTTACACCGACAGGATCAGATGGAGCAGCTTCTCAGGTTGGCTGGAATGGCTCTCGGAGAGTGGTCAGCAAACGATTCATCACTGCTGGAGGGGCTTGAATCAATGCTGACCTCGGAGATTGCTGTCAGAGTAAAAGAAGCTGTGTCCACCTTAGGACTTAAATGAAGTCCAGGATCTGATATATTTTTTTTTAATTTGAGGCTTATAATATAACTAAAGTAGTAACAAAGCGAATTAAACTGTTGGAAATTTCGAAACTTGATCCCTTGGGTTATTTCACCCCAGTGCTTGTTGCTGCTAAGATTGTATTGCAGAACGTATGTTTGGCTGGAAGTTACTGGGATGAACTGCTATCAGAAGAGCTGTTGATGCGATGGATCAGTTTCTTTTCATCGCTGTCTAGACTTGAGAATATCCAAATACCAAGATGGCTGGGTGGTTCCGAGAGAAGCCCCTGGTGCTTGCATGGGTTCGGAGACGCGTTGCAGCGAGCGCATGCGGCTGCTATCTATGCTGTGTTTCCGGGAAAAAACCCAAGTGCTGATCATGGCCAAGACACGCGTTGTGCCGCTCAAAGTGCAGACGCTGCCACGCTTAGAGTTGTGCTGGGCATTGCTACTGGTGCACGTGGCAAAGAGCATGATCCCATAGCTTGAAGCCCTGCCTGGGTGCGTTCAGTTTTGGTCAGACTCAAAGGTGGTTCTCGATTGGCTGAAGTCTCATCCATCACGTTGGCAGACCTTTGTGGCCAACTGCGTAAGCAAAACAATCACTGAGTTTTCAGAAGCAGTGTGGCAACATATCAGGTCGGCAGATCATCCGGCTGACTACGCCACGAGAGTTTTTTCACCAGAACAGCTGTTAGAAAGTTCGCTAGGGTGGCGGGGTCCAGCTTGGTTGAGTCGGCTGGAGTCTGAATGTCTGCAACCGACAGAATCGGTCGAGGGTGCGGATCCAGCGGTTTATGCGCACGTGGTGATGGAGAGCAAACCGGAGTCAAGTGGTAATAAAAACTTTGAGGAACGAGATTTAAGCAGAGAGAGCGATCTATTGGGGCATTGACTACTGAGGAATACATGTGGGAGCGGACAGCGGGTTATAAACTTATACAGTCTCTATTTTCATCACGAGAAGCAGAGCATGCTCAAAGGGAGACTGCTGTCAACACGCAACGAATTAATTTGTCTCACGCCATTCATCTATGAGAAAGGGCTCATTTGAGTAAGAGGATGCCTAAGAAATTCAGGACTACCGTACAAAGAAACTCATCCTATCATTCTGCTCGGAAGGAGTTGATAGTGCGACGACTAATCGAGCACGCACATCTCATCACTATGCACGGTAGCATCTAGGCCATACTGTGTTATTGGAGCCGACAATTCTGGATAGTTCAAGGTCGATGAGTGGCGAATGAAGTACTTCATCGATGCGTGATATGTGCGAGATATTAACAAGTAAGCGCACAGCAACAAATGGATCCGTTAACAGCCGTAAGACTGCAACCCCAGAGTCCGTTCACCATCACAGGCATTGATTATGCCAGCCCGGTTCCAGTGCTATTTTCGAAAGGGAGGGGAGCAAAAAGCAATAAAGGATGTATTGCTATCTTCGTATGCCATGTCACCAGGGCTGTTCATATCGAGGTTGTATCAGACTTATCCACGTCAGCTTTTTTAACCGCTCATTCGAGGTTTGTTGCTCACAGGGGCTATTGCTCTATGCTATTTTCAGATAACGGTACAACATTCAAGGGCGCATCACGCGAGTTGGACGCGTTGTTCAAGGCGTCCTCCAAGCAATAAAGAGACGTTGTGTTACGCGTTGCGGCGCAAGGAACGACGTGGAAATTCATACCACCGCGTGCGCCCCACTTTGGGGGCCTCTGGAAGGCCACGGTGTGAAGTTTCAAGCACCATTTTCGTCGTGTTCTTGGAAATGTTACCCTGACGTTTGAGGAGTTAAGCACATTTACTGCAAAGATTAAGGTCTGTCTGAACTCGAGGCCGCTGTGTGCGTTGAGCCGTAAGGCTACGGATGAGGTCGCTTTGACGCCTGGTCATTTTTTGATGGGTTCTGCTTTACTCTCGTAACCGGAACCATACCAAGAGTCTAAGGAACCTATGCGGATAAGCAGCTGGTGAACTCTATCACATGACAGTCGGAATGTTTTTTGGTCCCGATACTGAAAAGAAGTTCTGCAACAGATGCAGCAACAGAACCGTTAGTTTTGGCCCTCCACGAATTTGGCAATCAGTGATATTATTTAAATAAAAGACGAGTAAGGTCCTCAAGCGCGATAGCCGTTAGCGCGAGTTGAAAAGTTGTACACAGGGGATGATACGTTTGTTCGCATGGTCGGATTAAAAACCGCAAATTCTTATTACGTTCGACCTATAGCAAAATTATTAAAATTGCCTGTGGATAATGAGGCCGAATAGTTCTATCAAAGTTTAAATGGCTTAGACGAGTTAGAAAAATAATTAAAAAGAGCATAGAAATAAAAATAGTAAATATGCAAGGCCCTAGGATCATTTATACATGTGTAGAGAATGATAGGCTCTATAAACCTAAACTTTTGAAACAGCACACATTTTCTAATCAAAGTTTGTAAAAAGTAATTACTCTATTTTTTAACAGATTTTGAAAAGCTTGGTTTTATCTTAAATTGGCATAGTTATAATCCGAACAACGATAGATATTTTTTTTTTTTTTTTTTCAACTGAACTAAGTCAGATTCTTATTATTCTGCTGACAAGATACAGCAAAAAGCGGTGGTAATGTTAAGATAAGAGTGAGAGGCGACTACAAATCGTAACTTCACGCGTTCACTGCTGCTAGTTTTGAGACTGAGAGGGCAAGTAATAGATTGAACATATTGAAATATTTTTGGCTCTTCCAGAAGTACTAGTTTTCTTTCTCTCTTTCTCGAGCCACTGAAGACGCTTTTAATGTGCTGTTCCGGAAAGTCGAGACTCAGCAACTCTCTCTTGCTGCGTGGCTGGCGAACTGCGAAGACGTGTAATCTTAATAAGAGAGCATTAAGTCTCCAGCAAACAAATCGACCGTTTCTATTGTAAAGCCTAAATTTAAGAATTGCTGATGGCCTGCTCTATAATTAATCGTCAGTATAATTTCGTCAATTGCTCATTGAAAATTACACGTAAAATCTGCGTTGTTTTGTAGGGATTGCTTAAGATTAATTCTCATTATTTACGTAATTGTTCAGTTCAAATAATAAATATGCTTTTATCAAGTTGCTTTTTTATGAATTGTTATGCTATTGTTTCTGTTATTTTTAAATGTATGAGTTTACATTATTTTCAACAGTGCATCAGTCATTTGTTTTTTGTATGTTAAACTTTCACTGCCTTCGTATTATTACTCGCAAAAATGCTCTTTAATTCTTTTTAAATTCTCACAAGAATCCAGCCACAGTGAACATTTGTTAATAAAAAAGGGCATGTATGGAGAATATAGAGTGCTTGTATGAAAGGTGTCTCAATCTATGCACATGAACCTCTTGATACAATGATTTAGATGTATCAACATTTGCTTGTATACTATTGGTCATATTAATTTTTTAATTCATCGACAAATAGAAAAGCCACATAACTACTTTATTAAGCTTAGGTGAAAGACAGCTGTAAAAATTAAGAATGAAAAACTTATCTAAACTTACGGTGCGAGTAAATGTACAGCTTATCAGTAGCTCAAGTGGTAAAGCAACTGTCTAGTGAACAGAACGTTTTGTGTTCGATCCGCACTTAGGAAGGATATTTTTCTCATTATTATTTATTTCTTAAGAAAATTTTTTTGAAAAAAAAACTATGTGGTTAAGTATTATGAGTCTTAAGTATATTAGATATTGAAAAAAGGGCATGTATGGAGGATATAGTGTAGATACCAAATTACGCTCAAATTTAGTATTCTCAGCAAAGCAACTTTTTTTTGTGGCCCTCGGACCACAACACGTTTCAGATGGCTGCTGTCATCCTGGGCAGGCACAAGTCAGCACACATGAACAGCAACGCAGTCAGAAATTCAGGTGGCAAAAGCGGACAATCAGAGAGTCGATTGTGTAATTAGGTCAATTATATCAGCCAAAAGTGCCTGTGAAAAGAGAATAGCACCCCGAACCACATTCCTAGACGGAAAGAACATCAGTATAACGACGACATGACACTTCAGAGCGGGATATGACAACAACTACGTATGGTACCTGGTGGACAACCTGTAGAATAAGGGGATATGATGTTGCAAATAAAAAAAAAAAAAAAACCATAACACAAAAATATTTATTTAAATTCCACTCTTCATTATAGACTTATCAACTGTATATATATATTTTTGCTTGGTTTGCTGTGTCCTACAAGATATCTTTGTCGTCATGGCAGATGTTCCCAGGAGGAAGTTTCAATTCCTCCCAGGCGCCAACTTCGACGCTGACATATATGACAGAACCGTGGCATTCGCACCCCAACAACCGTCCGCTCATATGTCCAGGTTCCCTGACCCAGATAAAAAGCTGTACTACTGCCACAAGAAGTTCTGGCGGTCCCGATAGCATATTCTGGGCCGCCTTTAGCTGTTCATCCCCAGGTGTGCGCACAATTAGCGCAAATGAATTTCCTCCCAGACAGTTCGTCACATAAGCTACAGGACCATCCTCGAAGTCAATGGTGACCAAGCGAAGTAAGAGCCTGCCCAGCTGGCGTGGAAGTGCCAACGAACACTCTCGCCATACTTTAATGACGCACTGAAAACCGAAATGAAATAAACGTGTAAACAGTTGGAAAAAAAAAACTTGTATCCGTATAGCATTATATTATACGACATATCATTTACGACTAATGATATGTAAGGATAGTAACGAAGAATTCCAATATACCACGGAATATTTAAAAACCTTTGTAATATGTTCTAAGGTAACCTCGTAGAACGTAGAATAAAAAAAAGCAATAGCAGTTACCTGCATATAAGTAATTTGAAAAGCGCACTCTTGTATCAAAGCGTTTAGCAAGACGTCATTGTCATTACTAGTATTCTTAACATTATTATCATTTTGTATCAAACAAACAATTATATTATCCAACTTCTTTTAAAAAGAAAGCACGTATACTTTTAATGCATATGTACAACCTCACTTTGCCCCCTGGTTGCTTTTTGTTATTTTTTGTCGTTTACAAGGGCGCCTGAGGGTGAGGGCCTATGACTATCGGACATATCATGGTCGTGGCCCGGTGCAGCCAGTCTACGCCCATGGCTTGCGCTTTTAAGCGCAAGCTCAGCGTTTACGAGCCAAGCGCCCAAGCGTTCGACAGCAGCCAGATCGCAAAGCCGAGTCAGCACTCAGGTGCAAAGCTTGGATTAGCCCTGGACATGAAGAGATGTCTGCCCAATTTTCATGGGAATCCGGAGGAGGACCCAGGGCCTGGAAAGAGCGGTTGTGCTACGAGCTTTTCGAGTGATTGTAGTGTTTCCTCATATTCGATTAAAATAAAGGAGTGTCAACCTAACTAGTGTCTCTGCCATGGCTTAAGCCCCTATGTAACAGGCTCATTTTTTGGAACAAGTGGAACAAGCAGTTGTCGTCTGATTCAGTAAGGTCGGGTCGTATTATGAGTTCCAGCCAGGGTTTACTACAGGTGTTTGCTTATGAACTTATAATCTTAGGTAATTCTGTTAATTTTGTCTTAGTTGCAACCTGCGTTTTTTTGAGCGTATAGCATCTGAAAATGTTGACGAGTGCCTGTTGACGCATTTTCTCTGAGACGGTTTCCTTTGGCATCCTACCGTTGGCTGTCTGTCACCCAAATATTCTCACGTATCATAACTTGAATCGCATGGTACTTACCCTGTTTCAATTCGTGTGTGGCTTTAATTATGTTCTTTTCTGTGTGTTGATAATTTTTTATAATAGGGAAACTTCTTGATACTGTCCCCGTTCATTATTACTTGTTCTTCCCATATATCCATTCTTGCACCTTGCTAGCTTTCTTGTGTTTTTATTTCCTCTATTTTTACAGATAAGTTTACTGCTTTCCATAGCTTACCACTTTAAACCTTACTCGCTAATTCTCTCCAATCCGACTTTCTTTGTGGCTCTTGAGGTGAGTGTATATTATCGTTCTGACTTGAATGTCTCTCGTCGACTCTGACTTCCTCAATCTATTGTGTTGAATTGAATTCTTTCTCTTTTATCTGTTTCTTTTGAATCACTGTTATTTTTTCTGTAGTATCTAAATAGTTTGACTCTTCGCCATGAACGTTGTACTTTGGCGATGGGGCTATGCGAGCCGTGTGAGGTGTTGCTTTGCTTTTTCGTCTGGTAAGACGAACTCTTCTAATGGCGTGCTTGTTGCTTGAACTTCGGTATTTATGAAACTTCCGTCTAGGGAGAATCCTGCTATTTTATCTGACTCAGATTCGATTCTAATTTTTCTTTTTCTTGCGTTACTTACATCCAAGTTAAAGAAGATTTTTTTTGTCCTCTTGCCTTTGTGGAATAGTTTTTTGCATCTATATGTGATGTTTCCCATCAGCGACCATGCTGTTATAGTTTTCTGAGGAAGAATCTAGATCAGATTCCCATGCAGTGACTTCGTCTACTTTATTTGTTTATTGTCTTCTTTATCATTCCATACTCTTTTTGCTGGAACTGAAAACATTCTTGCTGGTGGACCGCTCTCAACACAGATTCTGTTTTTCTCCTGCTTTTCTGATAAAACATAAAGATCCTTTTTTGGTAATTCCGGATTAATTCCACCTTCTGTGATGACTGGGTTTCTGCAGAGGGCGTCTACGTAATCATCTCTTCCCCATCTATGTATAATGTCAAATTCATATCCTAATAGCTGTGCTTTTAGCCGATTTAATCTTAAATCAACCTTTTTGGTTGTGTGAAAGTGTTTCAGTGGTTCATGATCTATTATTGCCGTGAATTGACAACCATATAAATAAGGGCTAAATTGTTCTTTCGCAAAAACTATCGACAGGAGCTCCTTGTCATGAATGGGGTATCTCAACTCAGCGCCTTTTAGGGTGCGTGAAGCGTACTTACAGGGGCGATCGTTGTCTATTTTACCTTGACTGAGTACAGCACCTAACGTATATTCTGATGCATCTGTTGTTACGATAAACGGGTTTTCAAGGTCTGGAGCTGCTAGCACTGGCTTTTTGCATAATTCTTCTTTTAGTTTGCCTAAAGCTTCCTGTTCAACTCGTGTTGATTTAAATTCCGTATTTTTCTTGAGCAGCTTAGTTAGAGGCTGAGCCATTTTGCATAATATTTTATAAATCTGTGATAATATCTGACTTGTCTCAAAAATTGTTTCACTTTCTTTGCATTCACTGGTGCTGGGTAGTCTTTGACTACTTTAACCTTATTTAAGTCAATTTTCAATGTGCCATTTCCTACATAGTGTCCCAGTACTTTGACTTCTTTCTTTAAATACTAGCATTTTTTTGGTTCGATGAAGAGGTTAGCGTCAAATAATTGTTTTAAAAATCTTTTAAATCATAAACCGTGCTCTTCTAAGGTTGGGACGTGCACCATTATATCGTCAAGGTATATCTCCAGCTCGTGGCCTTTTAATCCAGCTGGGGCTAGTTCCATGGCTACCGCAAACGTGTGAGGAGCTCCACAGCAGCCCATTGAGATGTAATTGTATTGATAATGGCCGTTTGGCCCTAAAAACGCTGTTTTATGTGCGTCCCTCTCGTCGATCTCAACTTGAAAAAATCCTTGTCTTAAGGCTACTACCGTGATATACATAGCAGAAGCTAGATGGTCGAGTATATCGACTTATAGTGGCAGTGGGTGATTAGTACCCACGGAGGCTTTGTTTAATTTCCTGAAATCTGATACTACTGGCCAGCGCTTCTCGCCATCAGGCCCCTGTTTCTTTAGTACTGTATACATATTGTAGTTGTACAGTGATTTTAAAGGTTCAATGATACCTTACTTGAATAACTTTTTTACTTTTATTCGCATTTCGTTTTTTATTCCTGGAGGGTGCCAATAGTTTCTCGCCCGAATTGGAGTTTCCGTGTTTGTAATTAGCCTATGTTTGAGTGCATTAGTTATCAGTAAGGGTTCGTTTTCTAAACTAAATACATACAGATTGTAATTAACTAGTTCTCAATCGTGCGCTTTTTCATCTTCATTACAGCCATCTGTGTCTACTAGCAATATAATTTTATTAACTCTTTCTTCTTATGAATCAGTGTTCATTGCCCTTATTTTCACGTGGGTCCTATTGTCACTTGCCTCCTTGCCTACTCGTTTTCGTTCGGCTTTGTTGTCCTCATTGGCTATTGTGCACCTATAACTATGGATGGTTTCGTAATTCAAGAACTCCACCTCAGGTACTCTTATTCTGACTGTGGAGTCAGTTGCGTTGAAGCATACGTCCTGTCACTGTCACGTCTTGCTATGAAATTTCCAAAATAAATGCCTTTCCCTAAATTCTGTCTCGAAACCCATCCTACGTTTTACTCACTTTTTTGTGTGCTAATTATTGTGTGCATTACTTATTTACAGTGTGTGGATATTTCAAAACGTTCGATTTCTTCTATTGGGAACTTAGTCCCGATGAGGTACACACACCTGTCTTTTTGCACTAATATGTCCTTTGTGATGATAAATATGTTATGACCTGACTTGTTCAAAGTTTGGTCTTAACTATTTTATTTAAGTGTTAATCGTGGGGTTCTAAGATTTCAGCTTAGATAAAGCTCGTGAGCTTTATTTGTTTTATTTTTGTATCAAATAAAAATCTTCATCTATATAATATGGCTAATTAATGTGTTTCTTTATTAAAGCAATTTAATAATAATTTATTCTTTTAAATACAATTTAATCGGGTCACTATAACAAGGTTCAAAGTAAATTTTACTACTGATATTTTACTCACATCTATCACTGACTATTTTTATTGCTGCTTCGGAGTTTCTTAATGCTTAGTGCTGTAACCATCAGTATTTCCTTAATTTACACGAACGAGTTCGTCGTCAATAAAATGTTGCGATTTCTGCTTCCTCTGCTATCGCCGGAATCAATTTCGACGGTCCTCCTTTGCTGTACCTCGCTCCTTAGCGTAGTCCGATACTTTTGATGTTTTCGATACGCCCTTGAGTTGCCTCAACCAACATGTTATGCCTTACGTGTATAAGGTACTCACAAGTCGCGAGAGTCAAAAGTTGACTAAAACTTTAGAGGACAGGTGACGGACGTAAA
The DNA here is from genome assembly GCF_036245765.1 of Copidosoma floridanum. Classification (NCBI taxonomy): domain Eukaryota; kingdom Metazoa; phylum Arthropoda; class Insecta; order Hymenoptera; family Encyrtidae; genus Copidosoma; species Copidosoma floridanum. The sequence continues at coordinate 4,526,672 of NW_028321892.1, read as the reverse complement.
GAGAGCGATTTTTCCTCTTGATGGTGCGTTTTTATAGCATCAGAGCGAGTAAAAGAGGCCTTTGGTTAAATTAGGTCAACCAATGAGCGATGTTCTTGCAGACTGCATTGACAGTTGCATGATGATGTTACATGTAATGATTTTAAATATTAGGAAATGACAATACAACAGTACCAATCGCATTTTCTGACAAGTGTGATTGAGTTTTTGGGTCAGTGATGATGAAAGCTCGTATCAGCAATATAAGAACGCCAAATACAAGTTTAATTGTGATAGTAGGCTTACAATTTTAAAATTAATCCTTCTAAGAATTTTACAATTAATTTTGAATATAATGAAGTATTATGTGAATTACAAATTTTTAATTAGTAAACATTATCAGAACCAAACAATTAATGAGCAAGTATCTATTCATTCCTACATACATGCATTTTTACAATGGGACTGGCCGTATTCTATGTCAGAACATTATGAAGCATTCACCTGAAAGCTAATACACGCACGTGCACACATAAACGACATACAAGCTCCTCTTGTCATATGAGCTTGCTTTATATTCACAATACGTCTTATCTGAATTTTAATGGATGGATAGTTTTTACTTGTAATATAATTCGCGTCAACTCGGGATTTAACACCCCCCTCCTTAGATTGTTGCCGCCCTCGGCAACTATAGATCGATCGAGAATTTACAAGAGCTGATGAGACGAATTATTTCAGTAGATGTAAATTTATCTTTTGCTATTATTTTATATATATATATATATATATATATATATATATATATATATATAAATATTTTAGAAAAATGATTTATCAATCATTTTATACTCTTGCTTTCATCGTAAGGCAGTGCAGGTATCAAGTTGTTGAGTTAGGTAATAATCATGCTGTGTGTTTTACCCATATATTTTTGCTTTGTTAGTTTAATGATTGAAGTATTATGTTTATAGTGTAAGTAGAATGTTTTCCAGTGTCATGCAGTGAATATAGAGGTGATGACGTTTATTAATACTGTAGTGTAATAGTGGTTTGGCATTACCAAAGATTAAGTAAAGGAAGAGAAGAGGAGCGATGTGATTAAATTTTTTTATTGATGATTTCCTTGTAGACTTTCTTGGCTTGAGAATAAACATTCCAAGTTTTTCTGGAAATCAAATAAAATGTTAATAATGTGTAATTATTGTTTTTTTTTTGTTTTTGTTTTTTTTATTTATGGGTTGCAACGTTTTCCTTTTTCAATGTGTTTATTAATTATTCTGCCATTTCCTGATTGTAATATGACGTGATTGTTACTATGCATTTCTTTAATTTTGAAAATTCTGTTATAAAATTTATCTAATTTTCCTTTTCGGGGTTCTTTGAGTACATGACTGTCATTCCAACTTCCAAGTTCTGTGGTTTTGACTTATTGTCATAACGTGTTCTTGTATTTTGTTTTGATATTTCAAGTCTGTCACGAGCTATTTCTTGCATTGTATGTAAACAGTGGGCAAGGTCATTAGCATATGAGCTGAATGTTTCTAATTTGAATTAGTCTGGAAATGGATTTGGGGAACGTGCCTGTCTACCAACGACAAGTTCAAAAGGCGTGAAGCCCGTTGCTGAATGAACTGAAGTATTATACTAATGCATTGCAAAAGAAACCATTTTATCTTTATTATTTCTGTTTTTAGCGTTAGTTCTCAAGAAATCGTTTAACATAGCGTGGCTTCTCTCTAATAAACCATTTGATTGTGGGTGATTTGCACTAGTGAGAGCTAAACAGAATCCATTCATTTTTGATACTTCTGTCAATACTTAATTATTAAAACTTTTTAACCTGTCACTGAGAATAGTTCTAGGAATGTCGAAAGTTGAAATAAAATATCTTGATAACACATTGGCAATATTTATTGCTTGTATATTAGGAACAGGAACTGCAATAAAAAATTTTGTAAGTAAGCATTGCATTGTTAAAATGTGCTTATTTACAGATGTACTTTGTGGAAAAGGGCCTACTGTATCTATTGCGACATTTTAATGGTGGCGACTTCTGATGGTGTGTCTGTAATGACCATAGGTTGTCTAGTTTCTGTGTGGACTAATTTTTGTTCCTGGCAAATTTAACATTTTTGTATGTATTCAGCAATGTCGTTGCGCATTCGTTTTCAATAATATTTTTCTTTCATTCGTCTATAAGTTTTTCCTACTCCTCTGTGACCTCCGAATAAACTAGTATGACATTCAATTAATTTTTCCTTTCTATCTTCTAGGGTTAGATAAGACCATGCCCCAAAACAAATTTTTACTGTAAGGAGAAGGTGACGTAACTCCTCATTTAAAATTGATGGAATTTCTCCTCTAGGGAGATTATCGGTGAGTTCACTTTTCCTAGAAATACGAGTGGTGGTAACTTCCTTTACTGATATTGCATCTGCAAGATTTTTAAAGCAGGTTCGTAAAATGCTAGGTTTTATTTGATCAGTAAAGTTTTTGTTCACAACTAGTGAAAATATGTAGTTATTTCGGTTTTTCGTAGTAATAACTTCTCCCAATTTTGGTTGAACATTTGATAATTTTTCTTTTGATATAGCTCCTATATCTAAAAGTAGTTTATTGTTTATTGATTTTAAATCTACAGTTTCAGAAATAAAATGGATGTAGTTATCCTTTGTGTAAGTTGAATTTTCACGAGTACTTAAAAATTTTCATTTAATTGTTTTATAAGTCATATTAGAGGGATTTTCAACGGGACTCATATTTCTTGTTACGTTTTCGCTACGAGCTAAGTTCCAATTTTGCTATATTGGTTCTAATGGTGCTGTATGGCTTGTTTGTAGTAAAATATTTTGATTGGAAGTTTTCTTGGTACTGTAATCAATTTTATTTTCCATGTTTTCTGATTGAGAAGGGGTTTCGTCTCTTTCTTCTTTACTATTTTGTTCTATAGGTGATGAACTTTTTTTGTGTAGTTCATCATTAGAGTTTTGTAATTTATTACTGGTAGGACTATTTTTGTGTGATTTAATTAAAGATTCTGCTCTTATGGGATTTCCGTTTGCAATAAATTCATTAATTGTTTTATCGATCCATTCATTTACGATAGTATGAGAAATTGAATTTTAAGGTGACGATGGAAGTGAATTTATTTGTTCTTGATTTAAGTAACTGCTGTCATGACGTTCGATAGGGGATGTAGGTAAAGATTGTATTCCTCCAAGAATGCTATTACTTGGTATTTCATTTTTCTTATCGTAACTATCCCACCATAATGAGTTTTAATTACATTCTTCAATAAATCTTTCTTTGTCACAATCTTTATTAATGTAAGTGTTATTTCTTGAATCAGATACCTGCTCTTTTTTTTTATTTGTATTATTTACTTGGTCTTGTGAGGAGCGTCGAAAAGTAGATTGAAATTTTGGTTTTATTGTAGTTAAATTTAAAGTTTCTTCATCAGAAGAAATAGAGTCTTCATCTTGTTGAAATGTTACAGATTTTTGATTTACGTCATTGGCTCGGGATGTACTGGGTTTGATTGGAATATTAGTTCGTCTTGGTGAAAAACCAGAATTTTTTTCGATTATTTCCTCATTTTCACTGATTTCCGAATTTTCGTCACTTGAGTTTTCCATTATATTCTGAGGGGTCTCTTCTTCAAGTGCATTTATTAAGCTTGGCATAAATGATCGTTCTCGTAATGGTATTGGCGCGTCAGATTGTGGGTTACTAAACTGTGAAGTAGACGCAGTGTGAGGTTTGGATGACGAGTCTTGTTTTTGAGCTCTTGGTGTTTCTTTTCTTCGCCTCGGTTTCAATCTTTCCGCAATTGTAGATGCATTTAATTTACCCTGTCAGCCTTCCATACCCCGAGATACTTTTAATAGTGTGTCTCTAGGCTTATTTTTTCTAACTTTAGGTGCTGATTGTATGCTTTTAATGGTATCAGAATGAGATTGATTGGTTTTTGACATAATTTGGCGAGCTATCGAAGTTTTAGTTTGTTTAGGTTTTATAGGTAGCAAACGAGCTTTTAATGATATTTCTTCGTCCGAAGAATTATCTTTATCACTTTCATCTTCATTCCATTCTCTTGGATTTCTTGATAAGGCGTCCACGTTTGTGTTTAGTCTACCAGATTTTTACTTATAAGTATAGTTACAACCTCGAAGTCTTGCTCTCCATCTACTTAGCCTACTCATAGGATCTTTTATAGACTCAATCCAGGATAGTGGTTCATAATCTCCGTAAACCGTAAATTTCCTGCCATACAAGTAATGTCGAAAATATTGGACTGCTACAATTACTGCTAAGCATTCTTTTTCTGTTGTAGAATAATTTCTTTTAGCTTTATTTAGAGTTTTTGACATGTACGCAATTGGGTGATCTTTTCCTGGTTCTCCTTGGCTTAACACTACCCCAATAGCTATATTATATGCATCTGTTATTAATATAAACGGCTCATTCAAATCGACGCAAGCTAACACATGTGCTTTGCATAATATTCTCCTTAACTCTTCAAAGCTTTTTTGCTGAGTATCTGTCTACTCAAATTTCTTTGCTTTCATTAACAAGGATGTTAAAGGCTCTGCAATTTCTGTAAAATTTTTGACGAAACAACGGTAATAGTTCGCTAATCCTAAAAACTGTCTAACATTCATATGATTTTTTGATTTCGGAAATTTTTTAACAGCTTCTAATTTTTTTGAATCTGGTTTTACTCCGTAGTTTCCTATTTTATGTCCTGAATATTTTACTTCGGGCATTAATAATTCACATTTGTCAAGTTGTAATTTTAATTTTGATTTCGAAAGTTTTTCAAATAAATGAGTAATTTTTGTCACATGATCTTTTAAAGTTTTTTAACATACAATTATGTCATCAAGAAATACAGATAGCTTTATGCCTTGCAATCCTGATAAAATTACGTCCATTAGTCGTTGAAATGTTGTAGGTGCATTGCATAGTCCAAATGGCATTCCTACATATTTATAATTACCGTTAGGTGTGCTAAAAGCAGTTTTACATCTATCTGCAGGATCAACTTCTATTTGATGGAATCCACTGTCTAGATCAAAAACGGAGAAATAATTTGAGCTTCCGATTTGCTCTAATATTTCAGGAATTTTTGGTAGTAGATAAGCATCAGAGATGGTTTCTTCGTTTTGTTTACGGTAATCTATTACTAATCTGTTTTTTTTTGTTCCATCAGGTCCTTGTTTCTTGGGTACTACCCAGAGAGGACTACTGTAAGGGCTGTTTGATCTTATGATTGTACCGTCTGCTAATAATTTTTCTATTGGAGTTTTAATTTCTTGGTGTAACGATAAGGGGTAGCCGTATTGTTTGACACATACAGGGCAGTCGTCTGTCGTAGGGATTTTATGTGTCATAATAGAAGTACGAGAAGCCAAGTTGCCTCGAATGTAAAATAAGTGAGCGTATTTTTCTACAATTTTTCTTATTTCTGATAAAATAGCTTTTAAGTGATGACATCTTTTTAGCTTATCGATTATAAATTCAATGCGATCTTTTATATTGTTTAAATCATTTTCTTTGAAGTCAGTGTCGAAAAAGTCTTCAGATTCCATGACATCAAAACGCTCAAGTTCTTGCGCGGGTACTTATATTTTTTTGGCTCATCTCTTGTATTTATAGCTATTGTATGACAGTGACCTTCTTTGCGATCTACTACCACCTCGCCTATATATACTCCAGGTACGGTAGTAATCCTACGAAGATACGCATGGCCGGTGATCTTGTTACTAGTCGGTAATTTAATAGCTACTTTTGTTCTGGATGATGAATTATAACTTCTGTTTTTATTTACTTTAAATCCTTGAGAATTATAATAAATATTATCACGTGGGAATGTGGGTATTTTATCTTTATCGTGAAAAGGAAAAATAAATTTTTCACAAGTTGATTCGAAATTTTGTTACGTTTTCAATCTTAAGGGTTTTTCTTGTTTTTTTAATTAATTTTATAGAGTTAACTTTATTATCTCGGTATAAAAAGGTGTAGGTTAAATGGGTCTGCTTTCAACTGTTAATGCATTTAATCCATAATTGATTCTAGCGTTATCTTACGTAAAGAACGGATCTCCTAAAATACATACATTATTTATTGGCGATTCTGGACAAATTTACCGTTACGGTACCTAGAGTGTATATTTGCTGTTAGGCTATTCCTTCTAATTCAATTGTATTATCACAATTGATTTCTGTGCCGTTCTTTAATGCGTTATTACTGATGACATTTACTTCGGCGCCTGAATCTACTGTAAAAATTTCTGAATCTTTCCGAAATTTTTCGCAACGTAATTTAACTGCTGGTGAATTTCCTATTGTTCTTGCTCAGAAGGCTCTGTAGGTTTTATTGCCATTATTGATTTGGGACGTGTCATCAGATTCAAACTCACAGTCGCATCCAACTGGCGAGTCTCGTTCTCGTTTTTTGAAGAGTTAGGGCGAGAGTCTCAGTATCGTCGTTGATTCTAATTTGGGTATTGTTTTTGGTTGTAGTATTGAAATGAAGCTTGTTGATGGTAAGCATAGCCTTGAGAATGAAGATAGGGATAATACATTTGTGGGTAGTAAGGTGGATAAAAGCGTGGTGGTTAAAAATATGAAAATTCTTGGAAATTTGGAGGGCAATAATAGTTATTAGGTTGATTATTCCTGGGTGGTGGTGGTGTACGGCTTGGTGGTGGGGTACTTGATCGTCGTTGAGGTGCATAGCTAAGTGCAGGATGTACAATTTTTCGACCATACTCGTCGAATTTTGATTGAGTCATCTTGACATCATTTTTATTCTGGGTATGCGGGAAAGAATTTCTGTGGGTCAATGGGTCATTAACACTGACGAATTTTTTTGGTGGTCGAACTGAGTAGAGACAGTAACAGGAATTTCGGTAACGTTCAGTACCAAAGATTTAGGAGTCGTAAAAGTAGACGTCGTGGGTACGTACTTGTAAACGTACTTGGCCTGATTGTATACTGGTGGGCAAGTGCGTTTAGTAAGTAAAGCAGCTTCTAAAGCTTTATGGATATCTTTGGGTTTCAAAAGTGCTATTCTTAATTTCCACGAGTCAGGTAAACCACTAATAAACAATTGTAGTGCTTATTTTTTAAGTTGTGGTTTTTGTGTTGTCTTGAGTTTCTCATCATTCCATTCGGTCAAAAAGGCTGTTGAGATAGTTTCTGTAAGTGAAATTACTCTATGATAAAAATTTTGAACTGTTTCGTTTTGTTTCATTGTAGTATTTAAAAGTTTTGCCATGTATTCATGATATGATTTGGTTGGTGAAAATTCGTGTTTCAGATATTTTTTTAACTAATTAATTGATGCAAAAGTAGAACCTACTAAACTCTGTCGAGCTTTGCCTTTGAGTCTAGAAATAACTGTGCAAAGGTACATAGGTTCTTGAGCGGCTGTTATTAGAGTTCGTCTATTTTCTACATCTTGTAAGAAGTCTTTTAAGGGAGTCGAGTATCCGTCATAAAAAAGTATGTGTTGAGATGCTTAATTCATGCACATTTATGAATAAGTCGTACTTAATCCTTGTAAAACATTTAAAAACTGTTGTAAAAGAGAGTCGTCCACTGACGGGTTTTTTACACTATTTTCGGGCATTTTTATTTATTTATTTATTTATTTATCATTTATTTGATTTATAATAGTATGTTTTTTTAACATAACTTAGATTTAAAGAACACACAAGGTATGCCCATTTGTTATGACCTAACTTGTTCAGAGTTTGATCTTAACTGTTTTATTTAAGTGCCATTCGTGGGGTTCTTAGATTTAAGCTCGTAAGCTTAATTTGTTCTATTTTTGTGTAAAATAGTAATCTTCATCTAAATAATATGGTTAATTAATGTATTTCTTTATTAAAGCAATCTAATAACAATTTTATGTTTTTTAATACAATTTAATCGGGTCACTATAACAAGGTTCAAAGTAAATTTTACTACTGATATTTTACTCACATCTATCACTGACTATTTTTATTGGTGCTTCGGAGTTTCTTAATGCTTAGTGCTGTAACCATCAGTATTTCCTTAACTTACACGAACGAGTTTGTCGCCAATAAGATGTTGCGATTTCTGCTTCCTCTGCTATCGCCGGAATTAATTTCGGCGGGCCTCCTTTGCTGTACCTCGCTCCTTAGCGTAGTCCGATACTTTTGATGTTCTTGATACGCCCTTGAGTTGCCTCAACCAACACGTTATGCCTTACGTGTATAAGGTACTCACAAGTCGCGAGAGTCAAGAGTTGACTAAAACTTTAAAGGACAGGTGACAGACGTAAAGAAAGCGATTTTTCCTCTTAATGGTGCGTTTTTATAGCATCAGAGCGAGTAAAAGAGGCCTTTGGTTGAATTAGATCAACCAATGAGCGATGTTCTTGCAGACTGCGTTGACAGTTGCATGATGATGTTACATGCTATGATTTTACATATTAGGAAATAACAATACAACAGTACCAATCACATTTTCTGACAAGTGTGATTGAGTTTTTGGGTCAGTGATGATGAAAGCTCGTATCAGCAAAATAAGAACGCCAAATACAAGTTCAATTGTAATAGTAAGCTTACAATTTTGAAATTAATCCTTCTAAGGATTTTACTAATAATTTTGAATATAATGAAGTAATATGTGAATTACAAATTTTTAATTAGTAAACATTATCAGAATTAAACATACATGAATTTTTACAATGGGACTGGCCGTATTCTATGTCAGCATATTATGAAGCGTTCACCTTAAAGCTAATACACACACGGGCACACATAAACGACATACAAGCTCCTCTTGTCATATGAGCTTGCTTTATATTCACAATACGTTTTATCTAAATTTTTATGTACGGATAGTTTTTAGTTATAATATAATTCGTATCAACTTGGGATGTAGCAGATATATCTAACATGTCGCAGCCTATGATTCCATCTCTGCTTACAGAAAATTCTGTGGGGACGATATGTAGTTTGCAAAAGGAGATTATCAAGCATCATAAAAGTGTTTCTCAAAGTTTGGCATGCGCCGTATGTTACGCCGTGTACTTCCAGTATTTGTGTTTATTTGTGTTTATTTTTAACCTTGTGCTTAAACAGTCTTCCTCTAGTATTGAGTAATCCGCTTCTGTGTCCAAAAGGAATGATGCTGCTTTGTTTTTTGTCACATTACTTTGAAATTTAACATCTGGTGGTAATCTATCTGACTGTGTATAATTAATTTTCACTACCCTAAGTTTTTTGGATTCTGGTTTATTTTTACTGGCTGCCCGGCGTCTTAAAACTGACCCAATCACTCTTTACGTTTAAATGTTCCTTTTTCCGTTTTGGATTTTGATTTTTGCGTGATTCGTTGCTGTTTTTTTCAATTCTTTTCTTCTCCTCGTCCCAAAATTTTTTTGTTTTTTTGAGTCCTCCGAATTTAATATCGTAGGCTAATTTTCTGCACCTGCATGCCACATGGTATCTCATCCCACAGTGACTGCAACTCGTTCATGAGTCTCGTTTGGAGGTATTGGTGCTCTCTACTCTGCTTGTAGCGTTGGTTTGAAGATCTGCAGTTTCTCCATAGATGGCCTGGTTCCCCGCAGTTGAAGCATCTAGCCGTGTCTATAGTGAAAATGCTGGCCGAATTGATGCCGTGCTGACTTGGATTTTGTTTGATTGTAAGAGGTGGGGGTTTAATCTGTAAATAGTTTGGGCTCACTATCTGAACTGGTTTAATATTTGAGATAACTGTATCAGGAATTGAAGTAGTTGGTCCCATTTGTCAGCATGTATGCAGTCTTGCTTCGTACTCTTTAGCTAGCCTGACGGCTTTTCTGAGGTTTGCCGTTCTCTCGCACCAAACTTGCATGTCCAATGGTGCTGTCAGTCCTAACATGGAGTGTTGTAAGGCGTCTTTTGCTGCTGTGCCCTTTAAATATATTTTTGTCACTAGGTTTGGATCTGCAGCCTTGACATAAATAGACATCAGCTTATTACAAATCGTCTGTACGCTGTGTCTGTAATCTGAGACTGATTCCATTGGGTTTTGATGAACTGTTTTTATTTGAGATTGGAAGATTCTGGCAGTCCCAGCGTTGTTCTATTGCCCAGTGAGATCAGATAAAAGCTTCTCGACTGTCTCGTAATATGCTATGCGTGGCCTAATTACCACGGTGGCCTCCCCTGTAATTTTTGCAGCGAGTGCAAATAATATATGATCCTGATTATCCAGAAAACGTCTCACTATGCGACTGACCTACTTGCTAAAAAGCAAAAGAGTCCCCGAGCTGCCGTCAAATATCGGTATGGCGTTAATTTGATTGCTCAGGGACAGACCGTGAATATTAGTCGCATTGTTTAGTCTGAGGTGTTGATTTCTTGCGCTGTTATGTACCTCTGATGTTTTTTCCGTGTCTGTAACAAGCTGGCCATTTTTCTGTACATTGTATGAGTATGTAGATCATGCAGTGTCAGTTTTTATACATGGCTCAGCATGACAGTTGAGTCGTACGGCCGTTGGCACTGGCCAAATGGGCATGAACGCCGGTCGTGTGTAAGCATCAGTGGTGTAAGACGCTTGAGACGGAGGTGCGCTGTCCATTGGTCGTATTAAATTAGGAGGGGTAACGCATATATGGTGCACATCACAATGTGTTTACTTGAGTGAAGTTGGGAAACGCGATCGCCTGGATGAGCGTATCGGGCTACCGGTTATGCTATCGCTCTCTCATTGTTTTGAGGAGAAACGCAATGCTGATGATGTGTAACAGTCTGATATTGCTTTATTTCTGCCAACATGTTGGGGCGTGGTGAAGAAATGGGGTGTTGCATAGTATATGCATTCTGTTTTAAGCTTGTTCTGATTTTAACAGGAGGAGGAGTATATCGCAAGAGCTGTAAGCTTCTCTGCTGCAAGGGAGAGGGAGTCGATATTCTCATCTTAGGTTGGGGGGTGAGTAGGCGTTTTTGAACGCATGCATATTCTATGTGATTCAACTTGGATCTTATCGGGTTTTTGGCAATCCCATGTGTGCTGTTTCCACGGTTGTTGTATGTATCCTAACTTCATCTTTTACGACCGGGATGCTAGTTGCGAAGTTCCTTAGTGAGTGCGAGTTTTTTTCTGTCATTGAAGTACAGCTATAACTCTCGCTCTCCTGCCACCCTTTTTGAGTAATTAAATTCTTTCGTGATTGTAGCAGATGCATATTTCCTAAAGAATCGATGGAAATGACGGCGTATCATAGATTTTCGGTCGCTTTCCGTTATCTTTCAAGGATCATTTCCGGGGATACTCTACTTTTATTTCTGTTGAGATTATCTGCATATATTACAGGGTTGACCTTATGCTCAATTTCTTGCAACTCTTCCTCCTCTATTAAAAAAGGGTTAGTTTGTCTCATTCTCTGACCTAAAGTTTGCTTACTCTCCAAATTCTATGCGTGCACGTCCAAGACTTCGTGTCTCAACGTGAAAGGTAGGGTCGAATTTCTTCTTCCGTTTTGTGGTCTGCGAGAAATGTTGCTTAGATCTGTCGATTGTTGCATGGCATGCTCCGTTTGGTTATCGCGTAATAAGTATTCAACCACCGCAATGTCTTTTAATCCACAACTTGTCACAATTCTTACTATGTCCTATGTTTCGGCATCATATTGCCGTATCTCTTTCTTCCACTCCCTCTCATTCAACTCCACGATCGTGGCCGCATCAAATATCACGTTATCGAATTCCTCATCTGTGTCCAGTACGTCGCTTGCTGGGGTACCACGTTTATTTTTCACGACCGCACCCAAATTTTTTGTGGTCTGAGAAAGCCACTTTCTTAGTGACATATTTTAATTTACTTTGATATATTTCCGTTAATATGCACTGGTTGTATTTATCCGGATTATTTGTTACATTACGTTTCCTATCCCGTAATGTAGGAAATCATGCGATACTTAGGACTATGAATTCAAGTGTAACCTACGTGTAGTGTGTGATTCTTACAATATCGAGTTTTCTCATACAGTGGGGGTGAGTTATTAAATCTCGTATACCTAAATACTCTTACCTTGATGCATCTGATAATCCTAAGAGCGTCAGCACTATTTTCCACATGGTCCAATGTAGTAGTTAAGCTGGGTTGTTCATTGTCTTATCCTCTGGAGTACTTCCTGCTGTCTCCACCAAGACCACGGAGCACCAAACCTGGATCGAATACTACTGTCACTAAAATGAGCCTATTACATAGGGGTTAAGACCGAGGCCAGCAGAGACACTAGTTGAGTTGACACTCCTTAATTTTAATCGAACATGAGGAAACACTACAATCACTCGAAAAGGTTGCACAAGCCCGACTGTCGTCTACCGTTGTGGCACGACCGCTCTTCCCAGGCCCTTGCTCCTCCTTCGAATTTCTAAGGAAATTGGGGAGACATCACTTCATGTTCAGGACCAATCCGAGCTTTGCACCTGAGTACTGACTCGGCCTTGCGATCTGGCTACTGCCGAGCGCTGGGGCGCTTGGCTCGGAAACGCTGAGCTTGCGCTAAAAAGCCAAGTCCGTGATAATATATAAGTGAAAATTTTAACATTGATATTCAAACGAAATCGACCTCCTTTTTTCTATTCGATGACACTTCCATGGCAGCTTTTCATTTTCTATTTCAGAAACTTTACTGGATATAATATTTTTCGTTTCAGATTTTTGTATTTTCCTTTGACTGTAAGAATCAAGTAAAAGTATAAATGTAATTTGAATTACTTACACTGTACCTTATTTAATCAAAGTTAGTAAGTTGTATTGTAACGTTACTTTGTTCTAACTTGCTCCTCTTTATAGCTTTCTTCATGGTCATTGTTGCTAAATCTCTCGTCTCTTTCAAAACTACTCTTCTATTTTTTATTAACGTCGTTGTCGTCATCATTTGCACTAAGATTCGATTACCACTTTCATTTTCTCTTTTTTCTGTATTGCTGCTCTTCAATGACTCAAACACAGCTGTTCAATTCAAAATTATCTCCATCTCTACTTTATCTACTATTTTTCTAATCTCTTTTTTTCTCTTATAATATGTACTTTTTAATACCTTTTTTTCTGTCTTATATTAGTGACGCGTTTATCGATTTATCGTCCAGAGACAAATTTGCTCTATCAACAGTACCAGTGCATGAATCAAGTGGTTCCTGGTCTTCATAAAAAAATCATCATAATATTAATTTTGCTGCCTAGAAAAATATTAAGCCCGAGAGACTCTTGAATAGCATAATCAGATAGCGCGTATGTGCGGTGAGTTCTACTATTACTATTGAGGGTGCAGAAAATGTCCAAAAGTGTTGAAAAACATGATGAAGCTGAATATTTATACATCTACTCATAATTTTCTTAAACAACAATGAATTTATTTTAGGCAGACGTAAATAATAAATGGAGGTTGACAACATGTTATCTTATTTTCGAAACTGTAGGATAAAAATCGTGACATGCCAATAATAAAAGTAAAGTATGGTGCAGTCCCGTATAAATTTTTTAAGTCAAATAAGTAACATGAAAGAATTAATTTAATATCTTACAATAAGATACAAAATATCTTAACGACTTGGATGCAAGAGAATAAATGTACTCGATGGAGTGCCGGACTAAAATTCGTTCAGTTTATGAAAAATAAAAGTCTTCACAGCGGAATAAAACGATCTCCGTATAAAGTTATGTTTGGTTGTGCTCCCAAGATTGGTTTGCAAGACACACATTTGACGCCGGAAATTTTCGTTAATGTGACGGATGAAGAAAAATTGGAGTCGATCCTATCAAATGCAAAAGTGACACGATCGACAAACGATATGCTTGTAGCATCTGAAGCAACTGAAGATAACGGAATGGTTTATAATGTGAATTTGCATTGTATTGTTTGCGATTTAATTACTACCGACGATAATAATTGTATTGACTGCGAGGAACAATTGCATTTATCTTGCGCTAAGAAGCTTAGTTACTTAAAAAGTTTATGTTTTTTATGTTATAAAAAACTAGCTACAGAAAGAGAACGCGAAGAAGCTGTAAACAATACACAACATCAAGCAAAAAAAATAAAATATTATCTGATAAGAAATTCGGACAAATCGAAATTGGTACGACGGTAAGAGTTCCAGTACCCGATGTAGATAAGGGTAAGGGTAACGTGCGTAATTTATTAGCTGTAGTTTTGGAAATAACTGACGACGGGTTTTACAAGTTAGGTACGCGTAATGGTAAAATTAAACAATTGGTGCGAGCTGTAGCAACTGCACAAAGTAATGGAACTGGGCAAGGAATAAGAAAATGTTCTTGCAAATCGCGGTGTATGACAAAAAAATGTATATGTTTTAAAAATAACAGACTGTGTAATTCGCGATGTCATAAAAGTTTATCGTTTTGTAACAAATAAGTTTTTTTTAACCATATTAATTTAAATAGATCGTCCGTAAATAGTTTTGTGATTAGAATAAATGCATTTTTTCGATGCAAATGCAAATTCCAAGCCTCAAATAAATTTACTATTAACAGATTATCCTTAATTATTACTTTGCCGGATACCTCTTAGGCATTCTACAGAATGCCTAGGCGTTTCATAGAATGCCTAGGCAAAGTGTTGAAAGAATCTAGTATTTCATACTTTGCCTAAAACAGCCCAGCATTTTATAGAATGCCTAGGCATTCTATAGAATGCCTGAATTTCATACTTTGCCGGTAACATGTACAAACATATAAATATGTGTCTACATCGATAAATGCACTCAATACCAATCGATCGAGGAAAGGGGCTTATAAAATTTGTAGGTTCATTATTAATTGGCGTAATTTATCCCTGGACATCTTACATGCACATTTTTAAATATTTGTACACGCATGTAACTGCACTGCCAAAAAAGCCGTACACACTTGCTACGTTAAAATCACAAATACTGTTGTACTTCTTGATACTAGAACTTACAACTTTCTTTCCACGCTTTACGAGCATACCCGAGACTTCTTTATTTTGCTATTTCATCCTGAATATCTTCCACGGATACCGTGCTCATTTTTTTTGTCTTGTCCACAATACTAAAAAAATTTTTTTAATATCTTACAACTGCCTTGGTTTCATTATTATGTTACTTTAGTAGATCCTTTTCTTCCACGTGTTGTTAACTTTCACGTCAAACTTTTTCGATTTAATGGTAGTTTTCTTTTATCAATAGGCTCAGTTTACGGCATATTATATCCAAACAAAAAACGAGGTAGCACTGAGACAACCAAGAAAATTGATTCATGTGGTTAGTTATGCCATCATATTTGTTATATTGAATTGAGTGTGCGCAAAAATTAAGAAAACACACGATTTGGGAGTATGAGTGGTAAACGTCTACTAAATGAATACACCAGAAGCAAGTAGGACTGTACAGATATTTATAACGTATGGATTCAATTGAAAAGATAGCCAAAAGCAGTTCTGATACCTCCTCTGATGGTACTGCTAATTTACGAATAAATATTTGATTGCACAAAATTTGGTTCTGCTATTTCTTATTTTCATAAAAAAAAAATTTAGAGAGCTTCGATGGCTTAATAGTCAGCACGCTAGTCCCCTTGTCGAAAAAACTCTTCATAGACTGTTGGTTCAAATCTCGTCAAAACATAATGAGATTGGTTTTCAGGATTTTTCGAAGGAATAAGTACTTAGGGTTCCGAAAAATTACTCATCTGTTTTTTAAGATAAAAAGTGTACTTCCTAACGATTTCTGGATCTCCATGGGCCTCTTTTTCAAGGAGAAGCCTATATACTATCAGCAACGTCACTATCGGTTCTGAAAAGCTTTAAAAAGATTGTGTAGGATGGATGACTGAGTCGTCCCAGGGGAACTTTGCAAGGGGCCTGCATAAAAGAGTTGCATACTTGAGGAAAACGGAGGGTGATAATGATGGCAGAGGTTAGCTACATAATACACATGAAATCTTGAAAATGGGTACACGTGGAATCAAAACACTATGCAATACAATAAAAAAAATTTTTCTAACCATAGTTGTAATTTAAACTTAGATAATTTTACACGAGCCCCAAAATCGCTGGGGTTATTTTGAAGTCTGAGGGACTGTTGACTAGGAAATAATTTGATAAATCTTAATCATCTAGAAGCAGTGGTGAAAATACTACACGCTGTCAGAAAGATCGTGTGACTAAGACCACAGAATGATGCATTCGAAGCGAAGAAGATAACAAATATCTAATATTTAAAAGTGTTACTTGGAATACACGTGACAATATTTCGCAGAGTACAAAGTTTCTTTGTGTAACGTTATTACATTTAAAAAAGAAAAAGAGTTGCGCGCTAAATATATGTACTTAATATCAGTTGCCAGATTTTTCAGATTTTTCTTGAGCTAAAAATTTATTTATTTTTTGTCTTTTGAATAATTATGATACAGTCTAAGATTTGTTAATTTAGCATATATTTTTTTTTCAAAACAATTTCCAATTAGTAATTATTCTAACTTTTTTTTTAAATTTAGATAAACTTCAAAAAGTAATAGAAGGTAAGATTATACACTTTAAAATTATGATATTAATTGTGTAAATCATAAAGTGTAGATCAACAACCCAGTAAAAGTGCCAGTAAATCTTAAGAAAGCTAGTTGAAAGTGCCGAAAGATACAGAAGTGTCATCAGATGCTCACAGTAAAGATTCAAACATAGATAGTAATAATAAAGGTGATGGAGCCAATGAGCCAATTTACGTTGGTCTTTCATTCACAATAGTGAAAAGTTCAATATCCTTATTCACATTAGGTGTTTCTCTCAATATTTCAGGTTTATTTTCAACAAGTATATAATACCTCATTTCAATGGATTGCGTTTAACCTACTAAGTGTGCGAGAATGGCTTACAAACTGAAAATTTTTTTGCACGTGTAGAATAACCTCTCAAGCGTCACTAGCACTGTATAAATTGCTTAAAATAATGAGTGTTCTCCTAAACTTATTTCTGAATGCAATGAGAAAGACAGTAAAGTTTATTTTTCAGAAATACATATCATTAGTCAGCTAGAATTTCTGTTAAAACACTTACACAATAGATCAATACAGAAATCTTTACAAAATAGATTACCACAAAATAATAATCTTATTTTTTCTTGAAATACTGATAAGTACCGATTTTTTGATTTTCAAAAATAAGTATTAGGCCAACGTATTAAATCATCAACAAATTATTTTATAAAGGACATGTTAGGAAGCCTACTATGATTCTTATGGAAGTATGGATTGGCAAAAGAAATTCCTCTCCAAGATTGTTTACATCAATATTCCAAAATGATTTAAGAAAATTGTATAAATGCGTCAGTTTCGAAATTTGTGACCCGAACGATAAAATTCTTGTAAGATGCATGATTAAAAGTGATACTTGTGATCCACCCCCGAAGGCTTTATTTTTAAATATGTCTCAATGCAACGGAAAAAAATGTCAAAATTGCAAAATAAAAACAAAGAGAGAATATAATAAACAAATTTATCCGTTTATAGAAACTTAGGAAATAAGAAATACAAGAAATACAGAGGACACAAAAAATTTTTCTAAGTAAGCTTAGAAGACAGGAAAAGTTGTTTGTGGTGTAAAGGGCCATTTTCTTTGAATTTAATTATTAACAATAGTACATAATTATTGGAAATCGATAAAATGCCTTGTTTATTTCAAGGTATAATGAAAAAAAAACGATTTGGTTTGACAAAAAAAATCATACTCATCCGTTTTCTCTATTTAATTTTGTCAACATTGTCAACGAGGCAATTTGAAATATTAAAATACCATCGTTTGTAAAAAGTTAAAAAAAAGTTTTAGAATATGCTTATGAGAAGGCTTTTGAATTGAAAATTTTTTGATTATCTTACAGTGTATCAATATTAAGTATTGTGATGAAATCTGAATACATTAAACATTATATATAATTAGTTAACGCAATTTTGCAATACAATTAATCGAGCATTGGTAAACAGATAGTAAACGAAGCCAGATTTACATAAGCAAAACTTGTAAAATAATTTAAATTATTGTATTGAAAAAAATACATCACATATAAAATTTATTTATTACTATACTTACCTAATCAAGCAAAAAAATGAGGATCAAAAGTTAATCGGTTTTCCTTTTAAATATTAAAACGGAGTGTTAGAGATGTTAGTGCATAGCTCTAAGATACCCAAGCTATAAATTAGTTCTTAAAAAATTAGCTTTTAAATTTGGCTAAAATAAAAGAATAATTTAAAAAACCCGAAACTAATGCTTTTTATTTTTGTTAAAAAGTAGAACTAAGAGGTACCCACTAACGTAGAGTAAAGTAAATTTTAAAGAATATTTTTATTCTTGGAATAAATCAAAACATGCAAGATAATTAAGAAAATATTTTAAAATTAATTAGAAAAAACAACAACTTTGGAATGTGTGACTGTTACTTATTTAGTAGACTTTCAAGCCATTTAATTTACTATAAAATGACTTCTTATGCTAAAAATAAGAAAACGCTGTTCTCATGTGCTGAATATAAGTACAAAATAATATTTATATCAGATTAATTAATAACTTTTTCTCATTCTTCCATGCTTATTCTATTTGGTGGATCCAAACTACGCTACTGAAGGTCAAAGTCACGCTGTAATACGGAATTTAATGTAAAAAAAACTTTTTACGGTAGAAAACTAAGTAACTATTCATCTTCTTCTTCAAGATGTAAAATAACAAGTGAATTAACTGTTGCACTAATTTTAGATACTATTATTGTTTGTTTTTTGTAGGTTGTCAATGAACGATCGTATGTGACTTAGCGATTGAGTAATCATGAGTTGGAATGGTAAAAAAATATAACATCTAGTTAATTTACCGCTTATTATTTAATACAAGGTTATCTTATCTAGAAAAAATTTTCATTTGGTATTAAAAACAATTTTGAAATGTGTTGTAACACAACATAAAATTTGAAAAAGCCCTTGAAGATTTTTATATTCGTATCGCTCACAACTGTTAAAAATTTTGTTAAAAAATTGATAAATAAATATTTTCTTTTAATTGAAAAAGTTTTTTTTAACTTTTGTAAAGGTTATTATTGTTTATTAAAAAAAATTTTTAAATTTTTTTACCAGTAAACAGGACTAAAACTTTAAATTTAACAAAAATTAGAAATATTGCCCTCAAAACATTTAAAAACTCTTATAAAATATCTTATCCAAAAAATTTAATAAATAAAGTTCTCATTTCATAGGTGTGACTTTGCGTCCTAGCGTATATAAAGATTATCCATGTTATATAATTTCCATGTAACAAAATAATTTCCAGCGTTGCTGCATATTTGTGCTCCCTTCAACTTTCAGCTTGTATTAAAGAAGGTCTTCCTCCACATGAATTGAATTTGAAAATTAACGCTATTGTTATGTTAATACGAAACTTAAACATATATGAAGGACTTCGCAACGGTACAAGATTATGAATTACAAAATTATTTAAATACAACATTGAAGCTGAAATAATCACAGGTCAAAAAAGGAAATAAAGTCTTTATTCCAAGAATAACACTACAAACAAACTATTTTTCTTCGTTATTTCCATTTAACTTAGCTTTTTCTATGACTATCAATAAATCTCAAGGTCAAAGTTTTGATGCCTTAGGATTATACCTTAGAAAACCATTATTTTTTCATGGGCAATTATATGTTGCATTGTCTAGATGTAGAAACCCAAAAAAAATTTTTATCCAAATTGAATCAGAAATCAAATTTGAAATTAAAAATATTGTTTGGAATGAAATTTTAGGGTAACAAAAAAAATTTTCTTTAGTTCATTACTATTTTTATACTTTCTTGCAAATTTTATCTTTCATTAAAAAAGCAAATTTCAGTACCGTCTAGTACCCAGATTTATGTTATCATAAACAATCCGTTTTTCGTAATATGTTTTCAGATACACCATTATGGATGCAAAATTTTATCAGTCAAATGTAACTCAAAATTTTCAAATCAAGAGTGTCTATCATCGCACGAAAAAATTCACAAAAAAAAATTTTTTGTATGTGATCTGTGTAGCATTATAATATTAGACAAGAAAAACTATTTTCGTCACACAAAGGAATGGGGGGGAGCTAGCCAAAAAGTAGGATTACTCGAAAAATGCAAGAAAATGAAAGAATAACTACCTTATTCGGGGGGAGCTAAGGGGGAGCGGGGGGGGGGGAAGCGGGGGGGAGCAAAATCTCGCTCCAACTCTTACGACTATAATATATATATATATATATATATATATATATATATATATATATATGTTATCTGTAGCAAATTGCAACGGTTTGGTTGCAGGGCATTGATTGAAGTCACTAGAAAGTGGTTGTTTACTTTATTTTTTGATTGTAGTTTTAATTGGTATAATAATTTAGTAGGCATGGATGCTTAGCATTGCATTGGCAGAGGAGACACTTCAGTTTGTTATAATGCTTTTATTTATTCCTGCACGAAAATTGTGTTGTAAATAACACTATGATGTTTATTGTCATTAATGTTTAAGAAGTCTGAAAAGTCTTTTAACGAACTATTAGATATCATTCTTACAGTTTTAATTTCGTCTTAAACTACTAAAATTATTCCATCACAAAATTAATAATGAATGTAAGTCAATTATATTGGCAAAACTTGGCTGTTTATTGAATAAGATAATATGAAAATAATTCCTTATATAGTCAGTAAAAGGAAGAAAGCTGCGTTTCACATACACATATTTTGTGGCTAACGTACTCAAATTGTTGCTGATGTGCAGTTTTGTGAGGTGAGCATCAAGATCGAAGCTTTTTTTCAGTTCTGATTGTGCCGTTTCCTAAACCAGTTGGTTAAAAAATATTTTTCTTGTATGTATATCATTGAGAAAAAACTGTTTTAGTTAGTAGAATAAATGTATTAGTATACTGTGTGTAAGAAATATGTATTATTCATGTAGGTTTTTCCGTTTTCCATTTTGTTTGAGTTTCGGTTAATGCAGCCTATCCGAAAGGAAAAGATGATTCAGTTAATACGGAACAAAGCATTTGTAGGAGAAAGGGTTGAGATAAGTTACGAGAAACTACAGCCACTATATCAAAAGCTAAATGGTTCAGTCCATTTAGGGGTAAGTAGTTAAAGATAAGGTAAATTATAGTTAGATGAGAATTTCGTAATGATAAATTTTTTTTTTAGATCATAGAAAATTTTTATATGCCAAAATTTTATCAGAGGAATATACAGTGAAGTCTCGATAGGGTCATGAAAGGTCTAGAGTTAACCATCGTATTTGGACAAGTACCAGTTGTGAAGTTAAGGAGTGATATTAGTGGATTATGGTAGTTATTTGACTACGACGCAGAGGGACTTGAAACGAAGTTGATCCCAATGATGAAAACTATAGAATCCAATGAATAATCTATTAAATAAATGTGCTATAAATTTAATTCAATAAAAATAATAATAATGATTTTTAATTTTAGAGTAAGCAAGAGTACAAGAAGGGCTTGGAGATGATATATACTGTCTTAAGTCCTTATTTACCCTTGCTGAAGTTGTTAATAACATTTTCCCAGAGGTGGGAGTTTCATAATAATATTTAACTTTTGAATTTTATATTGGAGAGTGTATTTCGTTTGGAAATGCGATCCAATAGAGGAACCAGAACTAAAAAAATAGAAAAAAATGAATATAATTATTATCAAAAGAGTGAAAAGTAAATTAAATGTAGTAAAATGAAAAGGATTTTTTTTAATACAAGAAAATAATTGACAAAAATGTATTATTTATCCATTAACCCTTTATTCCATTTTATTACTTTTGTTCCTCTTTAAAAAATGTACAGCAATATTTATTTATATTAATTAATTATTTTTTTTTATAAAGAAAAGAAGTTATATACATTTGTGCCAGGTGAGAAAGATGGAAGGAAAAGAGAAAGAAAAGTAAGGAAATACGGAAAATTAAATAATAATGATATCAGTGTATGACGATACTAATGCATGTCTTGTATAACTGCCTAACATTGTCAATTTCTTCCATTATTTCATGGGTAGGATCACATAATAGTAATTGACCATAGTGTATACGTTCATTTATGTAATCTTTATCAGCTAGAAAATAGTTACCTTCATGTGTCATTTATAATTAAGTAGTCTGTTTTGGGCTTAATACTGACGTAACCTTGCAAGTTCTAATGTATATTTTGTGGCATGGGTAGTTGACACATTTTGTATATGCTATATTTTTTGTTTCGCATTAAACAAAATGTAATTATAACTTTTAATCTTCCATCATTCATTACAGCTGTTGTACGAAAGAAGCTATGTAATTAAGCAACGGTGATTCGTGATTCGTCTATGGGTAGAGAATGTTTGTTACTAAATAAGTAAATTTCTTTAACTTTTTTACTCAATTATTCTGATGAAAGTAGAAGGGGATGAAGATGACCATTGGCCGTAGTTTTGGTTGCGTTAATTAATGTTTTATACGATTTTAGTAAATAGTACAAGAATTTTTAAAAATGTACAACCCATACGCTAATTGATTATGAGATAGTATACATCTTTTTCTGTTCTGATAAATACGTGGTATTTCAAGTTCCTTATCGTATCTGTTGTGTAAGTTTTAAATAATTGATTTTCATTCGTTCCATTTCCTCGTGAAGCGTTTCTTTTACAAAAATATTTTCTGTTTTTAAATGGATATTGTTAAATTCAGAAGTAATTTTTACTCTATTGTTTTCATTCATAGCTCACAAAATTTTCTTACACATCCATCCTACGGGTTCAAGAAGGGCACCTCTTTTCTATATACTATTAAATTCATTCATTAATGAGTCAAAATTTTAGTGGTTGGTAAGAAAAATTGTTGTAGCTCAAATTGTAATAAGTAAATGCTCTTAAGTAACTGTCTGAAGTTTGATAGAAGTATTAATTTTTCGCATTTGTTTGTATATAGCTGTTCATGGCAGTTGTTTTGATAAATCGTACGTTTGAAAACCTAATTCTTCATTATAGTTTGTAAATTTTTTACAATCTAAAAGCTAGGTTATTGTCTATTGCGTACGGATGAGACAAATTCCACTCTGGTACTTATAATAAGTTCCGGGATTGTTGGGAATTTCTTGTTTAATCGATTTCTCGTTCTACAGCCACATTCAAAATGCTAGAACAGAAATGGAATGTTAAACGCAATGATCAAGTCACTCATAAATAAAGCACTCTTATTAGACCTTTGATAAGAATAGAAACGTATCATTTCAAAATATAAAGTACACATGAATGTTTAAATTACACAAAATACATCATTGCAACGTTTATTTTAGCTGATTTAACACTGAGTTCTTCTAACAATAAATTAGTGTGAGATTTAAATTATATTTCAAAATACTAACTAGATAAAACGCAACGACAAGTAGACGACGTGATTACAACTACTTATAAAAATAAATGAGTGTTCTGTTTAATTCTTTAAGAAAGAGAAAAAGGTCAAATATTGCCTCAAGATCTTCATTCGTGTTAAGCAGGTTCAGCCGAAGCAATAGAAAATAAGAATACAAAGAGCATTTAGAATATCCAGAAAATATGTAGTAACAAATAATTTTTCCGAGAAATTTTACCCTAAATAATTTATGAAGAACTCAGTATTCTAAACATTAAAATGACTATATGTTTTAACAAATGTGCTTATTTATCAAACGAAAAAAGAAAACAAAAAATAATAGAATGCCACAACAGTTTCTTTAGTGTTTATCCAGGCATAAATAAAATATATGGAAGAGTAATAAGATTGTATTACTAGGAAAGTATGAAAAAAGATATTAGAAATTTTTTTCGAAGATACAAAATTTGTCAAGAACAAAAATTAACACGATTAAAAACAAAAAAATCTATGAAAATAACTAATACGATAGTTAAAGTTCTCCTTTAAATGACCATCGATACTGTAGGATCATGAGCAACAACAACATCTTAAAACAAGTATGTATTAACTATAAAATACTTGTATTCAAAATACCTTGTAGCAATACCTGTACCATACATCTGAGCTATCACAGTCACAGACGCTCTGGCAAGACACTTCATAGCGTTGTATGAAGTGCTTAAAATAGTATTCAGCGATTATGAAAAGAGTTTTCAAAATCCCTATTCATAAATACATATTCAACCGAAGACCAAACGCAATCTCATAATAGTTATCTTATTGATTTGATCTGTTTTATAGAAGACATGCAAAAAGAAGCTCAAGATGAGATTATAAAATGTGAGAATAAAAGTAAGTAAACACTAAGTAAACAAAATTTGGATAAACATGCTGGAAGTCAGTATGAAAGTTTCCGCAATAAAAAGACCTTGAAGAAGGAAATTAGATAAATAGTACAATAAAAATTCTGACATCATCAATATAAATATACATCATAATGAAATAACACTTAATATAGCAAATAGAAAAGTAATTGGAGAACGCCTGAACGAAAACCTCGTACCTTTACAGTAAAAGAACTTTAGAAAGAAAAAGTACATAAATATTACAACGGAATTATCGAAATCACCAATATAAATTAAAGTTGTAGCATCATAAGACTTAGAGCATAAAATGAAAAAATAATCATGAAACATTTAGATGAAGTAAAACGCTTTATATCGTTTGTTGAATATGTCATTCTGCTTTCAGTTGTTTCCATGATGACTTGAGGGTCAGTATCTAAGCACACGATCAATAAGAGCTAATTTAGGAGCACGAATGAGAACTCCAAAAAATCAGGTGTTAGTTTGAGCAACGTTTCGTTGGTCTTAACGCCAACCTCATCAGGCTCACTTTATTAACAAAGAAAACAAAAACAAAAAATACAACAACTTTTGTAAATTACAATGTAGGGCCATAGTTTACAAGTATTGATAATACATACTCACGTCTATATCGTTAAGACGATAGTTACAGACTATTGGTCACCTTAAATGAATAATGTAAGTGTCGAACATGTATGTATTTCTACATATAAATATAAACAGTAAATGTACGTTTCTTGCGAATATAGATAACGTGTGTACGTATTTAAAAGAGATTACTTGTAAAAACTTTATATACGTTATTGAGAAATAAGGTATCCTCTTTTTATTTATAGTATGTTTAGTAGAGTATATGGGTAGCGTTTCTGATATTAATCTTTTTTGTCTATTTGGTTCATGGTCTAGAGTTTTGATTCGAGAAAAGTTAAAATTGTAGTTGAATTCCTTCATGTGTGAAGCGACAACAAGTTAATCTTTCTTTGTACTTTTGTGTTCGTTTTGGCATTTTTTCAATGCTTTCTTTGCATTACCTATGTATAATGCAGAGCAAAAATCGCAAGAGAAATGATACACGATATTGGTTTGATCGAGCTTATGAATTTAATCCTTTTCAAGAATGACAACACTGTTCAATTTGTTTTAAAAGGGCAACATTGTTTATTTAATTTTTCAATGTTTTTAAGCAAAATTTAAAAAATATCGAGTTGTTAGGGATAGAAATTTTTATTTTGGCACTTAGATTGTCATTAAGTAAAAAGTTATCATCATTATTAGTATTTTTTATTTGATGAAGTCTTTTCTTGACGTTTTTTTGTATAAAAAGTTTAGTATAGTCGTTATCGGGTAGAATTCTTTTAGCCATGAGAATATTCTCCCTGTGGAAAGATTTATATATATAAGGAGGATTTATCAGATAAAAAAATGGCTCGATTAATCAAACCGTATACAGCATTAACTTTTAACGATCGGGGATGGTTAGAATTGAAATTAATTATTCTATTGGATAAAATTAGCTTAACGTACAAATCCGTGGTTGTTTTCAAGTTCTTATGTGTAATTGTAATGTCTCAGAAATTTATAGGATAGTTTTTCTCTACTTCGCTAGTGAATTTTAAGTGATTGTCTTGCCCATTAAAAATCTGTAAAAGTAGTTGTGCCTAATCTTTGTGTACACATATGAGAGTGTCATTGACGTATCGTTTATTTATAAAAGAAACGTAATTATGATTTTCTCTTAACTAGCGTAGGGCTTCCATCTCAAGATTTTCTAAAACAAATCAGCAAATCGTAGAGACAGGA
This sequence comes from Copidosoma floridanum, assembly GCF_036245765.1. Lineage (NCBI taxonomy): Eukaryota > Metazoa > Arthropoda > Insecta > Hymenoptera > Encyrtidae > Copidosoma > Copidosoma floridanum. The sequence goes on along the minus strand of NW_028321892.1, from coordinate 4,500,589 downwards.
GAATCCTATTGGCTGCCAAAATCCAAGAGAGAACCCATCATCATCTTAGAATCCAGTCATAAATAGTTTGGAAAAAGATACATGCAAATTCATAGATTATTGCAAATTCCCTATCATAAAATCATTTAATCTACAAAATTTTTATTTAACAGTATTTAATTTACCTTTAATAAAAAATTTTATAAACAGCTTGTTGGCAGCCCAATCGGTTCTAATGTCTCTCCACTATTTGCTGATTTAGTTTTAGAAGATCTTGAGATGGAAGCCCTACGCTTGTTAAAAGAAAATCATAATTGCGTTCCTTTTATATATAATAGATGCGTCGATGACACTCTCATATGTGTACACAAAGATCAGGCACAACTACTTTTACAGATTTTTAATGGGCAAGACAATCACTTAAAATTCACTTGCGAAGTCGAGAAAAACCATCCTATTCTTAGACATTACAATTACACATAAGAACTTGAAAATAATCACGGACTTCTACGTTAACCCAGTTTTATCCAATAAAATAAAAAGTTTTAAATCCAACCATCCCCGATCGTTAAAAGTCCATGCTGTATACGGTTTGGTTAATCGAGCCATTTCTTTATCTGATAAATCCTTCCACAGAAAGAATTTTCTCATGGCTAAAAGAATTCTACGCAATAACGACTATACTAAACTTTTTATACAAAAAAACAACAAAAACAGACTTCTTAAAATAAAAAATACTAATAATGATAATAATTTCTTACTTAATGACAACCTAAATGCTTAAATAAAAATTTCCATCCCTAACAACTCGTTATTTTTCAAATTTTGCTTAAAAACATTAAAAAAATTAAATAAACAATGTTACCGTTTAAAAACAAATTGAGCAGTGTTGTCATTCTTGAAAAGGATTAAATTAATAAGCTCGATCAAACCAATGTCGTGTATTATTTCTCTTGCGATTTTTGCTCTGCATCATACGTAGGTAAGACACAGAGAGCATTAAAAAAACGCCTGAACAAGTGTACTGAATGCGATTTAGTGTTCAAGCCAATTTGATGAAATCTGTTATCTAGATTGAATACTAAAAAAGTTTTGACCTGCCAATATTCTCTAATATCTCTGTAATATAAGGCAATGTGTAAGCATAAGGGAAAGTTTTAGCGTTTAATTTCCTGTAATTTATTAGGAGACGATGTGTCTTTCCTCCGTTGGGTCTTGACTTTTTGAGGACAATTCACAGTGGACTATTGTTTAAGCTTGAGAAGAACCGAATGGCTCCTTCTTGTAATAATTTATCGACATTATCTCTAACGTTCTTGTAAAGAGCAGTAGGGTATTTATATTGTTTAGTAAAAATAGGTTTATCGTTAGATGTCAGTATATTACGTTGTACATACGATGTACGTGGAGCAGCATCACCTTTGATATAAACAGATGTGAATACTCTTTCATTAATTGGCAAAGTTGTTAATAACCTGTCTCATCATGAAAATGCCGGCAAAGTTTTTCCGTTACATATTATTTCTTTTCTCTGTTGTTACGTTGAGAATATTATCATAAAAAATCTGAGTCGAGAAAGTTTTTTGAATCATCTAAATTAAAAGGTACGAGATTTTGTGGAGGGATCTTTATTTCTGCTGGCTCTTCTCTGGTGTTAACAGCCATTGTAAAACAACGACCTTCATCTTAGGGTACTGCTGCTTCGCGTATCAATATACCAGGAGTAGTTTTTATCAAGTGCAGGTATATGCTCGTGTGAGACTGTTAGTTTTCGTTACAGAAAATTACAACTCTAATTCTGGCTTGTATTTTTTATACACGATTTCGACCAAAGGTGAAGCTGTAGACTTACAATATTAAAAAGTTGACAGAGATTTCAAATTTCCATTATTTATGCTAATATCATTTGTAATTTTATAAATATTATTTTGTTTACTTACGTATTCTGTCACTGTATCAAGAAGTGCAAGTTTACGTTCTTTGCTCCTTGTTGCAATTCTTCCTATAAATGAAATGGGACTTACAAGTCTTCTTTTTAGTTTCAAATCTTTTATGCCGTAACGAAGTCTGGCTCGTTCTTCAGCTAGAAATAAATGTTTTAATATTACTGTCTCGTTTAAAGGTGCTTTTTATGATAAGACGTGAAAAACATGATTTTTGTCAAATATATCTAACGTTACTGTTCCTAATGTTATGATATTTTGAGGAGTCTATCCAATAAGAGCAATTTTTGCATCATTATTTATAACGACATTTGGTAGTGATAAAGATATTTTTATAGTATTGGCGTCAGCTCCTGTATCTATAATAAAAGTGTCCTCACTTTCATTTAATTGTGAAATTTTAAATCTTACTGGCGATACATTGCCAATAATTTATGTGACGCATACTCAGGCGATTGCACAGATCCAATGGATCTGTTAAATGGTTCGTCAATGGACGCTGATTCAGGTCTTTGCTCACTACTGTATCTGGGCGACAAGCATCATCCTCATTTAAAGGATGGCCTTGTTTACGATTGGTCTTCATTTTATTAATTATCAAATGAATTCGACCTTAAACGAAAGATAGTGTCGTTTAATGATTCTGATGAAACATTTTTGCAAGTATAGGAGTAATTTCCCATTGGAGAAGTAGACGAGTTACCAGATACATCCTGCAGCAAGCTTGTGTAAAACGGGCAATTTAAAAAGGCTGATAATTTATTTTGATGTTATACTGGTTGTGTGATGCCAAAATTTAAATTATTTTTCTATGAGTCGTTCAAAGGTTCATAAGATTGCGTTTCATTCAATTTTTCAACAATTTTACAGATTTATTAATATGGTTACTTCTATATTGGAAAACTGGGTGTGATACCATTTTTCCATCTGAGTTCAATGTAGGAGGGAGAATTTTTTTATCAGCAGGATTGTAAAAGTAAGATACACTATTGCAATTGTATATGTTGGGATCATGAAATTCAATATATTGTGTGTTGATTTAATTAGGTTGAAAATGTGAAAAATGTTATTCTCTGCCCTGCTGGTGTCCTAATAGATTTTGTCTTGCTGTAGGGTTTAACTGCTGAGCAAGGTACATGTGTGAATTCTGATGGTACATGATAGCGTGAGTGTTGGGGTGTAATAGTTATCCAACTTCTTCTACTTCTAAAGCTACCTGTAAAGCACTGGCGAACGTCTTTGGTATGTTTAACATCATATTGGCTTTGAATCCATTGGGTAATCCTTGCATACATGCTTCAAGGCCAACCATTTATAGATATAACTTAAAATCAGGCTGTTGGTGTTCAAAAATATTGTTGAAAGCAGCTTTTATTTTTGCTGCTCAAGCGCCTTGATTAATGAGTTGAAAAATTCTCTCGTGAAAATCGTGAACAATTTCTCCCTGTTCGTCTGAGAATTATTGATATCGGTAATGTACTGAGCGTAAGTTTTAGAAGGAGCAAAGTGTGCCTTTAAATGGCTTATAAGACCGTCTAATGTATTTATTGTTCGACAACTTCTTGCTCTACCTTTTGGCCGGGAAATAACTGTTCAGAAAAATGTAGGTTCTTTTGGATTTAAGAAATGGGACCTACCATTTTTAATATCTCTCTGAGTGGTGTATTTTAGCCATTATGTATGGGTATGTGTTGATTTATACGTAAAGCTAAATAATTTAGGGCTACGTAACATGATTATTCAAGAAATTCCAGTCATTTTTTCAGATTCAGATTCGCATATAAAATGTTTATACAATTTGTAGTTTTTCCTAACTCAACTTACTTCTATGATCGCTGGTTAGCCGCTGTTTGCGCGCACGCAATCGCAACATCTTACGAGGTTGACCACAACGAGGATCCTGATCGTACAAGAGAGTACTTGTGGTGATGACAGTAGTTAGGCTGCTGCTTTTAACGTCAAAACCCAAGTCAACGACCCTTTCTTTCTTGTTCCTCTTTGATTCACTTTTTAATTCATTTTACAGTAGCCTAATTTGCTCGAGCTTTTTTCAAACAGCTTAGTCACTGAACTCAGTCTTACATTTGCTTGAAATGCACGCTTCTGACACGTACCTTAATCAACGAACTAAATCTTACATCCACTTAAAAGACATAACAGAACTTACTCTTAACTTTTATAGTTACTTTCGAGCACTTGATGAAATAAAAAAGTTAAATATTGTTATGTGCGAGAAGTTTTTATACTCTTGCACTTAGGGAGGATATGTTCGATTGGAGATCTGAATGACCAAACAGAGCTTAACCTCATTACTCTTGATTGATACGAACACAGTTGTGGTGCAATAATTACACCGTAATTGATGGTAAAAACTGCTGATCTCTCAGATTTTACATTAAGTGCAAGTTGCTGTCGTAATTGTATTGTGTATGATATTTCTTGTAGACATATGCAGTAAGGAATGTTGAAATTACTGATTATTCACATTCTTGAGTGTAGCACTGCGAATTGATGTTGAAAGATGAGCACTTTATAAGACTGTTGAAGGTTGCACCTGTAGTGAGAGTTTTGCAATGGTAGCTTGTTTCGAAAGACGTAAGTTATACACCAGACGATTGCAGATGCAGATGTACCGCTCGATATTTGGAGATCTCTGAGCTTTACTTTTTATAGTTTTAAAACAAAGCTTAGTGTTTCAAAGTAATAAATAATTGGATGCGAGTAATTGAATTAATCGACATTTCCTATCCAATACGATATTGCCAAGGCAACTCGACTTTTTCAGTAAAAACTACCGTTTGTAGAAAATTGTCATACGTAGCAATTAAAAAAAATTGCTACCTCCACCAAGACTCGAACCTGAAACTCTTTTCTTACCGAAAAAGTGCGTTACCAATTTTGCCACCAAGATTTCGGTGACTACTCCTCTCAGTTGTTAAATTTTATACTTTTTCGGCGATTTTTTAGTCCAACGCTTTGCTCAAATAAATAATTAGCATATGACATAGAATGTTGCAATATCAGGGTTTTATTGTGAGGTTAACAAAAAGTTTTTTTTTGGTCCCTGATGATTTTTGTCTCCTTAAGAAAACCCGTAAAAATTGTTATTTTTAACTTATTTTCTTTCCTTTAGGGTCTTGCGTATTTTAATTACTCTGAAGTGACGTTATCGCCAAGTAGTTTTAAAGTTAATTTGAAATAATTATAATGATTTTTTCAAAATGCTATATGATTCTCTTTAAAGTCTTAATAAAGATGTATAATTTATTACATTGTAATTATTTTATGGTATTATGGACAAATAATGTAAGAATTAATATATTTTTATACAATATATCGATAGCCCATGATCTGCTAAAACAGAAACAGCATAGTATATATACCAGTTTAGCTCTACTCTCCTATAAGCTTTGCCCACCAATTAACGTAATCTTCTATTGATGAATCTTATAGGTATTGTTGTATTTGAAAAAAAAATTTTTAACAGAAAAACACGAACTTTTTCAATTATTATTTTACATTATAAGTCAGCATGTTTAATAACTATTGTCATCACAAAATAGCCCCTGTATTGTTGCAGAAACTATTTTTAGTACATATATTTAGTTTATGCTTGTTTACTATGTTACTTTATAATAACATTTTTAAGTAGTAGCATATTACATAATAAGTCAATATTTTAATATAACACTGCTTTGTTGAAAATTTTTCTTTAGGATAACTATCTGTTATGTTTTGGTAATTAAAAATTTTCTTTCAAGTTTTAAAAAAAATTGGCTTATTTTCGTAAATACTTTAAATACTTATTGGAACGGTAAAAAAAAATAAAGTTTCAAAATTCCGTACTAAAAATCTAACCTTATAAAAATGATAGTTGTATATATAATGGTAACCTTAACATATAAAATAGTTGTATATTATACTTACACATAAAATGAGATACGTTCAAGACGAACGGGGTTTTAAAGAAAAAAAGTAATGAGCAAATGTAAAGCAATGTGAATAACTATTATAACTAATTAAAATGATAATTAGTAAGCGGATTACTACATCAATCGCACAGCTCTTTCTCTTTGTACTTTCTTAAGGCTATCGGCGATAACTACCAAGGCTTCTACTCTTCTTTGACTACTGGAATTTTCATAAATATGTATGATCATGTCATGTTATACGGTCACACGTTATTATTCACGACTCAATGTATAAAGAAACTAAAACAAGAAAAAAATTGGTCAACGCGCCATAAATTTTAAACTTAACAATATTTACATCAAGTAACTGATACGTACAAAAGCAATCGATTTGCCCCCTAGCCATGGTAAAATAGACAATAATGTATGCAGCTAAGACATTGTTTACCATAATATGTGAAAGCAGAGTACAACGAAAAACAGATTATCACAAAAAACAGAAGATAGCCATAATCATATATATAAAATGCATACAATAGCCTATAAACAAAGTATACACTCAGCTGCAACAAGTTCACGAGACAATCCCTCATACAGCAAATGTTGCTACGATGTTAATACAGTAGTGAGCTACGGAGAAAAGTAAAGAGGTATCAAGAATGAATGTATTGCAAATAATAATAATAAGAAAAATGATGACGAAAATAATGATGATGTTTACTATAATAAAAATAATGATAATAATAATAATAATGATAATGATGATAATAATAAAAATAATGATTTCTATAATGGTGATCAAGATAATAATAAAGATGATAATAAAGATGATAATGATGATGATAATGATAATGATGATAATGATAAAAATCATAATAATTATAATAATAATAATTACTGTGATAATAATGATGGAGATTATGATTATTATGATGATAAAAATAAAAGTGATAATAATGATAATTATTAAAAAAATTATAATGATAATAATCATATTAATAATTGTTATAATGATTATGATAATAATAATAATGATTATGATACTGACAATTATGATAATGATGATGATGATGATAATAATAATAATAATAATGATGGTAATGATGATAATAATAATGATGATAATAATAATAATAATGATAATGATAATGGCTGATACAATAATGATAAATATCATAAATATTACAATAATAATGATGACAATGATAATGATAATAATGATAAAAAAAATAATAATGATAATAAAAATAATAAAGATTGTTTTAATGATAATAAAGATAACGATTATAATAATAATAATAATAATGATAATGATGATGATGAGGATAATGATGATAATTATGATGGGGATAATAATAATGATGATGATGATGATAATGATGATGATGATAATATTATTGATAATGATAATAATAATGATGATAATAATGATAATGATGATGATGATAGTGATGATGATGATAAAAATGATGATAATGATGATCATGATGATAATGATGATGATGAAAAAGATAATAATGATAATAATTATAATGATAATGATAAAAAAAATAACAATAATAAGGATAATAATAATTAAAACAATGCTGATGATATTAATAATAATGATAATGATAGTAATAATAATAATAATAAGCATAATAATAATCAAAACTACAATAATTACAATGATGATAATAATGATTGTTATAATAATAGTAAAGACAATAATAGGATAAGTAATAATAAAAAAATTAATAATAATGATGATAAAAATAATAATGACGATAACATTGATAATAATAATGATGATGTTAATGATGATAATGATGATGATGATGATAATGATAATAATAATGATGATGATGATGATGATGATGACGATGTAGATGATGACAATCATGATGATAATGATAATGATGATGATGATGATGATGATGATGATGATGATGATGATGATGATGATGATGATGATGATGATGATGATGATAATAATGATAATGATGATAATAATGATAGCAATAGTGATGATAAAAATAATAATAAAAATAATAAAAATGAGTATTCAAATACTATAAATGTATTGATAATAATAATGATAATGATGATGATGATAATTATAAAGATAATAATTTTTATGATGATGATAATGATGATCATAATGATAATAATAATAATAATCGTGATAATAATGATAATAATGATGATGATGATAATGATAGTTGCTATTACAATAATGATAAAGATCATGGATATTATAATAATAAATATGACAATGATAATGATAATAATTGTAAAAACAATGATAATGATAATAATAATAGTAATAATTTGCTAGTATATATCAGTGCCCTCCGGTAAATTTAGAAATTCAAAGTGATCAGTGATCCGTTGGGGGCGAAATGTAAGAAAATAAATAAATACAAGTAAAGTGTATTTAAATTTTCCTGCGTTGATTTATTGATGCGCAACGTTTCGCTAACAATATGCGTCAGCCTCATCAGGCTACAAAATTAAAATTTAAAACACACAATGAGTGATCTGGAAGGCTCAAACACAAAAATACAATAAATTTTTTGTAAATTGTTACCGCAGGTACGCGAAAATTCGTAAGTTTGGTTGACTTACTCGTCACCTGTCGTGCTGTCGACTGACAATAAATTACAACCACAAGCCAGCGCTTATATAGGCGGAGCCGCAAAGGTAGACGGTAAAGGGCGATGAACTCGATCGGGACATTTAAACTTTTGTAGTAAAGGAAGGTATGCTCTATTAAAGGAAAGCACATCCTCCTTTCTATTGATGTTGTGTTTGTCGAGTTTTATATAAAGCATTTCGGAAATAATTCTTTTTTTATAATTGGATTCTTTGTCAAGGATTTTAAAGTTATTTCAATCGAATTCATGGTCAAAATTGATTTGGTGTGCACAAACAACGGAATCGGAGTTTTTATTTTTCATATGTTCACTGATGCGGACCTCCGCCGCTCGCTTTGTTTCACCCACATATGACGCAGGACAATTTTTACAATAAAACTTATATACTACATTTGTCTGTTTATGTTTATTCGTTGTATCTTTTCCTAAGCGGACGATATGCTGCAGTTTATTGTTAATAAGAGGGTAAGTGTGAATATTGTAGGGTTTTAACATGGTTGAAATTTTTTCAAAATTATTGTCAATATATGGTATGCCAATTTTGCAGAGAGGGTAGGTGTTTGTAGTGCTTCTGTTATGATTACTATATTTGTGTCTTTTTAATCTGACCTTTATGTTTTTATTAATAAAGTTAAAAGGGTAATTGTTTTTTATCAACAGGTTTTTCACCCTAGCAATATTCACACCGTGAAAACGTGTACTGGCAAGTAAGATCGCCCTATCAACCAAATTAAAAACAATATTTCTCTTATAGCTAACTGGATGACCAGAAAAATAATTTAAGATTTGTCCGGAAGAAGTAGGTTTTTCAAACCAGTCAAAATTAAAATAATTAGAATTTCTTATTATCGTCAAGTCTAAAAAGTTGAGTTTCTTGTCAATCTCCATTTCATATGTAAATTGTAGTTTGGGATGATATGAATTAAAAATATTTAAGATTTGGTCAATATGGTCAACATTAATAAAAAGTAATACATCATCCACGTAACGAAAATAAAAAGATGGAATAATATTATAGTTATTTTTTAAGATGGAGAGACAATCATTTTCCAGGTCGTCCATTACAAGGTCAGCAAACAAAGGTGAAATAGGAGAACCCATTGGCGTGCCGAAAATTTGTTGATAAAAAATGTTGTCAAAAGTAAAAAAAGTATTATTGAACAAAAATTCTGTAAATTGTCGAATTTCATCAACCGGGATTCGACATTTATTCATTATGGTCACAATACGTCGATCGATGCTCCGTAGTACCAACTCTAGAGGAATATTAGTAAATAGGGAGCTGACATCTAAAGACATTAGTCTATAATTAGTAGTGGGTTTTATATTTTTTAGTTTGTTTTTCAATTCAAAGCTATTATTAATGTGTGATATTGTAACGTTGACTGACTTCTTGAGTTCATCGTAAATTACTTTTGCTAGAAAATATGTAGGGCTATTGATAAGAGAGACGATAGGACGTAAAGGGGCATCGAACTTGTGAATTTTCGGCAAGCCATAACATTTAGCTAGAGTTGTATCTGTGAGCGAGAAAGCGTTGGGATGGTATGTTCTAGAAAGGAAGCCGTTAGAGTTGAGATTCTTTAAAATGTTAGAGGTTCTCTTTTGTAGAGAGTTTAATGGGTTTTTTAAAATAATTTTATACGTCGATTTATCAGACAGTAAATTATGCATTCTTTCCGTATAGTCACTTTTTTTGAGACAAACCGTAACGTTGCCTTTGTCAGCAGAGGTGAAAAATATATCGGGATTTTTGTTTCGAAAATTTTTTGTTGATTTTTAATTTTTCGCATTCTGGCGGTCCTTTCTAGAAATAACTGGCTTTTGTTTACAAGCATTAACTAAATATTGAGATAATTTTTCACGGATTTCGGTCTTTACTCGATCGTTCGTATCGAGGTGTGAGAGACCAACTTCTAGGTTTTTGATAATACATAAAAAATCGCGTTCACGAAAAGATGATGGGAGATTGAAATTCGGTCCAAGAGATGAAATTTCGGCGACATCTTTAGGAATGGCTGTATTCGTTAAATTGTGTATTGAATTATTATTACTGGTTGTGGTGTTTGTTTCCGGTAAGATTTTTTTAAATTTTTTATGTAACGTATGATTAGATCTTCTGTAGATGGTGTTTTGTTTGATGTTGAAAAATTTATAATGTCGTTCACGAATAGTGTAGTCTTATTTTAATGACGCGATGTGATCTTTTAAACGGGAAATTGAGTTTTGCAAAAATCTAATATGTGTGTTAATGTCGCTAATTTCGAAGTTCAGAAAATTCTGACAGAAATGTAAGGTACTTTTGTTGAAATCGGCATGTATCGGTTTGCAACGGAAATTGACACTTGAACACTTATTGTAGAGGTCTTTTATGTGGTTAGGATGTACCCTCGCGTACCTGCATTTGAGTAAAAATCTTCGTTGTGCCATACTGGTTGATAGTTGTATGTGCAGGTCCTTCCAGCGTTTTAAAGCATTGGAGGTATGAGCCCCGAATCTCCCTGTGATGTTTTGGTAGAAGTGTAGGATGGTGTCCGAGTCTTCCTCTGATTTTACTCAAATGCAGGTACGGGAGGGTACTTCCTAACCACATAAAAGACTTCTACAATAAGTGTTTAAGTGTCAATTTCCGTTGCAAACCGATACATGCCGATTTCAACAAAAGTACCTTACATTTCTGTCAGAATTTTCTGAACTTCGAAATTAGCGACATTAACACACATATTAGATTTTTGCAAAACTCAATTTCCCGTTTAAAAGATCACATCGCGTCATTAAAATAAGACTACACTATTCGTGAACGACATTATAAATTTTTCAACATCAAACAAAACACCATCTACAGAAGATCTAATCATACGTTACATAAAAAATTTAAAAAAATCTTACCGGAAACAAACACCACAACCAGTAATAATAATTCAATACACAATTTAACGAATACAGCCATTCCTAAAGATGTCGCCGAAATTTCATCTCTTGGACCGAATTTCAATCTCCCATCATCTTTTCGTGAACGCGATTTTTTATGTATTATCAAAAACCTAGAAGTTGGTCTCTCACACCTCGATACGAACGATCGAGTAAAGACCGAAATCCGTGAAAAATTATCTCAATATTTAGTTAATGCTTGTAAACAAAAGCCAGTTATTTCTAGAAAGGACCGCCAGAATGCGAAAAATTAAAAATCAACAAAAAATTTTCGAAACAAAAATCCCGATATATTTTTCACCTCTGCTGACAAAGGCAACGTTACGGTTTGTCTCAAAAAAAGTGACTATACGGAAAGAATGCATAATTTACTGTCTGATAAATCGACGTATAAAATTATTTTAAAAAACCCATTAAACTCTCTACAAAAGAGAACCTCTAACATTTTAAAGAATCTCAACTCTAACGGCTTCCTTTCTAGAACATACCATCCCAACGCTTTCTCGCTCACAGATACAACTCTAGCTAAATGTTATGGCTTGCCGAAAATTCACAAGTTCGATGCCCCTTTACGTCCTATCGTCTCTCTTATCAATAGCCCTACATATTTTCTAGCAAAAGTAATTTACGATGAACTCAAGAAGTCAGTCAACGTTACAATATCACACATTAATAATAGCTTTGAATTGAAAAACAAACTAAAAAATATAAAACCCACTACTAATTATAGACTAATGTCTTTAGATGTCAGCTCCCTATTTACTAATATTCCTCTAGAGTTGGTACTACGGAGCATCGATCGACGTATTGTGACCATAATGAATAAATGTCGAATCCCGGTTGATGAAATTCGACAATTTACAGAATTTTTGTTCAATAATACTTTTTTTACTTTTGACAACATTTTTTATCAACAAATTTTCGGCACGCCAATGGGTTCTCCTATTTCACCTTTGTTTGCTGACCTTGTAATGGACGACCTGGAAAATGATTGTCTCTCCATCTTAAAAAATAACTATAATATTATTCCATCTTTTTATTTTCGTTACGTGGATGATGTATTACTTTTTATTAATGTTGACCATATTGACCAAATCTTAAATATTTTTAATTCATATCATCCCAAACTACAATTTACATATGAAATGGAGATTGACAAGAAACTCAACTTTTTAGACTTGACGATAATAAGAAATTCTAATTATTTTAATTTTGACTGGTTTGAAAAACCTACTTCTTCCGGACAAATCTTAAATTATTTTTCTGGTCATCCAGTTAGCTATAAGAGAAATATTGTTTTTAATTTGGTTGATAGGGCGATCTTACTTGCCAGTACACGTTTTCACGGTGTGAATATTGCTAGGGTGAAAAACCTGTTGATAAAAAACAATTACCCTTTTAACTTTATTAATAAAAACATAAAGGTCAGATTAAAAAGACACAAATATAGTAATCATAACAGAAGCACTACAAACACCTACCCTCTCTGCAAAATTGGCATACCATATATTGACAATAATTTTGAAAAAATTTCAACCATGTTAAAACCCTACAATATTCACACTTACCCTCTTATTAACAATAAACTGCAGCATATCGTCCGCTTAGGAAAAAATACAACGAAAAAACATAAACAGACAAATGTAGTATATAAGTTTCATTGTAAAAATTGTCCTGCGTCATATGTGGGTGAAACAAAGCGAGCGGCGGAGGTCCGCATCAGTGAACATATGAAAAATAAAAACTCCGATTCCGTTGTTTGTGCACACCAAATCAATTTTGACCCATGAATTCGATTGAAATAACTTTAAAATCCTTGACAAAGAATCCAATTATAAAAAAAGAATTATTTCCGAAATGCTTTATATAAAACTCGACAAACACAACATCAATAGAAAGGAGGATGTGCTTTCCTTTAATAGAGCATACCTTCCTTTACTACAAAAGTTTAAATGTCCCGATCGAGTTCATCGCCCTTTACCGTCTACCTTTGCGGCTCCGCCTATATAAGCGCTGGCTTGTGGTTGTAATTTATTGTCAGTCGACAGCACGACAGGTGACGAGTAAGTCAACCAAACTTACGAATTTTCGCGTACCTGCGGTAACAATTTACAAAAAATTTATTGTATTTTTGTGTTTGAGCCTTCCAGATCACTCATTGTGTGTTTTTAATTTTAATTTTGTAGCCTGATGAGGCTGACGCATATTGTTAGCGAAACGTTGCGCATCAATAAATCAACGCAGGAAAATTTAAATACACTTTACTTGTATTTATTTATTTTCTAACATTTCGCCCCCAACGGATCACCGATTACTTTGAATTTCCAAATAATAGCAATAATTGTTATAATCATAATAAAAATAATAATAATTATGATAGTAAAAATAATAATAATGATAATGATAATGATCATGATGAAAATAATGATGATGATAAAAATGATGACGATAAAGATAATGATGATAATGATGATGATGATGAAGATGATGATGATAACGATAATAATGATAATGATAATAATAATGAAAATTATACTGACTGTTACAATAATGATGAAGATTATGGTAATTAAAATAACAAAAATAATAATAATCATAATAATAATAATTAAAACAATGATTACGATAATAATAATATTAATAATTGTTATAATCATACTGATAATAATAAAAATGATGATGATGATAATGATGATGATGATAAGAATAATGATGATAATAATAATAATGATGATGTTTACGATGATTATGATAATAATAATAATAATGATAAAGATCATAATAATGATGATAATAATGATGATGATGATAGTAATAATAATAATAATGATAATGATAATAGGTATTACAGTAATAACAAAGATCATGAATATTATAATAATAATAATGACAATGATAAAGATAATTATAATGAAAACAATAATAATAATAATGATAGTAATAATAATAATGATAAGGATAATAAAGATCGAAACAATAATAAAGATATTGATGATAATGATAATGATAGTAATAATGATAATGATAAGATAATGATAATAAAAATGACTGTTATAATAATGATGGAGATTATGATTATTATAAATCATTGTTTATGAGAATGACGATAATGATGATGATAATGATCATATTGATGATGATAATGATATGATGATTATGATGATGATGATTATACTAAGAGGATAATAATAATGATATTAATAATGATGATTATTAGAGTCATAATAATTATAACAATAATAACAATTATAATAATGACGAAAATAAAAATAATAGTATTAATAATAATAATAATAATAATGATAATAATAATAATAAAGACAGTAATTACTTAATAATAACATTTATAAAAATAATAATAATGGCAATTTCGACAATGCTGAGGCTAAAAATTACTACGATTTTATTCATAACAAAATAAATGACAACAATAATAAAAATAATGCTAATCATAGTGATACTGAGGAAAACAATAATAATAATAATAATGATGATAATAATAATAACAATAATTATGATAATAACGATTATAATAATAAATATAAAATTTCAATTCTGATAATATGAATGACAATAATAATAATAGTAATGATAAAGATTATGACGATCATAAAAATATAGATGCTGACAACAATAATGGATGATGATAACTGTGATAATGATCATCCTAATGATGACGACGAGGATGATTATGATGGTGATGGTGATCAGGATGATGGTAATGATAATAATAATAATGATAATAATGATAAAAATAATGATAGTTATAATGGAAATGCTAAGAAATATAATAATGATAATAATTAACACACTATAATCCAGATAAAAATAAAAATAGCAACAATATAGACAATAAAGATCATAAGATCAATAATGATGACAACAGTAACAATACTCACTATATAGATAAGTAGATGATGATAATAATGATAAAAATAATCATAATACACATAATAATGATGATAATTATAATAAGATAACTATATTGTCGTCATGATAATGATTAAAATGATAATTATAATGATGTGGCCGACGATGATAATTAAAATAATAATGACGATAGTAAAGAGCATTATAAAGATAACAATTATAATGACGACGATTACAACAATCAACATAGAAATAATAATGGTAAAAGAAGAAATGATAAAAATAGAGACTATAATGATAATAATAATAAGTATAATAAAAGACAAGATGTCAACGTAGACCGCAAGAATAATACTACTGATAACAATAATAATGATATTCACAAAAAAAAACAATCGTAATAATCATTAAAAAATAATAATTACAGTTCCAAAAATAATAACAACTATAATGATAGTAAAAATCTCGTTATAATTATAATGATGACGATAATATTATCATACAGATAATAATAACAAGAATAGTAATGATCAGGATAATAATGATAGGAATAATGAAAAGAAAAAATGATAATAATGACAATGGCGATAGTTATAATGATTATAATTATAATATTTACAATAATAATAATACTAAGAATGACATTAATAATAATGTCAATAATAATAATAACGATAATGATGAAAATAATGATTAAGATGAAGATAAATATAATAATGATAATTAAGATGATGCTTATCAAGATGATAATAATAATAATGATGTTGATGATGTTGATTATGATAATGAAAATTAGGTTGATGATAATAATAATAAAGACTTCAAAAGTGATGATAATAATGATATTTACAAAAATGATTATTTAAATAATAATAATAATAAAAATATTAATAATAATAAAAATAATAATATTTATGATAATAAGAATGATAATAATAATAATACTCATATTAATAGTAATAATAAAATAATAATACAGTCAATAATCACGTGATAATTATGATAATACAAATGACAATAATTGCAATATTAACGATGATAATGCTAATAATAACTACGATTATAATAACGATGACAAATATAACAACAATAATAAGGAAAACGCTAATCATAGTAATACCGAAAATAACAATAATAACAATAAAAATGATAGAACTTATTACAATACTAATTATAGAGATAAGAAAATAATAATAATAAGTTTAAAAATGTTCATAATACAGATGATAATTATGTTTTTGACGATAATAATTATAATGATAATGACAAGGCTGACGATAATTATAAAAATGAAAAAAGGAATGACGACAATGACAATAATCATATTTATAATAATAAAGCTGGTAAAAAAAAAATAGTAATAATAATTACAGAAATAACAATAATAAATTTAATAAAAATACAGATCATGTAGTAAATGAGATTATTTATATAACTAAAAACAAGAATAATCACATTGATAAGAAAAATAGTGATAATTGTAATAATTATAAAAACAATAATGATTAAAGTTTTGAAAATAGTAACAATAATGATAATAAAAATCATGTAATAATTATAAAGATAACAATAATCATAATAATAATAACAGTTATAGTTGTAATGATACCGATAAAAATGTGATGACAATAATGACGATTATATCTATGACAATAGTGATAATTATTATGATAGTAATTATAATATGAACCATGATAAAAATGATAATTATTATAATAATAAAGATGAAGATGATAAAAAGGATGATAATAATAATAATAATGGTAATTATAATGATGATAATAATGACGATAATAATAATGATAACGATGAAGATAAGGATAATGATAATGATGATAATGATGATGATGATATTGATATAAATCAAGATGATGATAATGATGATGATGATGATGATAATGATAATTATGAAAATGATGATGATAATGATAATAATCATAATAATAATAATAATAATGACTGTTATAATAATCATAAAAAAAACAATTGTTATGATAATAATAATAATAATAATAATAATAAGAAAAACAATCATTTTAACATTGATAATGATATTAATAATAATAACGATTGTTATAATAAAAATAAAGTCAATAATAGAGATAATAATAATAATAAAAATTATGATGATAATGATAATAATAATAATGACGATAATATTGATGATGATAATGATGATAATAATAATTATGATGATGATGATAATGATGATGATAATCATGATGATGATGATTATGATAATGATAATAATTATAATGATGATGATAGTATGATAATAATAATGTTAATGATGATATAAATAATGATAAATATTGAAATAATAGTAATAATTATAATAACGATAAGAATGTTAATAATAAGAACAAAAATAATAATAATAGTAATAATAATAATAATAAGAATAATAATCTTAATAAAAATAATAATAATTATGATAAAAATAATGTTTATAATAATAATAAAAAGAAATTATAAACATGATAATAAAATTAATGAAAGTCATAATATTTGCAGTTTTAACAATGCTTATGCTAAAAATAACTACGATTTAGATGATAACAATATATAAGAAAATAATAATAAAAATAACGCTTATCATAGTGATACTAAGAAAAACAATAATGATAACATTAATGATGATAATAACGATAACAACTTTAATGATAAAAATGATTATAATAATGAATTATAAAATATTAACTCTAATAATATTAATAACAATAATAATAATCATAATGATAAAAATTTTAATGATCATAATAATAAAGATGCTAATGACGATAATAGTGACAATGATGAAAACGGTGATAATGATCATCCTAATAATGACGATAAGGATGATTATGATGGTTGCAATGATAAGGATAATAGTGATAATAAGAATTATGATGATGATAATAATAATAATGATAATAATAGTGATAATAACTGTTATGATAACGATAAAATAATGAATATTTTAATTATAATAATAATTTATAAAACAAGAATGATAATAATGATAAAAATAATGATCGTTATGATAATGATGAAAAAATATATAATAATAAAAATAATAGTAATGATATCAATAATGATGAGAATAATGATAATGGTGATGATGATCAGGATAGTAATGATGAAGATAGTAATAATAATGATGATAATGATAATAATGATGACGATGATGATGATGATGATGATGATCATGATGATGATGATGATGATGATGATGATGATAATAATGATGATGATGATGATGATGATAAAGATGATGCTGATAATGGTCGATATTAAAGTAATGATTATTAGAATAATCATATTGAAAATAATAAAACCAATAATTATGACACTAATAATAATAATAAAAATAATAATAATAATAACAATAATGATAATTTAAATGATAATAAAGTAGATATAAAAGATAATTCAAATGATGATAACATGACAATAATAATAAAAAAAAAATATATAATGGCTATATTAACAATTCTATTGCTAACAATGACTACAATTATAATAGACATAAAAAACAAGATAATATTAATAAAAATAATGATAATTATAATGATACTGAGAATAACAATAATAATAATGAAAATGATCATAATAACGACAACAACAATTATAATAATCACAGTAATATAAATAAATATACATATATCTATTTCATAGTATTAATAACAATAATAATAATAATATTGATAAACATTATGATAAAAATAATAATAATGATGATGATAATAACGATAATAGTGCCAAAAATAATAACGGTGATAATAATCACCCCAACTATGACGATGATAATGATTATGATTGTGATAAGGATTATGGTAATGATAATGAAAATGATGATAGTAATGATAAAAATGACAATAGTGATAAAAATAATGGTAGTAAATTTAATAATAATAAGTATGATATGATGCAGATAAAAATAAAGATAATGAGAATAAAGACAATTAGAACCATAATATACGTGATAATGATAACAATAACAATACTTACTTAAGAGATAAGTTGATGTTGATAATAACGATAAAAATAATTATAATACACATTTTTGTAATGACAATTATATAAAAAAATTATATCAACGTCATGATAACGATAACAATGATAATAAAAATGGTGTTGCCAACGATAATG
This sequence comes from Copidosoma floridanum, assembly GCF_036245765.1. Classification (NCBI taxonomy): domain Eukaryota; kingdom Metazoa; phylum Arthropoda; class Insecta; order Hymenoptera; family Encyrtidae; genus Copidosoma; species Copidosoma floridanum. The sequence goes on along the minus strand of NW_028321892.1, from coordinate 4,481,188 downwards.
ATAAAAGTAATATTGATGACAATAAAAATCATTATAATAATAATAACGACAATGACAACGATCAACATAATAATAATAATGGTAAAACAAAAAATAAAGATTAAAATGACAATAATACTAATAATTAATATAATGGGTGTAAAGATTATGACATAGACAATTATAATAATAATACTAATAAAAATGATCAAGACATTCACAATAAATAAGGTAAAATCGTAATCGTCATAAAAAAAATAATTATTAAAAATGCGTAAATAAAAGTACTAATAAAAATAATTAAAATTATAAAATTATTATGGAGGTGACTAATATCATACCGATAATAATGTTAAGAATAGTAAAGATAATAATAATAATAATAGAAATTATAATAATAATGATAATGATAATGATAAAAATATTTATGATGATGATAAATATTGTGATGATAATAATGATAATGATAACCAAGCTGATAATAATAATCACGATGTTAATGATGTTGATTATAATAATAATTAGGTTACTGATAATAATAACAAACATGGCAAAGTTGATAGTAATAGTAATGATATTTATAATAACTATTATTAAAATAATAATCATCATAATAATAATAGTAATAATAATACTGATGATAATATTTATAATAATAAGAATAAGAATAATAATGATAATAATAAAAGTAATAAAGTATATCAAGACAATAATACAGTCAACAATAACGTGATTATAATAATCATAATAATGACAATAATAGCAATATCATCGATGATGATGCTAATAATAACTAAGATTATAATAATAATAAAAATATAACAATAACAATTAGGATAATACTAATCATAGAATTGATAAGAATAGCAATGGTAATAAGGATAATGATGATACTGACAATAAATATAATGATTTTCTCTCTATTAACGAGAATAACAATAATAGCAATGATAATGATAGAAAATTATGATGATAATAATAATGGTGATAATGTTGATAGTAATAATGCTGACGATGATTGTAGCAGTAAAAATAATAATTAGAATAGTGTTAATAATGATGTATATAATGGTGATGATGATAATGATGATGATAATAATAATAATAATAGTTGAAAATATAATAACAGCGATATCAAATATGATGAGATGGAGACAAAAAAAAATAATTACAAAATTTACGAAAATAATCACAATAACAATGATCATTAAAACAATAACAACACTAAATATCAAGATAAAAAGATTTTGATAATAATGTTGAAAATAATTATGATACAAATATAAATGATGAAGATTATCAAAAAAAAAATAATAATCTTAATGATAATAATAACAATGATAATAATAATATGTTGTCGACGATGATAATTATAATGATAATCACAATGCTGACGATGATTATAATGGTAACGATAGAAATGACGATAGTGACAATTATAACAATAATAATAAAGCTAGTGAATATAGAGATGGTAATCATGATGACAGTAATATTAATAATTCATTCGATAAAAATACAGATTATGAAGTGGATGAGGATAATAATAAAACTTATAACTATGATAATTGCATTGACAAAAATAATAGTTGTAATTGTAATAATTATAAAAACAATGATGATTACAATTTTAAAAATAGTAACAATAATGCAAATAAAAATAATGTCATAATTAGAAGAATGACTATAATCATAATGATAATAATAGTAATAATTGTTATGATAATAATGAAAATGATCATGATAAAAATGACAATAATAATAATAACAATGGTTACAACTATAAAAATAATATGTATTATCTTAACCATGATAATAATAATGATAACTATAACGATAAAGTAATAAATGATAAAAACTATGATGATAATAATGATCATACTAATTATGATAATGATAATGATAATGATGATGGTAATAATAATAATGATGATGATAATATTGATGATGTTGATGATGACGATGATGATTATGATTATAATGATAATGATAATGATATAGATAATGATGATCATTATAATATAATAAATAATGATTATTAGAATGATAATAATAATAACAATAATAATAATAATAATAATACTAATAATGATAACAAAAACTATAATAATGCTAATTTTAACAATGATAATAATCATGATAATAGAAATAATACTGAGAAAAACGATAATAATGAAACTAATAATAATATTAACGATAACAATTATTATAATAATAACAATTATAACAATAAATATATCAAATTTATGTTCTTATAATATTAATGACAATAATTGTAATGATGATGATAAACATTATAACAATAATAATATTAAAGACGCTAATAATAACAATAGTGACAATGATGATAACAGTGATAAAAATCATCGTAATAATGACAAAGAGAATAATTATGATGGTGATAGTGATGAGGATGATGGTAATAACTGTGTTAATGGTAATAATAATAATAATAATAACAATCACAATAATGATAATGATAATGATAATAACTGTGATAATAATTACTTAGATAATAAGTATTATATTAATAAAAATAACATTGATAATAATTTAATTTACTAACACAATAATAATAAGAATAAAAATAATAATAATTGTTATAATGATTATGAACATAATGATAATTATGATAATAATAAGAATAGAAATGATGTTAATGATGATGAGGATAATGATGTTGATGATGATGAGAATAATGATGATGATAATGATAATAATGATGATGATGATAGTGATAATGATGATAATAATAATGATGGTATTGATAATAATAATGATAATAATAACAATGATGATGATGATGAAAATGATAATGATGAAGATGATGATGATAATAATAATAATAATGATAATAATAATAATAATAATTGTTATAATGATAATAAAGACAATGATAAGGATAATAATAATTATAATGATAATGATGATGAAAATGATAATGATACCGATAATAATAATGACGATGATGACGATGATGATAATGATGTTAATAATAATGATGATCATTACAATAATGATAAGGACGACAATAACGAAAATAATAATGATAAAAATGACAATTAAAATCAAAATGACGATAGTAATAATATAAAAAAAAAAAGCAATTGTTATAATTATGACAGTAGAGAGAATGATAATAGTTATAAAAATATTATTAATACTTAGAAAAAATGATTATTATAAAAGTAATAATATAGATAATTTATTTAATGATGATACTAATAGTAATCATGATGATCATAATAACAATCGCGATTAAGATGACGTTAAAGATCATAATAATATTAATCATGAAATCAATGATGACGAATATGATGATGACAACGACGGTGATATTAATAATGATAGTTATTATACTGACGATAACAATAATAATAATGACGATATTGACAATGATGTTGATTTTGACAATAAGGTTAATGACTATGCCGATAATGCTAATGATGATAAATAATGATAGTAATAATGATTATGTTGTTGATAATAATAATAGTAATGATCTTGATAATGATTATAACGATGATGATGATAATGATCCTAATAGTGATAATGTCAATCATAATAATGATGATAATTATAAGAGTAATAATAATAATAATGATGATGATGATGATGATAATATGGAGGACGATGATAATAATGATAATGAAAATAATAATAATGACGATGATAGTGACGATAAAAATAATAATGACAAAGATAATAATCATAAAAATAGTAATAATGACTGTTATAATAATAATAAAAATGATGATTATTATGATGATAATAATAATGACGATGATAAAGATAATAATGATTAAAACAATAATAATGATATTAGTAAAAATAATGATTGTTGTAATAATAAAGAAGACAATAATAGGGATGATAATAAAAATAATAATAATGATAATGATAATGATAATGATAATGATGACGATATTTTTGATAATGATAATGATGTTGATGATGATAATATTGATAATAATGATGATCATGATAATGATGAAACTTATAGTGATGATGATGATGATGATAATATTGAAGATGATAATAATGATGATGATGATGAAGATAATACTAACGGTGATAATAATGATAATAATAATGATAATGATGATTATGTTGATGATGATGATGATAACGATGATGATAATGATAATGATAATAATAATGACGATGATGATTATGATTATAATGATAATGATAATAAAAAAGATAATTATGATCATTATAATATAATAAATAATATTTATTAAAATAATAATAATAATAACAATAATAATAATAAAAATAATAATAATAATAATAACAAGAACCATAATAATGCTTATTCTAGCAAAGACAATAATTATAATAATGGAAATAATGTTAAGAATACTAATAAAGACAATAATAACATTATAATAAAATTATTAATAATAATAATGATGAAAATATAAACATAGCTAATTGTAATAATGACTTAGATTTTAATTATAACAAAATATAAGACAATAATAATAAAAATATAGCTATTAATAGTGATACTGAAAAAAACGATAATAATAAAAATAATAATGATATTAACGATAACAATTATCATAATAATAACGATTATAACAATAAATATATTAATATTCATATTCTTATAATATAAATGACAATAATTATAATGATAATGATAAACATCAATGATAATATTAAAGACGCTAATAACGACAATAGTGACAATGATGATAACAGTGATAAAAATCATCGTAATAATGACGAAAAGGATAATTATGATGGTGATAGTGATAAGGATAATGATAATAATAATAATAATAATAATAATAATAATAACAATCATAATAATAATAATGATAATAAAAATAACTGTGAAAATAATGATTTAGATGATAAGTATTATAACAATAAATATAACATTGATAATAATATAATTAACTTAAACAATAATAATAATAATAATGAAAATAATAATTATTGTTATAATGATTATAAAGATAATGATAGATATCATAATAATAAAAATAAAAATGATGTTAACGATAATGAGAATAATTATGTTGATGATGATGAGAAGAATGATGATGATAATGATGATGATAATAATAATAATGATAATGATGATCTTGATAATGATAATAATGATAATGATAGTATTTATAATAATAATGATATTAATAACAATGACGATGATGATAATAATAATAATGATGAAGATGGAGATGATAATAATAATAATAATAATAATAATAAAAATAATAATAATTGTTATAATGATAATGAAGACAATGATAAGAATGATAATAATAATAATGATAATGATAATGATAATAATAATGATACAGATAATAATAATAACAATGATGATGGTGATGATAATGATGTTAATGATAATGATGATAATGACAATGATGATAAGAACGACAATGACAAAAATAGTAATGATAACAATGAAAATTAAAATCAAAATGACGATAGTAATAATGAAAAAATTAAAATAATTGTAATAATTATGACAGTAGAGAGAATAATAATAGTTATAATAATATTATAAATACTTAGAAAAAATAATTATTATAAAAATAATAATAAAGATGATTAAATTTATGATGATACTAATAGTAATTATGATGATTATAATAATAATAACGATAAAAATAATGTTGATAATCATAATAATATTAATCATGAAATTAATGATGACAAATATGATGATGACAACAACGGTGATAGTAATAATGATATTCATTATAGTGACGATAACAATAATAATAATAATGACGATATCGACAATGATGTTAATTTTGAACATAAGGTTAATGACTATGCCAATAAAGCTAATGATGATAAATAATGATAAAACTAATAATTATGTTGTTGATGATGATAATAGTAATGATCTTGATAATGATTATAACGATGATAATGATAATGATCTTAATAGTGATAATGTCAATGATAATAAAAATGATAATTATAAAAGTAATGATAATAATAATAATGATAAGGATGATGATAATATGGAGGAGGATGATAATCATGATAATGAAAATAATAATAATAACAATAATGATAATGATACAGAAAATGATAACAATGATAATAATCATATAAATAATAATAATAACTTTCATAATAATAATGAAGATGATGATTATTATGATGATAATAATAATAACAATGATGAAGATAATAATAATTGAAACAATAATGATGCTATTAGTAAAAATAATAATTGTTTTAATAATAAAAACACAATAATAGTGATGATAAGAATAATAATGATAATGATGATGATAAAGATAATGATAATGATAACAATAATATTAATAATGATGATGATAATGATGGATATGATGATGATATTGATGATGATGATGATATTAATAATGATGATAGTAATAATAATGGTATTAATAATAATGATGATAATAATAACAATAATGATGATGATAAAAATAATAATGATAAGGATGATGATGACAATAATAAAAATAATAATAATAATAATAATAATAATAATAATTGTGATAATGATAATGAAGACAATAACAAGGATGATAATAATAATAATGATAATGATGATGATCATGATAATGATACTGATAATAATGATGACGATGATGACGGTGATGATAATGATGTTAATGATAATGAGTATGATATTAATGATGATAAGGACGACAATGACAAAAATAATAATGATAACAATAACAATTAAAATCAAAATGACGATAGTAATAATAAAAAAATCAAGAATAATTGTAATTAATATGACAGTTGAGAGAATAATAATAGTTACAAAGATATTATTAATACTTAGAAAAAATGATTATTATAAAAATAATAATAAAGATGGTTAAATAAATGATGATTCTACTAGTAATCATAATTATCATAATAATAATCGAGATAAAAATGATGTTAATGATCATAATAATATTAATCATGAAATCAATGATGACGAATATGATGATGACAACGACGGTGATATAAATAATGATAGTCATTATACTGACGATAACAATAATAATAATTATGACGATATCGACAATGATGTTGAGTTTGACAATAAGGTTGATGACCATGCGGATAATGCTAATGATAATAAATAATGATAATAATAATAATTATGTTGTTGATGATAATAATAGTAATGATCTTGATAATGATTATAACGATGATGATGATAATGATCCTAATAGTGATAATGTCAATGATAATAATGATGATGATATTGATAATGATAATAATAATAATGATGGTATTGATAATAATAATAATGATGGAGATGATGATAATAATAATAATAATAATAATAATAATAATAAAAATAATAAAAATTATTATGATAATAATAAAGACAATGATAAGAATAATAATAATAATAATTATAATAATGATGATAATAATAATGATACTGATAATAAAAATGACGATGATGACGATGATGATAATGATGTTAATGATAATGATGATGATGACACGATGATAAGGACGACAATGACATAAATAATAATGATAACATTATAAATTCAAATCAGAATGACGATAGTAATAATAAAAAAAATTAGAATAATTATAATAATTATGACAGTAGAGAGAATAATAATAGTTATAATAATATTAATAATACTTAGAAAAAATGATCATTATAAAAATAATTATAAAGATAATTAAATTCATGATAATACTAATAGTAATCATGATGATTATAATAAAAATCGCGATAGAGAAGATGTTTATGATCATAATAATATAAATCATGAAAATTAATGATGACGAATATGATGATGACAACGACGGTAATAATGATAATGATAGTCATTATACTGACGATATTAATAACAATAATAATGACGATATTGACAATGATGTTGATTTTGACAATAAGGTTGATGACTATGCCGAAAATGCTAATGATCATAAATAATGATTGTAATAATAATTATGTTGTTGATGATGATAATAGTAATGATTTTGATAATGATTATAACGATGATAATAATAATAATCTCAATAGTAATAGTGACGATGATGATGATGATGATGATGATTATGATAGTAATGATAATCATAATGCTAATAATAATGATAATGAGGAGAAAAATAAAATGATGATAATGAAATAAAATATAATGACAATGATGATGATGATAAAGATAATCATGACAATGATGATGATCATAAAAATAATAATAATGACTGTTATAATAATGATAAAGATGATGATTATTATAACAATAATAATGACAATAATAAAGATAATAATGATAAAAACAATGATAATGATATGAGTAAAAATAATGATTGTTGTAATTATAAAAAAGACAATAATAGGAATGATAATAATAATAATGATGATGATAATGATAATGATAATGATAATGACGATGATAATATTGATGATAATGATGATGATAATATTGATAATAATAATAAGAATGATGATAATGATGATAATAATAACGATGATAATGATAATAATAATGATGATAATAATAATTATGTTGATGATGATGATGATGATGATTATAATGATGATAATCACAATAATTATGAAGATAATTATAACAATAATGATTATGAGAATAATAATAATTATCATACAGATAATCGTAATAATTAAAAAAATAGTAATAATAATAATAATATTAACAATAATAATATAAATTATAACAATAATATAAATAACAATAAGAATTATGTTAAGACTATTAATAAAAACAATAATAACATGATATTAAAATTGATGAAAATGAAAGTAATTGAAATTTAAACAATGCTGATGCTAACAATGACTACAATTTTAATAATAACAGAATATATGACAACAATAATAATAATAATGCTTTGGATGGCAATACTAAGAAAAACAATAATCTTAATGATAAATATAATAATAACGATAACAATTATGATGATAATACTAATTATAACAATAAATGTATAAAAATGTCAATTTTGGAAATAATAATGACAATAATAATAATGATGATGATAAACATTATGACGATAATAATTATAAGGATGCTTATGACGTTAATATAGACAATAATGATAACGGTCATAATATTCATCTTAATGATGACGATAAGAATGATGATGATGGTGATAGTGATAAAGATGATTGTAATGACAATGATAATTATAATGATCATAATAATAATTGAAATTATAATGATAATTACTGTTACAATATAAATTAGTAAAATAAATATTATGATTATAATAATGTTATTGATATTAATAATAATAATTAAAACAAAGATGATAAGAATGATAATAATAATAATTGTTATAATGACAATAAAGATAATAATAATAATGATAATAATAATAATAATAATGATAATGATAATAAGGACAATAATAATAATGATAATAATGATAATTATAATAACAATGTTGATCATGGTGATAATTATGATAATAATAATGATGATAAGCATGATGATGATGATGATAATGATTATAATGATGAGGGTAATAATAATGATAAAGATGATGATGATGATTATAACGACAATGTCAAAAATAATAACGATAATAAAAACAATAAATATTAAAATGACGATAGTAATGATAATAAAAATACTCATAATAATAATAATTACTACAGTAGAAATATTAATGATAGTTATAATAAAATTAATAATATTAAAAAAAAATAATTATCTTGAAAATAATAACGAAGATAATTATATTGATAATAATAGTAATAGTAATAGTAATAATTGAAATAATGGTAGTTGCGGTAAAGGTGATGTTAATAATCAAAATAATATCAATTATAAAAAAAATGATGACGACAATGATCATGACAAGAACGGTGATAATAATGATGAGAGTCACTATACTGACGATGGAAATAATAATAATAATGACAATAATGACAATAATGTTGATTTTGACAGTAACGTTGATGACTATGCCGATAATGACAATGATAATAGAAACAATAATAATAATAATGATGATAATGATGATCGTTAAAATAATAATAAAGATAATGATAATGATGATCATAAAAAGAATAAAAATAATGTAGATAAGGATGAGGATAATGATAATGATGATGATGAGAAGAATGATGATGATAATGATGATGATGACAATTATAATGATAATGATCGATGATGATATTGATAATAATGATAATAATAATAATGATATAGATAATAATGATAATAATGATAACAATGATAATGATGATAATAATAATGATGATGAAGATAATGATTATTATGATAATAATAATCACGATCAAAATGATGTTGATGATCATAATAATATTAATCATAATATTAATGATGACGAATATGATAATGACAACGATGTCGAAAATAATGATAAAAGTCATTAAACTGACGATAACAATAATGATAATAATGACAATATCGACAATAATGTTGATTTGGACAATAAGGTTGTTGACTATGCCGATAATGCTAATATTGATTAATAATGATAGTAATAATAATTATGTCTTTGACGATAATAATAGTTATGATCTCGATAATAATAATAACGATGATGATGATAATGATCTCAATAGTAATAATGACAATAATAATGATGATGATGATTATAATAGTAATGATATTAATAATGCTAATAATGATGATGATGAGGAGAAAAATGATAATGATGATAATGAAAATAAATATAATGACAACGATGATGATGATAAAGATAATCATGACAATGATGATAATCATAAAAATATTAATATTGACTGTTATAATAATAATAAAAATGGTAATTATTATGATAATAATAATGACAATAAGAAAGATAATAATGATAAAAACAATAATGATGATGTTAGTAAAAATTATGATTGTTGTAATTACAAACAAGACAATATTAGGGATGATACTAATAATATTGATAAGGACTATGATAATGATAATGATAACGATGATGATAATATTGATAATGACTATGATAATGATAATGATGATAACAATGATATTGATAATAATGATAATGATAAAAATTATATGATGATGATGATGATGATAATATTGATGATAATGATAATGATGATGATAATGATGATAACGATAACGATGATAATGATGATGATAATGATAATAATGATGATGATTTTAATAAAAATAATAATGATTATGCTGATGATAATAATAATGGTGATGATAATATTGATGATGATGATGATAATGATGATGATGATGATAATGATGATAAAGATGATGCTGACAATGGTCGATATTAAAGATAATGATTATAAGAATAATAATATTAATAATAATAAAAACAATAATCATGATAATAATAATAATAAAAATGATGATAATAATAATAACAATAATGATAATTATAATGATAATGAAGTAAATATACATGATAATTTAGATGATGATAACATGATAATAATGTTAAGAAAATATATATATAATGGCAATATTAACAATGCTATTGCTAACAATGACTACGATTATAATAGACATAAGAAACAAGACGATAATGATTAAAATAATGATAATTATAGTGATACTGAGAATAACAATAATAATAATGATAATGATAATAATAACGACAACAATAATTATAATTATAACAGTAATATAAATAAATAAACATATATCTATTCCATAGTAATAATAAAAATAATAATAATAATATTAATAGACATTATAATAACAATAATAATAATGATGATAATGACGATAATGGTGCCAAAATTAATAACAGTGATAATAATCACCCCAATTATGACGATGATAATGATTATGATTGTGACAAGGATGATGGTAATAATAATGAAAATGATGATAGTAATAAAAAAAATGACAATAATGATAACAATAATGTTAGTAAATATAATAATAAGTATGATATAATGCAGATAAAATTAAACATAATGAGAATAAAGACAATTAAAATCAAAATATCCATGATGATGATACCAATAACAATACTTACTTTAGAGATAAAATCATGTTGATAATAACGATAAAAATAATTATGATACACATACTTGTGATGACAATTATATAAAAAAACTATATCATCGTCATGATAACGATAACAATCATAATAAAAATGATGTTGCCAACGATAATGATAAAAGTAATATTGATGACAATAAAAATCATTATAATAATAATAACGACAATGAGAACGATCAACATAATAATAATGATAGTCAATCAAAAAATGGTGATTAAAATGACAATAATACTGATAAATAATATAATGGTAGTAAAGATTATTACATAGACAATTATAATGATATACTAATAAAAATGGTCAAGACATTTACAATAAGAATGGTTCAATCGTAATCGTCGTAAAAAAAATAATTATTAAAAATCCATAAATAAAAATATTAATGATAATAATTAAAATTATAAAATTATTATGAAGGTGACTATTATCATACCGATAATAATGTTGAGAATAGTAATGATAATAATAATAATAATAATAATGATAACGATAATAATAATTATATTAATAATAATGATAATGCTAATAATGAAAAAAAAAATAATGACAATGGCGATAGTTATAATAATAATAATTATGATATTAACGAGAAAAATAATAGTAATAATGACTTTAATGATAATGTTAATGATAATAATTATGATAATGATGATAATAATAATATTTATGATGATGATGAATATTATTATGATAATAATGATGATGATTATTAAGCTGATAATAATAATCATAATGTTAATAATTTTCATTATAATAATAAGAATTAGGTTGATGATAATAATAACAAAGATAGCAAAGGTGATAGTTAGAGTAATAATATTTATAATGACTATTATTAAAACAATTATCATCATAATAATAATAGTAATAATAATACTAATAATAATATTTATAATAATAAGAATAAGAATAATAATGATAATAATTAAAAAGTAATAAAGTAAATAAAGACAATAATACAGTCAACAATAACGTGATTATAATAATAATAATAATGACAATAATGGAAATATTAACGATAATAATGCTAATAATAACAACGATTATAATGAGAGTAAAAATTCAACAATAACAATTAGGATAATACTAATCATAGTAATAATAAGAATAGCAATAGTCATAAGAAAAATGATTATACTGACAATAAATATAATGATTTTCTTTCTATTAACGAAAATAACAATAATAACAATAATAATGATAGAAATTATGATGATGATAATAATGATGATGATGTTGATAGTAATAATGCTGACGATGATTGTAGCAGTAAAAATAATAATTATAATAATGTTAATAATGATGTATATGATGGTGATGATGATAATAATGATGATGATAATAATAATAATAGTAGAAAATAGAATAACAGCGATATTAAATATGATGAGATGGAGATAAAAAAAAATAATTACAATATTTACGAGAATAATCATTATAAAAATGATGATAAGAACAATAGCAACACTAATGATAAAGATAAAGAGATTTTGATTATAATGTTATAAACAATTATGATACAAATAAAAATGATGAGGATTATCAAAAAAAAAAATTAATAATCTTAATGATAATGATAACAATAATAATAATAATAATGTTGTCGACGATAATTATTATAATGATAATTACAATGCTGACGATGATTATAAAAATAACGATAGGAATGACGATAATGACAATTATAACAATAATAATAAAGTTAGTGAATATAGAGATGGTAATCATGATGACAGTAATATTAATAATCCATTCAATAAAAATACAGATTATGAAGTGTATAAGGATAATAATAAAACTTATAACTATGATAATAACATTGACACCAAGAATAGTTATAATTGTTATAATTATAAAAACAATGATAATTGCAATTTTAAAAAAAGTAACAATAATGATAATGAAAATAATGTCATATTTAGAAAGATGACTATAATCATAATGATAGTAATAGTAATAATTGTTACGATAATAATGAAAATAATCATCATAATAATGACAATAATAATAATGACAATGGTAATAATTATAAGAATAATATGTATGATCTTAACCATGATAATAATAATGATAACTATAACGTTAAAGTAATGGATGATGAAAACTCTGATGATAATAATGATCATACTGATTATGATGATAATAAGAATAATAATGGTAATGATAATAATGATGATAATAATATTAATAATGATTATGATAACGATGATGATAATGATAATGATGATAATGATGATAATAGTGATTATGATTATAATGATAATGATAATGATATAGATAATTATGATCTTTATAATATAATAAATAATATTTATTAGAATAATAATTATAATAACAATAACAATAATAATAATAATCATAATAATGATAACTAGAACCATAATAATGCTAATTCTAACAATAATAATAATCATGATAATAAGAATTATGTAAAGAATACTATTAAAGACAATAATAACATTATAATAAAATTATTAGAACTAATAATAATGAAAATATAAACAATCCTGATGCTAATAATGACTTAGATTTTTATTATAACAAAATATTAGACAATAATAATAAAAATAATGCTATTTATAGTAATACTGAGAAAAACGATAATAATAAAAAAAATAATGATATTAACGATAGCAATTATTATGATAATAACGACTATAACAATAAATATATCAAAATTTATATTTTAAAAATATTAATGACAATAATTATGATAATGATGATAAACATTATGACAATAATAATATTAGGGACGCTAATATCGACAATAGTGACAATGATGATAACAGTGAAAAAGATTATCCTAATGATGACAATGAGGATAATTATAATGGTGATAGTAATAAGGATAATGGTAATAATAATAATAATAATAATAATAATAACAATCTTAATAATAATAATGATAATGACTGTGATAATAATGATTTAGATAATGAGTATTATATTAATAAAAATGACATTAATAATGATATAATTGACTCAAACAATAATAATAAGAATAAAAATAATAGTTATTGTTAGAATGATTATGAAAATAATGATAATGATGAGAATGATAAAAATAAAAATGATGTTGATGATGATAAGGATAATGATGATGATGATTATAAGAATAATGATGATGATGATAATGATAATGATGATAATGATAATGATGTTGATGATAATATTAATAATAATGATAATAATAATAATAATATGGATAATAATTATGATAATAATAACAATGATAATAATAATAAAAATAATAATAATAATAATGAATAAAATGGTGATAATGATAATAATAATAATAATTATAATAATAATTACCGTTATAATAATGATAAAGATAATGATTATTATGATAATAATAGTAACAATGATGAGGATAAAAATCATTAAAACAATGATACTAATAATAATAATAATAATAATAATAATTGTTATGATGATAACAAAGACAATAATAAGGATGATAATAATAATCATGATAATGATGATGATAATGATAATGATACTGATGATAATGATGACAATGATGACGGTGATGATTATGATGTTAAAAAAAATAATAATGATGATAATGATGATAAGGACGACAATGACAAAAATCATAATGATAACAATGACAATTAAAATCGAAATGACGATAGTAATAATAAAGAAATACCAGTAATAGTAATAATTATGACAGTAGAGAAAATGATAATAGTTATAATAATATTTATCACACTTAGAAAAAATAATTGTTTTAATAATAATAATGCAAATAATTATATTTATAATGATACTTATAGTAATAATGTTGATTATAATAATAATAATCGCGATTAAGATGATCATAATAATATTAATTATAAAATTAATGATGACGAATATGATGATGACAACGACGGTGATAATAATAATGATAGTCATTATACTGACGATAACAATAATAATTATAATGACGATATCGACAATAATAACGATTTTGACAATAAGGTTGTTGAATAGGCCGATAATGCTAATGATAATAAATAATGATAGTAATAATAATTATGTTGTTGACGATAATAATAGTAATGATCTTGATAATGATTATAACGATGATGATGATAATGATCTTAATAGTGATAATGTTAATGATAATGATGATTATGATAGTAATGATAATAATAATGATGATGATAAAGATAATAATGATTGAAACAATGATGATAATATTAGTAAAAATAAGAATTGTTGTAATAATAAAAAAGACAATATTAGGAATGATAATAATAATAATAATAATAATGATGATAATTATAATGATAATGATGACGATAATATTGATAATGATAATGATGATGATGATTATGATATTGATAATGATGATGATGATGATAATGATGATACTGATAATGATTAAGATTATAATGATGATGATGATGATGATAATAATGATGATAATGATAATAATGATGTTTATGATAATGATAATAATTGTAATGATAAAGATAATTATAATGATAATGATATTAATATTAATGATTATTAGAATAATAATAAGTATTATGAAAATAATCGTAATCATCATAATAATGAAAATGATTATAATAATAATAATTAAAATAATAATGTTATTGACTGTTACAATAATAATTAGAAAAATAAATATTATAATTATCATAATGTTATTGATATTGATAATAATAATTAAAACAATAATGATAAGGATAAAAATAATAATAATTGTTATAATGACAATAAGGATAATAATAATAATGATAATAGTAATAATTATAATGATGATATAGATAATAATGATGATAATGATAACAATGATAATGATGAGAATAACAAAGATTATAAAGATGATGATTATTATAATAATAATACATATAATAATAAAAATAATAATCATTAAATCAATGATGATAATAATAATAATTGTTATAATGATAATAAGGACAATGATAAGAATGATGATAATTATAATGATAATGATGATGATATAAAATAATGATACTAATTATAATGATGACGATGAAAATGATAATGATAATAATGTTAATGATAATGATAATGATAATAATAATGATAAGGACGACAATGACAAAAATAATAATAATAATAACAATGACAATTAAAATCAATATGACGATAGTAATAATAAAAAAAATAAGTATAATTGTAATAATAGTGACAACAGAGAGAATAATACTAGTTATAATAATATTATTAATACTTAGAAAAAATAATTATTATAAAAATAATAATGAAGATGGCTATATTGATGATAGTACTAATAGTAATAATAATGATTATAATAATAATAACAATGAAGATGATGTTGATAATCATAATAATATTAATCACGAAATTAACAAATTATTATAAAAATAATAACAAAGATGATTATATTGATAATAATAGTAATAGTAATAGTAATGATCATAATAATGGTAGTCACGGTAAAAATGATGTTGATGATCATAATAATATTAATTATAAAAATAATAATAACGACAATGATCATGAAAAAACTGGTAATAATAATAATAATAGTCACTATACTGACGATGGAAATAATAATAATAATGACAATAATGACAATAATGTTGATTTTGACAGAAAGGTTAATGACTATGCCGACAATAATAATGATAATATAAACAATAATAATAATCATAATAATAATAATAATAACGATTACCTAAATGAAAATAAAGATAATGATAATGATAATAATAATAAGAATAAAGATGATGTTGATAACAATGAGGATAATGATGATGATGATGATGAGAATAATAATGATAATGATGATGATGATGATAGTGATAATGATGATGATGATGATATTGATGATAATGATAATAATAATAATAAAAATAACAATGATAATAATAATAATAATAATAATGATAAAGATGTTGATTATTATAATAACAATAGTTATAGTGATAAGGATAATAATCATCAAAACAATAATAATAATAATAATAATAATAATAATAATAATTGTTATAATGATAATAAAGACAATAATAAGGATGATAATAAAGTAATGATAATGATAATGATAATGATAATAATGATAAGGAAGACAATGACAAAAATAATAATGATAACAATAACAATTAAAATTAAAATAACGATAGTAATAATAAAAAAAATAAGAATAATGATAATAATTATGACAGTTGAGAGAATGATAATAGTTAAAATAACATTATTAATACTCAGAAAAAATAATTATTATAACAATAATGCTGAAGAAGATTATATTGATAATAATACTAATAGAATTAATGATAATCATAATAATAATCGCAATAACAATGATGTTGATAATCATAATAATATTAATCATGAAATTTATGATGACAAATATGATGATGACAACGACGGTGATAATAATAATGATAGGCATCATACTGACGATAACAATAATGATAATAATGACGGTATTGAACATGATGTTGATTTTGACAATTAGGTTGATGACTATGCCGATATTGCTAATGATGATGAATAATGATAGTAATAATAATTATGTTGTTATCGATGATAATAGTAATGATCTTGATAATGATTGTAACGAAGATAATGATAATAATCCTAATAGTGACAATGTCAATAATGATGATGATAATAATTATAATAGTAATAATAATAATAATAATGATGAGGATAATGATAATGCGAAGAAAGATAAAAATGATGATAATGAAAATAATAATAATAACGATGATAATGATGATAATAATAATGATATCAATGACAATAATCATAAAAATAATAATAATAACTGTTATAATAATCATAAAGATGATAATGATTATGATAATAATAAAGACAATAATAAAGATAATAATGATTAAAACAATTATGATGATATTAGTAAAAATAATGATTGTTGTAATAATGAAAAAAAAAATAACAGAGATGATAATAATAATAATGATAATGATGATGATAATGATAATGATAATGATGACAATATTGATAATAATAATATTGATAATGATGATGATGATGATGATGATGATAATATTAATGATGATAATAATAATGATGATGATGATGATAATGATAACGATAATAATAAGAATGATAATGATGATAATAATAATTATGTTGATGATGATGATGATAATCATGATGATGGTAATAATAATAATGATGAAGATAATTATGATAATAATGATATTAATAATGATGATTATAAGAATAATAATTATTATCATAAAAATAATCGTAATAATAATAATAATTGTAATAATAATAATAATAATAATAACAATAATAATATAAATTATAATAATAATATAAATAACAAAATGAATTATGTTAAGACTGTTAATAAAAACAATAATAACATGATATTAAAATTAATAATAATAATATCAATGAAAATTTAAACAATGATAATGCTAACAATGACTACGATTTTAAAAATTACAGAATATATAACAATCATAATAATAATAATGCTTTTTATAGCGATACTAAGAAAAACAATAATAATAATGATAATTATGATAATAACAATCGCAATTATGACGATATTATTGACAATAATGATAACGGTCATTATGATTATCTTAATGATGACGATAAGGATGATTATAATGGTGGTAGTGATAGCGATCATTGTATTGATAATGATAATTATAATGATAATAATAATAATTAAAATGATAATGATAATGACTGTTACAATCATCATTAGAAAAATAAATATTATAATTATAATAATGTTATTGATATTGTTACTGATGATTAAAACAATAATGATGAAAATGATAATAAAACTAATTGTTATAATGACAATGAAGAAAATAATAATAAAGATGATAATAATAATAATAATGATGATGATAATGATAAGGATAATGATGATGATAATAATATTGATTATAATGATAACGTTAATGATGATGGTGAAAATGATTATAATGATAATGATGATAATTATGTTAATGGTGATGATAGTGATTATGATGATGAGGGTAATGATAATGATGAAGATGATGATGATAATAATGACGACAATGTCAAAAATAATTACGATAATAAAAACAATTAATATTAAAATGACGATAGTAATAATAAAAATTACTTCTGTAGAAATAATAATGATAGGAAAAATACAATTAATAATATTAAAAGATAATAATTATTTCTAAAATAATAACGCAGATGATTATATTAATAATGATAGTAATAGTATTAGTAATGATCATAATAATGGTAGTTGCGGTAAAGATGATGTTGATGATCATAATAATATTAATTATAGAAATAATGATGACGATAATGATCATGACAAGAACGGTAATAATGATGATGATAGTCACTATACTGACGATAGAAATAATAATAATAATAAGAAAAATAATGACAATTATGTTGATTTTGACAGTAAGGTTGATGACTATGCTGATAATGATAATGATAATAAAAACAATAATCATATTGATAATAATAATAAAGATTGTTAAAATGATAATAAAAATAATGATAACGATGATAATAATAAGAATAAAAATGATGTTGATGATGATGAGGATAACGATGATGATGATGATGATGATAATGATGATGATAATGATGATGATGATGATGATGATGATATTGATGTTGATGATGATAATAATAATGATATGGATGATGATGATGATAATAATAACAATGATAATGATAATAATAATAATGATGATGAGGATGATGATTATTATGATAATAATAGTAATAATGATAAGGATAATGATCATCAAAACAATGATAATAGTAATAATAATATTTGTTATAATGATAATGAAGACAATGATGAGAATGAAAATAATAATAATGATATTTCTGATGATAATGATAATGATACTGATGATAATAATAACGATAATGACGGTGATGATAATGATGTTAATGATAATGATGATAATGATACTGATAATAAGGACGACAATGACAAAAATAATAATGTTAACAATGACAATTAAAATCAAAATGACGATAGTAATAATGAAAAAAATACGAATAATTGTAATTATCATTACAGTAGAGAGAATAATAATAATTATAATAATATTATTAATACTTAGAACAAATAATTATAATAAAAATAATAAGTAAAATGATTCTATTGATGTTGAAACTAATGTTAATCATAATTATAATGATAATTATATTCGCGATAAAAATGATGTTGATGATCATAATAATATTATTCATAAAATCAAAGATGACGAATATGATGATGACAACGACGGTGATAATAATAATAATAGTCATTAAACTGACGATAACAATAATAATAATATTGACAATATCGACGATGATGTTAATTTTGACAATAGGGTTGTTGACTATGCCGATAATGCTAATGATGATAAATAATAATAGTAATAATAATTATGTTGTTGACGACCATAATAGTAATGATCTTGATAATGATAATAACGATTATGATGATAAAGATCTCGATAGTGATAGTGATAATAATAATAATGATGATGATTATAATAGTAATGATAATAATGATGATGATGATGATGGTGATTATGTTGAGAAAGATAAAAATGATGATAATGAAAATAATAATAATGACAATAATGATGATCATAAAGATAATTATGACAATGATAATAATCATGAAAATAATAATAATGACTGTTATAATAATAATAAAGACGATGATTATTATGATCATAATAATGACAATAATAAAGATAATAATGATGGAAATAGTGATGATGGTATGAGTAAAATTAATGATTGTTGTGATAATAGAAAAGACAATAATAAGGATAATAATAATGATAATAATAATAATAATGATAATGATAATGATAATGATGATGATAATTCTGATGATGACGATGATGATGATGATTATGATATTGATAATGATGATGATGATGATGATGATAATGGTAAAGATGAAAATTATATTGATCATGATGATGATGAAAATATTGATGATAATGATAATGATGATGATGATGATAATAATAATATAAATAATTGTTAATAATAATAACAATAAAAATGATGATGATGATGGTAATAATAATGAGAATGATGATGATGATAAAGATAGTAATAATAATGATAACGATTATGACTTTTAAAATAATGATAAAGATGATAAATATTATAATAATGATAAAGACAATGATAATGATAATAATGATTAAAACAATGATGATAATAATAATAATGATAATAATTGTTATAATGATGATGAAGATAATGATCATAATGATGATAATAATAATAATAATGATGATAATGATGATGAGGATTATAATGATGATGATGAGGATAATGATGATCAACACACTATGATCCAGATAAAAATGAAGATAATAACAATATAGACAATAAAGATCATAAAATCAATACTGTTAACAACAATAACAATGCTCACTATGTAGATAAGTAGATGTTGATAATAATAATGAAAGTAATCATGATACACATAATAATGATAATAATTATAATAAGATAACTATATCGTCGTCATGATAATAATAATAATAATTATAATCATAATGATGTGGCTGATGATGATAATTGAAATAATAATGGCGATAGTAAGAAGCATAATAAAAATAACAATGATAATGACGACAATGACAACAATCATCATAGGAATAATAATGGTAAAAGAAAAAATGATAATAATAATGACCATAATAACAAAAACGAGTATAATAATAGTAAAGATGACGTAGATGGCAAGAATAATACAACTGATAACAATAATAATGAAATTTACAAAAAACAAAGAAAATCGTAATAATCATAAAAAATAATTATTACAGTTTCAAAAAAAATAACAACAAAAATGATAATAAAAATCTTGTAATAATTATAATCATAACGATAATATAATCATACAGATAATAATAACAAGAATCGTAATGATCAGGATAATAATGAAAATAATAATAAAGAGAAAAAATAATAATAAGGAAAATAGCAATAGTTTCAATAATTTCAATCATAATATTAACAATGATAATAATACTAAGAATAACATTAATGATAGTGTTCATGATAATAATTATGATGATGATGATAATAATGATTATGATGATGATAAATATGATAATGATAAAAAAGATAATGATTATCGAGATGATAAAAATAAATATGATGTTGATGATGTTGATTCTAATAATGAAAATTAGGTTAATATTAATCATAATAAAAACTGCAAAGGTGATGATAATAAGGATATTTATATTGATGATTCTTTAAATAATACTTATAATAAGAAAAGTAATAATAATAGTAATAATAAAATGTATGATAATAAGAAAAATAATAATAATAATCATATTAATAAAAATAATAATAATATTATGATACAGTCAATAGTTACGTGTTATTTATAATAATAATAATGACAATAATGGCCATATAAACGATAATAATTCTGATAATAACTACGATTATAATAACAATAACAAATATAACAATAATGATAAGGATAACACTAATCAGAGTTATAACAAAAACGAAAATAATAATGATGATAATGATGATGATGACAATAAACTCAATAATTTACTTTGTAGTTACAAAAATAACAATAATAACAATAAAAATGATAGCAGTGATAATAATACTAATTATAGAGATAATAGAATAATAAAAATAAGTTTATGGATGTTTATAATACAGATGATAATGATGACAATTATAATAAAAAAAATAATCTTCTTAATAATAATAATAACAATCATAGTAATAATAATGTTTTTGACGATGATAATTATAATGATAATGACAAGGCTAACGATGATTATAAAAATAAAAAAAGAAATGACGACAATGAAAATAATCACAATACTAATAAAGCTAGAAAAAAAGAGATGGTAATAATAATTACAAAAATAACAATCATAAATTTAATAAAAATACAGATCATGTAGTAAATAAGATATATAATATAACTAATAACTATGATAATCACATTGATAATAAAAATGGTAATAAGTGTAATAATTATAAGAACAAGAATAATTACATTTTTTAAAATAGTAACAATAATAATAATAAGACTCGTGTAATAAAAATAAAGATAACAATAATCATAATAATAATAACAGTTATAGTCGTAATGATACTGATAAAAATGATAATGATAATTATAACAATAATTATAATGACAATAGTGACAATTATAATGATAGTAATTATAATATTAACCATGGTAATAATGATGATTCTGCGAATAATAAAAATAAAGATGATAAAAAGGATGATAATAATAATAATAATAACAATAATAAGGATAAGGATGATAATGATAATGATAATAATGATAATAATGATTCAAATCAAGATAATGATAATGATGATGATAATAATGATAACAATAATTATAAAGATAATGATAATAATAATAATAATTATAATAATAATAACAATAACTGTTATAATAATCATAACGAAAATGATTATTATAATAATGATAACAATAATGATGAGAAAAATAATAATTCAAACAATGATAATGATATTAAAAATAATAATAATTGTTATAATAATGATAAAGACAACGATAGGGATGATAATAATAACAATAAAAATAATGATGATAATGATAATAATAATGATGACGATAATATCAATGATGATGATGATAATAATTATGATAATGATGATGATAATGATAATGACAATGATGATATTAATTATGATAATAATAATGTTAATGATCATAATAATGATGATAACAATGATAACGATAATGATAAAAATGATAATGATGATAACGATGATGATGATAATCATGTTAAAAATATTGACGATGATGATTATAATGATGATAATAATGATAATGATGATAATAAGAATGATAATAATGATGTTAATAATGATAAATATTTAAAATAATAATAAATATTATAATTATAATAACAATGATAATGTTAATAATGATAATAACAATAATTATAATAATTAAAATTATAATAATAATAATTATAATAATAATTATTATATAAATAATTTTTATAATAATAATAAAAAAGACAATGATAACGTGATAATGAAATTATTGAAAATCATAATAATTGCAATATTAACAATGCGGATGCTAAAAATGACTACGAATTTGATAATAACAGAATATAAGACAATAATAATAAAAAAAATGCTGATTATAGTGATACTAAGAAATGCAACAATAATTATGATAATTATAATAATAACGATTATAATTATTATGATGAAAACAATTATATTAATTAATTATAAAGTATCAATTCTGATAACAATAATAACAGAATGATAATCATAATAAAAAGAATTATAACAATGATAATAATAAGGATGCTAATAACAAAAATAGTGACGATGATGATAACGGTAATAATGATCATCCTAATGATGACGATGAGGATGATTATAATGGTAACGGTGATATAAATGATATTAATAATGAGAATAATGATGATGATAATAATAATAATAATAATCATAGTGATAATAACTGTTATGATAACGATAAAATAATGAATATTTTAATTATAATAATGACAATAATAATAATTATAATCAATCAAACAATGTTAATTACAATAATAATAATAATAATAATAATGATCGTTATACTGATAATAAAAAATGTATTATAACAATTACAATAATAATGATAATAATGATGATGATAATAAGGATAATGATAATAATGATGATGATCAGGATAATGATGATGAAAATGATGATTATGATAATGATTATGATGATAATAATATTAGTGATAATGATAATAATGATGATAATGATAATGATAATAATGATGACGATGATTAAAATGATGATAATGGTGAAGATGATGATGATGATGATTGATGATGATAATAATGATGATGATGATGATGATGATGATGATAATGATAATGATATTGATAGTAATAATGATGATAATGGTCGATGTTGAAGATAATGATTATTAAAATAATAATATTAATAATAATAAAAAAAATAATCATGATAATAATAATAATAAAAATAATAATGATAATTGTAACAACAATGATAATAATAATGATAATAAAGTAGATATAAATGATGTTTTAAATGATAATAACACAATAATAATTATAAAAAAATATGCATAGTGGCGATATTAACAATGCTTTTGCTAACAACGACAACAATTTTAATAAACACAAAAAACAAGACAATAATAATTAAAATAATAATAACTATAGTGATACTAAAGATAACAATAATAACTATGATAATAATAATAATAACGACAACAATAATTATTATAATAACAGTAATAGAAATAAATATACTTATATCTATTACTTAGTTTTAATAAAAATAATAATATTGATAATAATAAACATGATAATAACAATAACAATCATAATGATGATAATGACGATAATGGTGACTAAAATAATAATGGTGATAATGATCACCCCAATGATGACGATGATAATGATTATGATTGTGATAAGGATATTGATAATGATAATAATAATGATGATAGCAATAATGAAAATGACAATAATGTTAACAATGATAGTAGTAAATATAATAATAAAAATAAGTATGATATGATTCAGATGAAAATAAAGATAATGAGAATATAGACAATAAGAATCATAATATCTATGATGATGATAACAATAACAATACTTACTTGAAAGATAAGTGGATGTTGATTATAATGATTAAAATAATGATGATACACATACTTGTGATGACGATCATATAAAAAAAACTATATCAACGTTATAATAATAATTACAATAATAATAATAATAATAATAATGATGTTGCCAACGATAATAATGAAAATAATAATGATGACAGAAAAAATCATTATAATAATAATAACGACAGTGACAACGATCAACATAATAATAATAATGGTAAAACAAAAAATGGTGATTAAAATGACAATAATACTAATAATGAATAATGGTAGTAGAGATTATGACGTAGACGACAATAATGATGATACTAATAAAAATGATAAAGACTTTTACAATAAAAATAGTAAAATCGTTATCGTCATGAAAAAAATAGTTATTAATAATCCAGAAATGAAAATAACAATAATAATCATAAAAATAATGTAATTATTATGAAAATGACTATCATCATACAGATAGTAATTTTGAGAATAGTAATGATGTTAATAATAATAATAATAATAATAATAATAATAATAATAACAATAATAATAATAATAACAAAAATAATGAAAAATAATAATAATGACAATGGCGATCATTAAAATAATAATACTTATAATATTAACGATAAAAATAATAGTAATAATGACATTCATAATAATGTAAATGATTATAATAATGATCATAATGATGATAATAATATTTATAGTAATAACTAATATAATAATGATAATAATAAAAATGATAATTGAGCTAATAATAAAACTCATAATGTTAATGATGTTAATTGTAATAATAATAATTAGGTTGATAATAATAATAACAAAGATGGCAAAGGTGATGATAATTGAAATATTTATAATGATTATTATTATTAAATAATAATTATCATTATAATAATAGTAATTATAATACTAATAATTATATTTATAATAATGAGAATAAGAATAACAATAATAATAATAACAATATTGGAGTTAATAAAGACAATAATACAGTTAATAAAAACGTGATTATAATAATAATAATAATCACTGTACTGGCAATATTAACGATGATAATGCTAATAATAACTACGATTATAAAGATAATGAAGATATAACGATAACAATGAGGATAATACTAATTATAGTATAAATAAGAATAGCAATAGTAATAAAGATAATGATGATACTGACAAAAAATATACAAATATCATCTCTATTAACGAAAATAACAATAAAAACAATGATAATGATAAAAATTATGATAATAATAATAATAATGATGATGTTGATAGTAATAAAGCTGACGATATTCATAGCAGTAAAAATAATAATTATAATAATGACGATGATAATGTATATAATAGTAATGATAATGATAATAATGATAATTGTAATAATAATAAAAGTAGGAAATTTATTAACAGCAATATTAGATATGATGAGATAGTAATAAAAAAAATAGTTATAACATTTACGATAATGATTATAATAACAATGATGAAAAGAATAATACAACACTAATTATAAAAATAAGAAGATTTTAATGATAATGTTATAAATAATTATGATACAAATAATAATAATGAGGATTATCACAAAAAAATTATAATAATCGTAATGATAATAATAGCAATAATAATGATAATAATGTTGTCGACGATGATAATTATAATGATAATCACAATGCTGATGATGATTATAATAATAACGATAGAAATGACGATAATGACAATGATAACAATAATTAAAAAGCTAGTGAAAATAATAATAGTAATCATGATAAAAATAATAATAATAATTCATTGAATAAAAATACAGATTATGAAGTGGAGAAGGATAATAATAAATTTTATTACTATGATATCGACTTTAACAGTAAGAATAGTTATAATTGTAATAATTATAAAAACAATGATACATACAATTTCGAAAATAGTAACAATAATGATAATAAAAATAGTGTCATGATTAGAAAGATGATCATAACCATAATAATAATAGAAGTAATAGTTGTTATTATACCAATAAAAATGATCATGATAATAATGACAATAATAATAGTGACAATGGTTGTTAGGTGACGACTTGCGTAAATTAATAAATTTTTATTTTTATTCTATTTTATCCTGTTATATTTCATTCCCAATGATAAAATTTTAAGACTCTTTACACAGTCATACTCAACGAGAGTCGTCGCCTAACAAAGCTGACTGTGAACTTCGTGGCTCTTGGAAGTGTCAAGTGACAACCGAAGCGAGCCATGAAGCCTAAACACATGAAGTCAGCAAGTACCGGCCCCATAGCAAGTAAGACAAAGAAGTTTAACTAAAACTTCGTGCAAGGTGCATTTCTTTGCGTGGCGTTTTAGTCAGTAGCCCGCTGTCGCTCATCAAGTGCAGACGTCATAATTAATTTTATAAGATTAATCAGACGTTCCGTCTATTTTTTTCCTTTTCTGTTTTATTTTATATGTATACTAGTAATATCAAATAAAGTGATATAAAACTAATTGGAAAAGGAATTTAAATTATTATAAAATAATAAATAACAAATAAATAAATATAAAAATAAATAATCATAAATCGACGGAAAGAGAAAGTGCAGGTCGTCAGAACTGATAATTAGCGGATAGAAAGGTAAGTTAATCTGGATATTATATTCAACACTCTACTTCTTCCTTCCTTTTAATCTTTTCTTAAACAAACAAATAGTTGGACTATCTGCTGTCCCGCAGCCTGTGAAGGAGCGTGAGACTGTAGTCCACAGTTCTTAGTTTTTGATTTAAAGCTGAAAACAAACTTAAATGACATTAAACGTTATTTAACAAAATTGGTAGCAGAGCGTGGTTTATGGTCTCTAATTATTTGTTTGTTTATTATATATTCTCTTATTACTATTTTTTCTTAAGAAACACAAAACACCATTTAATGAAGCATGTTAATGAAAGACGCGTATACCCCATATAGTACACTGTGCGCGGACGCGTACATGCTGTGCTTTTGCGGATAGCATGGTATATGCGATATTTCGTTATAACTAAAAAAAAAAAAAAATAAATAAAATAAATAAATAAAGTAAAAAAAAAAAAAAAAAAAAAAAAAGAAAATAATAAATGTAATACTACATTAATAAATAAACGGAAAAATAAATAAGAGTTAACTGTCGTTAAAATAACAAAAAAATAAACAAGTAATAGTATAATAATGTGTTTTAAATGATAATAGAAAAATAAGAAAATAGTGACCTCTTATACTACACGCTTACAAGACAGAACAAATACACTGTTCCTACCCTGAATCTGCTAACCAGAGCGGTTCATCCCTCTTGTTCTGCTGAAATAGCGGACATTCTATACCCAAGATCTGCTAACCAGAGCGGTCTTTCTCTTCCTACCCTGAATCTGCTAACCAGAGCGGTTCATCCCCATTAGTCCTGCTGAAATAGCGGACACTCTTTACCCTAGATCTGCTACTTAAAGCGGTCTATCAAAATAATAAATACATACACACAGACATATTTGCACGTAATAGTGTTAGTAGAAGAATGATTCTTAAAAAAACGGAGTAAAGATTTAATATAATTAATGATTTCACTTATATACCCACGATTGTTTATAAAATAATATTTCATGAAACCGCCAACGAATAATTTTGCAAGTAATAAAAAAGGTAAGAGAAGTGGTAGAAAATTGTTTATGCAGGAGCTTGTAAGAGAGAAAAACGTTCTAGAAAAAAAATTAGATTTTATTAATAATCAGTTACAAAATTACTATAACTGTGATACATTAAACAGTAATTTATCAAAAAACAAAAAAATCGAAAAACAAGTAGTAAGTACGTTTCAGAAAAATAATTTTTATATTTCAGAAATTAATGTTTAGCGGAAATGCGATAGTTTTAAAATTCGATTAAATACACAATTTAATGAATTAATTGCTTTCGCGAAAAAAGAGTTTCTTAAAGGCACTCAAGAACATATAAACGTATAGGCAGGAGATTACTCATATACATACGAATATATAAAAAAAAAATTATTAATACGGTATTTAAACCGTGACCGTCGAGCCCATTCTTGCTTAAAGAGGAAAAAGTGTTAAGTTAAGTCAGATACTCTCATACAGAAAGAGCCCTTCAATATTACACCGCGCACTAGCTGATGCTCGCGTAGCAATTTGTATGTATAGCTACACATGGCACATTAGAAATCCCTGCGCCGTATACTCCCTGGCTTAAAGCAGATGATATCATATAAGCGTGCTTGATTACACTCTCTCACTTTAGTTTTTGGGCATACACATAGTACACTTATCGTATACCTATAAAAATTAAAGCAAACTTATTGCACTTGCATGCGTTAAGCAAACGCTCACATTAAACACATACACATCCACACACAAATAAATACACAGATATATATATATATATATATATATAAACAATTCTTTCTTTATTTCTTATGTCTTCTGCGATAAATGTCAAGGATTTGATAGAACATTTTTCCAAAACAAAGAAACAAAACAAAATAGTAGTATAATTTTTTTTTTTGTTAGTATTACACACATAAAGAATAAAAAAAATTTAAAATAAAAAAGGTTCAAACAATAAAAAAAAAAAAAAAAAAAAAAAAGAGAAGAAAAAAACCGCTTGTAAGGTATTATACAACTAAAAAAATGGTCAATGGAAACGATGATGCCGATATCACAGTAGCCGAAGCGCTGATGGAGTCTCTCAATGCCAACTTCTCATTTCAGCATGCGATTAAATCCATCCCTATATTTGATGGGAAAAATATTCCACTGAAGGATTATATACAAGATGTTAGAAATGGAGAAAGCTGGGTCAGAGATGATCAAAAAGATTTATATAAAAGAGCAGTATTGCAAAATCTACGAGGTGCCGCACGCATAAGCGTAAGTGGCCAAGATTTCGAAAATCTTGAAGCATTTATATCCCATTTAAAAAAAAGATATGCAACAGGAAAAACCGTTGCTTACTATCACACTCAGCTACAGAAAGGGCGCCAACGACAAGGCCAATCGGTTGGTGAATATTATGATTATGTAAACCTACTGCTAAGCGGTGCTGAAAAAGCCTTGATGGAAGATAAAGGCAATACATACAACGCACATATGATGACCCCTATAAAAGACATGGCGTTAGACATGTTTATAAAAGGACTAGCACCTATGATAAGCCAGCAGGTAGATGCGAAAGAACCTGCTTCTCTAGCCGACGCCTTCGATTACGCGTTGAGATTGGAGAGCCGAATGAGAGCGGGTATAATTCCGGATACGCGATATCAAGGACTACCTCGTAGTGACTTTAGAAATAATTTAACCAACTCATATCAACAGCAGAATAGGTATCCCGATCAGCCATTCTCATCACATCAAGTGGCACAAGTTAATGAACAACAAATCGACAATGAGAATAATCACGCTGATAGGCAGTATAATAATTATCAAAATTATAATAGACAATATCAACAACAAAATAATGGACAGAATTACTGTAAAAATTATCAGAATCAGGGAAGAAATTGGAATTTTCAAAATCAATCGAGAAATTCTAATTATTATCAGAATAATTTCGGACGATATAATAACGAAAATCCTAATGATTATTACACTCAAAGGAATGCTAATTTTAATCCTGGTAATAATCAAGGATACCGAGGCAGAGGTCAGAATTACAATAGGTATTCCCAAAATAATAATTATAATAGTTATAATCAACAAAGTTTTAATCCTAACTATCAGAATCAGAACTTTCAAAATCAATACCAACCAGGAGGCGATCGTTTGCCGCATCATTTAAACTCTCAGGCGGCTCACCCCAATCGTCGTTCGGAGGTGAGCCCCCAAAGACAGAATTCAACCCCTACACCGAATGTTTCAGCGCAGGTAATGAAAATAGCAACAGAATTGAAACCGTCCACATTGGTACCTGCCAGGGACTTGGCGTAGACGACGAGCCTACAAGTATAAGGTTATCAATCCCAGAAGGGAAAAATCACTTTATAACACTCATGCTCGATAATGGCGCTGCCACAAATCTGATTAAATTAGATCAGTTACACCCATATTCACGAGTAGAGACTAGTGAAATTATTAACCTTACTGGAATCACACCTCACCCAGTTTTAACTAAAGGAACAACGTATATGACCATACAAGGAAAACCTACAATTTTTCATGTGATCCCTAACGATTTTCCGATCAAAGATGGCGGTTTATTGGGTCGAAACTTTTGTAAGGAACGACGAGCCACATTATCATATTATCATGATGCTATAGTACTAGATGATGACGTAATGAACCCCATCCCCTTTTTAAAAACTCTTGAGGAAATAGAGCAATTGGAAAGAGATGAAAAAGAACAAAAAACTATAAAACTCAAAAAACAAGCACAGGAAAATCAAATTTTAGCTACAACCCTTGATACTAACAAAGAGACGGAATGCCTTAAGGATAAAATTAACCAACAGAAATTTTATGACGAATACATTGTAGGCCCACCCGAAAGGTCAAATATACCTAAGTACGAAAAATTTGGAGACATAAAAGCTGATTTTTATTTTCGAGATGAGTTTGATAAATTGATCTTATCAGAAAGAGGTGAAAATCTTATGAAGACCACTGATAATAAAACTGATAAAAGTGGGATATACAGTGGAAATAATGAATTAGTCGACCAACCCCATGCCATTGATCAGAATAAAAATACTCCTAGTGAAGAACATTGCCCTAATGAGGAACAAAAAAATACCAGTAAAGCAACTAAATATACAATTAAGGCTCGAACGCGTCAAATAGTAAGAATTAATTTAATTATTACTCATTTAACTGAAGGATACTTACCGCGAATAGATGTAGGGTGTGATAACATATATTTAGGAGAAGGAATAGTAAAAAATGAGAACGGTCAATGTAATATTATGGCAATAAATACTAATAAGGATGATGTTACGATTGAAATAGACCCAAGAGAAATCCTACCTTTCGAATACATTGCACCTAAATTTGATCCCGATACTAGCAGCGAACATTAAAGACCAATTGTTAAAAATAAACGAGATAGAATAAACAACCTAAAACGACTCGTGCGGACCGGTCATTTAAACTTGGAAGAACGAGACCAAATATATCAATTGATTTCTGAATTCTCAGAAATCTTTTTGTTACCAGGAGACATTTTACCGTGTAATAACCTCGTCGCACACGAAATCCCGACGGAAAATAACATTCCTATCAACACTAAACAATATCGTCACCCACCAGTACATAGAAAAGTTTTAGAGGAACACGTAGCAAAGAAACTTAACGATGGAATAATTGAACCTTCGTCATCACCGTATAATTCACCTCTTTGGATTGTCCCTAAAAAACCTGATAGCCAGGGAAACCCAAGATGGAGGGTAGTAATTGATTTCCAAAAACTTAATAAAAAGACCATTGGTGATGCATATCCATTGCCTAATATCGCAGATATTATGGACCAGTTGGGAGGAGCCGTATATTTTTCAGTTTTTGATTTGGCAAGTGGATTCCAACAAATTTCCATAGATGAACATGATAAGTATAAAACAGCATTTACGACACCCCATGGACTTTACCAATATAGACGAATGCCCGAAGGCCTGAAAAACGCACCTGCCACGTTCCAACGACTAATGGATCTCATATTGAGAGGCTTATTGAATGTTGAAATGCTAGTGTATTTAGATGATATTATTATTTACGCCAAAGATCTAGTAGATCACGAGCGTAAAGTTAGGTTACTTTTCGATCGGTTAAGATCAGCGAACATGGTACTCCAACCAGATAAAGTTGAATTTTTGCGAAAAGAAGTAATATTTCTTGGGCATATAGTGAGTCAACGAGGGATTGAACCAGACCCTAAAAAGATACAAGCCGTTAGAGAATTTCCTCAACCAAAAACTATGAAAAATATTAGACAATTTTTAGGACTAGCAGGATACTATAGACGCTTTATTAAAGATTTTTTAAAAATAGCTAAATTATTATCAGATTTATTAAAAAAGGGAGAAAAATTTGAATGGACTGAAGTGCAGGAAAAGAGTTTTCAAATACTAAAGGATCACCTATGCCAAGAGCCTATTTTACAATTCCCCGACTTTAGTAAATCATTCAAGTTAACAACAGATGCATCTGACTATGCAATTGGAGCGGTATTGAGTCAGGAAAAAGATGGGTTTGACCATCCTGTCGCTTACCTTTCAAGAACTTTAAATGAAGCCGAAATAAATTATTCCACGACTGAAAAGAAATGTCTAGCCGCACTATATGCAATGCATCACTTTCGTTCGTATTTATTAGGTAATAAATTCGTTCTCGTAGCCGATCATGAGCCATTGAATTGGATGCATACAAGAAAAGACCCAGGTCAGCGTTTGATGCGCTGGATGTTTAAATTCACCGACTATGAATACACTTTTAAATACAAACCAGGAAAACTCAATACCAACGCTGATGCATTATCTAGAAACCCAGTAGGACCATTTCCTTATGCAGAAAATATTATAAACAATGGATTACCATTACTAAGAGTTATGATGATGGGTCGAAAGAAAATAGAGGAAAAGAAGAAAACAGAATTACAAAGTCAGAAGAAAGGAACAGTAAGAGCACCCAAATTAACGACGATCAAACCTAAAGCATTGCCAACAACCTCGAAGGAAATAATAGGAGTAACAAAACCAAGAAGCATGACCAAATCAGAACCAGATGAACCTAAGTTGATCAAGGGTCCTGGACGACCCCTTGGTTCAAAAACAAACAAAGAACGGCCGAAATTAGATCATAGTGTGATTGCTCAAAGAACCCGAACAAAAACATTTCCACAGCCACAGAAATCATCTACATCTCAACCGAATATATTAAGAAATGTCATTAAAAATACATCAAAAGACTCTAGCTCATTAAAAGTGAATTTTTCAGAATCAGTAGCCTCAACATCACACGCTAGCGATACGAATTTAGAAACTATAGAAATAAAACATAATAGTTCCAAAAATGAGGAAATGACACAATTACCAGTTAGAGATATAATTGACCTTGGTGCATCGTCAAGAACAAGTATGTTCTCCGAAAATGACCCAAGCGATACTGAAGAATCGTCAAGAGAAGATACTCAAATACCAGTATATGACCCTAGACGAAGTGGATTACGGCAAGAACTGACTAAAACAGAAATAGACTAAAATACGGATACTGATTCAGACTCAGATATGACAAATACTGAAATTTCCGTTACACCAATTTCACTTAGCGAAAGTTCAAATGATGACGTTTTTGAAGACCAACCTAAAACTATGACAAATAATACTGATGAAGTTACTTATAAAGAAATAGAAGAGTTAACAAAGAGATTTAACCAAAGCCTTCAAGAATATTTGGACAAGTCTAACAACGATGATGAGCCCGAACAGGCCGATTTTTTATCAGTAACTAGATTTTCTGATGGAGATAAACCGGACCCCGAAATTCAAGACATATTAACCGAAATGGACACCTACAATCCTGATAATTTTGATGATTCTGTATTAGATGAAAGAATTGCGGATATATCAAGACGTACAACAGGTCTTGAACCCCTATTCGATGAAGAAGAAATTTTAAGAAAATATAGGACAAGTGGAAAATTATCAATTACCCCACGTATTCAGGAAAATACACCCTTAAGTTCTAGCACACCGACGCAAACGAGTACTTTTGCTACTACAAAAAACAGACGATCTAAAGCGCCGGACTTGCAACAAATAACAGAAGAAACCCCGGATAACTTAAATGAAAACAACAAACAAATAAACTGCAATGAAAATAAATCAATGAATCGAACTATTGCACCTGATTTCATGTTACTATCGGACTTATACTCTTTTCAACCCATCAATCGATACAAACAACAGCACGGAAAAGTGTATGTAAGTCTTAGTGATAGTAGCAGTAGTACTGATAATTATAAGAATGAAAATGGAGCTAAGCTAGAAAACAATGTTATTACCACCAGATATTGCCTTACATACAAAAGAGACAATATAGTTCATTTTATTAGCAAGGATTGTCAACCAGTCACATCTGTCTCAAGGCTGTTGAGATCGATAGGTGCACTGGACTTTAGCTATTTGAAATCGAAGAAACCAAGAGTTGGCCAAATTTTAATAACACCTTATGAAGGACATAATATACTATCAATCGTTATTAATAAAACGTCGACTGATTTAGTATCTTCAGAAAGTCTTACAAAAGCTTTTAAATCGCTCAAAAAAATATTATTGAGACGAAATCTTAAAACCTTCCGAATTTCAAGAAGGGGAGATCTTACAGGCAAATTAGAACCTGGATTGATAACAGAAACGTTATTAACAATTTTTGATAAAACACCCATACAAATTACTGTCTGTTACGGTAAGGTTGATTTTCTGAAAATCCAAGAACGTAATGAAATAATACAAACATTACATGACAGCCCTGTTGGAGGACATAAGGGAATAAACCAAACTTACCGGAAAATAAGAAAACGGTTTTATTGGCCCGGAATGAGAAATGATATTCTCAATTATGTACGTAAATGCAGCAAGTGTCAAGAGAAAAAAATTGAACGACTAAAAACAAGAGAGCCCTTGGTACTTACAGATACACCTATTGAAGCTTTCGATAAGGTTTCCATCGATACCGTTGGTAAATTAAGAATAACACCCAATGGTAATTGCCATTTGCTGACCATACAGTGTAATTTGACTAAATATATCATATTAGTCCCTGTACCAGACCTAAGATCAAGCACTCTTGCCGATGCACTCGTACAAAATCTAATATTAGTTTATGGTGCGCCTAGAGCAATTCGATCAGATAGACATGCTACATTTATGTCTAATTTATTGGAACAACTCATGAGAACCATCAAAACCAATTATCTAACTACATCAGCATACCACCCTCAAACAAACGGATCACTAGAGCGAAGTCATGCTGCCCTAGCTGACTTTATACGAACTTACTCTGAAACATATGATGACTGGGACAACTTAGCAAAATTTGCAGCTTTCACGTATAACACGAGTGTACATGCAGCTACAAATTTTACGCCTTATGAAGTAGTATTTGGGAGAGTAGCGAGGTTGCCCTTGAAGATACCTAAAGATGAAAGATTACGAACATACCCACTATATTTACAAGATCTTATAAGGCGACTTCAAGAAATGCAAATTGCGGCAGGAAATCAACAAATAAAGATGAAAGTACAAGCAAAAACAAGATATGATAAAAAATTAAAGCCTCTAAATGTTAAACCAGGAGATTACGTTTGGGTAAAGAAAGAAGTGCGTTCCCATAAATTTGATCGCTTTTATGATGAACCCCTAAAGGTTAGAACAGTTTTAGAGGGAAATAATGTGTTACTTGAAAAAACCAATGGTGAAACCATACGCAAACATACAGATAAATTAAAGCTAGTTCCCCGATAATAATATCTTGTAAGAAACATATTCTACATGTCTTCCAGAGAAAAAAACACAACGATGCAGATTATATTGGCCATCTTAATGACAATAGCGTTCGAAGGCCGCGCAGATTTAAACTATGCTAATCATGGCAACTATAGCATAGAACCACTTGAAACAAACCCTGGAATATACTACGAACGAATCGGTATAACAAAAATTAAGAGAGCCGATTGGAAGATTGTGATATGGCTGGATGTTAATAAATTCATACTGGAACAAACACCTACTCAAGGATTAAACGAAACTTTTCGATATTGTATTGTACAGTTTGGTTATTCTAATTGCACTCGGTATATGGAAATGGACCTCTTGAATTTAAAAATAAAGCGATTGACAAACCTCAAAGCAACACTATTGAACATAATAAATACTGTGGGAATCCATGCAGGAGATAACATTATTCCACCCCCCAGCATACGAGCAAAAAGACTGATACCTTTTGGAATTATTGGGAGTATTGCTAAAGGACTTTACGGCTTAGTCACAGAAGATGATATTAACGTTATAAACACTAACATCAACAATTTGGATACCAATCAAAAAGAATATATTAAATTGTACGAACAAAATAGACATATTTTTGCAGCCGCATTCAAAGAACTATAAAATACCACGAAACGCCATGAGCATATTTTAAAACAAGTTGCTGATATATTGACTTCAGGACAGGATTTTACTCTTGACAGATATCTGATTCATTTGTCAGCATACCTTAGAAGAACTGAGGCTACCCTAGATCACATTATTCGTTCCCATGAAGATCTGATTGACATCTTGCATGATTTACAAAGAGGTCAAGCACATCCAAGGCTATTTTCTCCAAATATATTTAGAACAGTAGCCCGGGATGTAAAGAACCTTGCGGGAAATCTAGAATTTGTAGCACCAATAGAAAACCTTTATGCTGGTGAAATAAGTACCCTAAGCAAATTAGATGTTGTACATCAAGAAAATAGAACCATGGTAATGTTACATTTGCCACTCGTAGATCGAACCCCTTACAATCTTTATAGACTACATCCAGTCATGATACCCCAATCTGGACAAAATGGATCTGCCTACATAAAACCGTCGTACCCTTACCTAGCAGTAGCAGCAGACCATAATTCGTATTTACAACTAAACGAAGTTACATTTAACCAATGCGATAAGACGGTATATGGTTATATATGCTCGGCTATGGAACCGCTGAAGGAACCTTATTCTATGAACGAATGTGAAATTCTTATGTTATTACGACCTGGACCAGAAGTATTTAAATACTGTGAAATTATGTTTACGCCGAAAACCGAAAGCCAATGGATTTATTTACCAGCTGATAGTTCATGGTTATTCTCAACACCCAATGAAGAACAATTGAACATTATCTGTCCTAATAAAATGGATCAACAAGAAAGAGTAAAAGGTATAGGTCTTCTACGAATGAATGATGGATGTACGGGAAAAACTCACAGATTAACCTTAACCACTGAACATAAGATTATCACTCAAATACAATATATCTATCAGGTAGAAGTGAACTTAAACTTAACAGTACTGCATGAACCCTTAAAAGACACTGATGACTTCCATGACGCTATAAAATCGATTCGAGAATTAAACTTTAATGAACAAGCATGGACAGATGAAGAATTAAATGTACAAAATATAATAAATCAAATGGGGAAAATACGGACCCGAAAGTTGGAGGAAAAACAAACTTCTCTTTTTTCTTTAATACGAAATGTCTTTGAAGCTATTATTATGATTATAATAGCAATACTCATCAGCAAAGCAAGAAGCTGTTTCAAGAAAATTATAAAACGTAGTGTCTCGGAAAAATTTATAAAACGTACCATCAACCCCCTGAACGCAGAACCCCGAGTAACCATAAAACAAGAACCAAATGAACACGAAGCAACTGAACTGTATGTTGAAATAGAAGAAAAACAAAAAATACCTAAATCATCTAAAGCTAGACCTATAATGAAGACACGGAATTTGATACTCCCACGCCATACACCCCAAAAACTGGAAATGGACTCATAAATCAATAGTAATTTGATACTATTTTCCTTCCAGGTAGAACAATGAACCCCGAATATGAAATAACAATAAAGACTAGAGTCAACATAAACCAACCTTTACATGAAGTTATCGAACAATTAGAAAATAAAAGAAATATTAAGGAAATGCACATACTTACGGATTTACATAGTTATGAACATCGAACTATAACCGCCAAATACAATAGTGATTCATTTACTAAAGTAACTGATGAAACACTAAATACAGGAGAAGAAGTTCAAACACTTTCTCCTTTTAGGATGAAATCCACTATTTGTCAAGCAGAAAAGATCTCTTCACCAACACCATCAAGAAACGACAATGATACACTAAACATTGGTCTAAAAAGACTTATGTGTCTTCTGCCATGGGATATAGAAGAAAAAAAAAGGGAAAGAGATTTCTTTAATCATTTCTCTCAATTTGGCACCCTAGAATATTGTTATGCCGTTAGAGATCGGCGGGGAAGATTATCCCAAGGATATGTAAAATACATGGATCCTAAAAGCGCTATTTCAGCATTGCAGAACGATGAACCCGAATATCGCACAAAGTACGCTGAACCAATTAAAAGGAGTACAAAATACAAAATGAACCGAAAATTGACTCACCAATTATGTCAACAACAAGTTGAGTTAATGACCTACCACAGACATGTGATTACATGCAGAAGACAACGCTGTACACAAACTACAGAAACGAAGTCAATCCTCACCAAAACCGTTGATCTACGAGAGAAGATTAAAAGTAGCAGAAAATGAACCCAGTAATTAAACCCTACCATTCAACTAGCCACCTTCTACGTCGAATACACATCACTTAGTTCTAAGATTTTAACTTTAAGCTTTGTAAAATCAATTTTTTTCTTTCACGTATTCCTTCTTCTTAACTTCACTTTATTTTTTAATTTTATCTTTAGGATTTATATGAAGTACGTTTATTATTAGTTATAAAAAAAAAAAAATAAAAAAAATAAAAAAAATATATATGTATAAATATAAATATAAATAAATAAATATAATAATTATGAAAATAATAATAATTAAGCTTTAAATTTAAAAGCGCATG